>NC_134872.1:24529739-24883239 GCF_049852395.1 Peromyscus maniculatus bairdii | reverse complement strand
CATTGCTGCACAAATGCTTTACCTACTAAAGCCATTTTTCCCTGGTCCCCATATTAATTTAAACAAGTGACAGCACACAGTGATGTAGATAACATCAAATGCGTACGTGTAACTAGTCCAAGGAAGAGAAACCTTAACTTGAAGCTTAAGATGTTCGGAGATTTACCCTCATTGGTAAGTAGGCACCACCATTTCCTTTTTGTGGAGCAAGACAGTGATCTATGAGTATAGCAGAATGTTGTTAGGAGTCATTTTATTGTTACACTCCTTTATCAGAACAATAATACATGGTTTTCCCCTAGGCACATGGCCTCTCTAGTCCGGGCTGCATGAGCAGTATCAGGCCTGGGTTCTATCTCATGGAGTGGGCCTTAAATCCAGTCAGATAGTGGTTGGTTACTCCCACAATGTGGTACCATTATTGCACCAGTGTGTCATGCAGGCAAGTCCATTGTAGGGTGGAGGTTTTAGAGCTGGGTTGGCGTTTGCCTTTCTCCTCTGATAGTGAGCATAGTACCTTCCAGTACCATCAGCATTAGTCAGTAGGGGTGAACGCTCTAGTTAGGCACCAGCTCAGCTTGTGTTTCCATAAGATCTGTAAGTGTTGCCTTCTGCAATAGGGCCTACCATTAAGTTGTGGAAAGCAACTAATAGCCTTGGAAATAGCCTTAGTTGTTTGGGGGTTTCCCTGGAGCCCTTTTGGCCAATGACTCAATTATATGTAACCCATTCCTGGCACTGGAGATTTCACTTGGTGGGGAAAGATGTCTAGTGGGGGCATTCTCTCCCCTATTATCTGGTAACTTAATCAAGGGCAAAGAGTGTGTATTTACAGTTAGTCTGTGATGCCTGCAGCTGTCTATTATGAAAATGTACAAATGGATTTAATATAAGTGAAAGTATATGTTTATCTAAGAGAAAATCCAAGAAGAGAACTTGCCTCCTTCACTTTCTAGGCAAGTCAATTTGGCACAGTTCAGTAGAAAGGAAAGCCTTTCTTCATTTCATTATTTTATTTGACATCACAACAAATAGTCCATAAGCAAAGGTTACAAAGAATTTCTTGGAATCTCTGCTGATTCCCCAACTTTACGGAGGACCTGGCACTTCTGTCTATAGATACATCTATTTCCATAAAGGTTCCCGGTGGTAACTGGTCAGCTAACTCTTTCTTTAGATCTTGTTTTTTTACTGTTGTCTGTTTTTATCATCCCAGCGATCCTTCCCTTTTACTTTTGCACTCATCTTTCTGCATGTGTATGTGTGTGTTGTGTGTGTGTGTGTTGTGTGTGTAATGCATGCACCTGCATGTGTGGGTGTGTGTAGCAGTGCACACACATGGGGAGGCCACAGGAGGATGTCAGATGTCTTTATCTCTTGCTCCCTGCCATAGTCCCTTGAGATGAACAGGAAGCTCACTCTTTGGGCTAGCCTGGAGTCCTGGAGTCCTTGGGATGCCACCTGTCTGTGTCCTCCGATGCTGTGGTTACAGGCAAGCATGGCCATGCTCAGCTTTTTACATGGGTATCAGAGACTCAAACTTAAGTCCTCATGCTTTTTTTTTTGTTTTGTTTTTTGTTTTTTCGAGACAGGGTTTCTCTGTGTAGCTTTGCGCCTTTCCTGGAACTCACTTGGCAGCCCAGGCTGGCCTTGAACTCACAGAGTTCCGCCTGGCTCTGCCTCCGGAGTGCTGGGATTAAAGGCGTGTGCCACCACCGCCCAGCTTCCTCATGCTTTTGTAGCAACTGCTGTTACTCATTTATCCATCTTCTTAGTCCTTGAAGGTTTTTATTTTGTCTTTCTTAACAGTAAAAAAGAAACAACTCATTTTGCTCTTATTACTGATTATTTGTTGAACAAAAGACAAATCCCAGAACATTTCTGAGACCAGTTCTCTCAAATGTTAATATAGACATGCATAAATAAGGAATGAATTTGGAAGCTCATCAGGTGATTCATAGTTGTGATGGCCCAATATGTCTCATATTTTAGCATTTAGATTTTTGAGGCAGAATCAAAGGGTTTTATAAGGGTATAAATGGCCACGTTTAGCTAAACATGCTGGGACATAACCAGAACTTGGCCTGTAGAGGCAGGATCAGGAATTGAAGGTTAATCTGGCTACATAGCAAGTTTGAGTCTAGACTGTTTTTCAAACAACAAACAAACTGCTACCTTTAACTCAATTGGGAAGTAAATGCATATAAAGAACATGGCCTCTTCTCTACCATTTTAATTGAGTGGCCCTAAGTGGTATACACGGCACTAGTTAACTCATGCACATTTTGTCACTCAAGAGAAGCAGGGATATTATAGATCAAAGAGAAGCAAAGCACCACCTTTTGTACCAATAATTACAGTTAAAATTTATCAGATTTTGGGGTGTATTAAACACCACAGTGGATTACCTTAATTTAGTGCTCATCATGGGACCCCAGTAATGATACTCAGTGAACTGAAGTGTCTTGTTCAGGCAACAGGAAGGGAAAAAAGCACCCCTAGGAGCTCAGCACTCCAAGAGGTAAAACAACTTTAGTTCTAGGCAGCTCTTGGAAGTGTCTACACAACATCATGGGCCGATAGCAGGTAAGCATTTTTAACTCCAACTATAATCCCTCAGACTCATTTGCACCATGTTAGAGTCCAAACCATGATACTTCAGTCATGGAGGAGGATGTGACATCTTCCCCAAAGAGAAAGAAGGCTATGTGAGTTAACTATGATACCTTTTCTATGACTTCATCCTTAGGGTTTGTATATGAACTGCTATCAGTTCAGTTTTCAAGTTTCAAGTAGCACTTACATATATATTTTTTGAGATGATAAAGATTAGGTTTAGCACAATGTCTTTTAAGTATGACATTGCATTTTTAAAATTAGTATATATTCATGATACAAAATAGTTTTTCATTCTGATACTCATCTATCTATCTATCTATCTATCTATCTATCTATCTATCTATCTATCTATCTATCTATCTACCTTATGTATGTATGTATGTATGTATGTAGGTTAGCATATGTGATGGTTAATGTTAACTGTTACCCTCATAGAATCTAGGATCACTTGGGAGATAGGCTCTTGGGCACTCCTGTGGGGGATTATTTTGACTGCTTTGAGGTAGGAAGACCTGTCCACTGTGACATCATTCCCTGCCTGGGATCCCAGACTGTGTAAGTGGAGGAAAGGAACCGAGCAGCAGCTTGTGTTCATGTTTCTGTTCCTGATTATCTCTGCTCCAAGATCTTGCTGCCTTGATTTCCTCAACCTGAATTGTGAGCCAGAATAACCCCTTTCTTGCTTAAGTTACTTTCATCAAAGGTTGTTTTTTTTTTTTGGTCACAGCAACCTAAAAAGAAACTAAGACAGCATTGTTATCTTGAGTCCCATCATTTTCCTGCAAACAGCATGATTTCATTTTTCTTTAGCCATAAAGACATATATATATATCCCAGCCAGATCTTCAGCAGAGACCCTAGAAGGGGGAATGGTGAATGAAGGGACAAGAGACACAAAGAATTGACAGCAAGACAGTATTCTGATCAAGCTGCAAAATTTTATTTTTCTCAGGTGGGTTTTATAGTAGGCAGACCAGGAAACTTTCTTTGGGAAAAGATCAGGGGACTGTTGAGTTGCCAAGCAACCCAACCAAGCAACCTAACCACAAAACATTGTTACTAATGGTCACTGTAGCAGAAAGATAAGGAAATGTTAAGTTATTTTTTAATAACTCAGGACTTGTCCAAGCATGTCAAAAGTTTCTGGTTAGTGGCTCAATACTGGACAACAGAAACTTAACTCAGGCAAGCAATATGGCATGGCTCATAAAACTGTCCTCGGCATATATATATATATATATATATATATATATATATATATATATATATATACACAACTTTTTATAATAAAATATAAAATAATATATATTACACATCTAGAGCCGTATACATTATAAGCAAGTGCTGGACCACTGAACTACACTCCAAACTCCTGCACATTTTCTCTATCTACTCATCTGTTGGTGTTTTTCTAGGCTGATTCCATAACTTGGTTATTGTGAGTCATATGCTATAAACACAGATGCGCTGGGATGCCAGTTGCATGCTGACTTACATTCCTGTGGGTATACACCCAGGATTGGTGTAGCTAAATTGTATGGTAGTTCTATTTTTATTTTTTTGAGGACATTCCGTACTGATATCCACAGCGGCTGGACTAATTTACATAATCACTAACAATATGTAAGACTTGATGTCTTTTCATCTTTTAGTGTCTTCAATTTCTTTCTTCGTGTCTTAAGGTTTTCACTAACACACACACACACACACACACACACACACACACACAGCTATCATTACTGAACTGTGTTGCATTCTGATTTCTTTCATATCAATATTTTTATTGATATACAGAAAGGGTAATGATTTTTAAAAGATGTCGGATTTGTATCCTTCTACTTTGCTCAAAAGGTATATCATATTTAAGAGTTTTGTGGTAGTGTGTTTAGGGCTTTTAACACATAGGATGGAGCCATCGGTAATGCGGCCAAGGGAAGTCTTGAATTCCTGATGTTCCTGACTCAACCTCCTGTGTGTGGCACTGAGTCTAGCTTGGATCCTTTGATCAATTCTTTTTTCTGTTTGAATCTTCTTCATTTCTTTTTCTTTCTTTCTTTCTTTCTTTCTTTCTTTCTTTCTTTCTTTCTTTCTTTCTTTCTTTCTTTCTTTCTTTCTCCCTCCCTCCCTCCCTCCCTCCCTCCCTCCCTCCCTCCCTCCCTCCCTCCCTCCCTCCCTCCCTCCCTCCCTCCCTCCCTCCCTCCCTCTCTCTCTCTCTCTCTTTCTTTCTTTCTTTCTTTCTTTCTTTCTCTTTCTCTCTCTGGCTCTTACAGTCTTTCTGTTTCTCAAGTGTGTGTGTGTGTGTGTGTGTGTGTGTGTGTGTGTACATGCGTGCGTGTGGGTGGATTTAGGTGCATGGTGCTTGCATGAAGGCTAGAGGACAGTTCTGAGGAGTCTGTTCTGTCCTTTATGTGGGTCCTGGATATCAAACTCAAATCATCAAGTTTGCGTGGCAAATACTTAGCCCACTGGGCCATCCTGCTGGCCCAAGGTTTGAGAATTTCATCCTGCAGTTTTCCCATTTCAGTGTCTTTGAGCTCAGTAGTTGAGGAGTTACTTCTTGGAGGAGTCACATTGCCTTGATTTTTCATAGTCCCTTCCTTTCTGTGTTATTGTTTACACATCTTTAAGTTTGGGGATCTCTTCCACTTTTATCTGGCAATCTTTTTGAGCAACCTGCTCTTGAGGGCTCAGTCCCCCATACCACTCAGACAGGAGAAAACAGATAGTTATGGCACAAGTGCCTCGAGGTATCCAGGATGTGGGAACACACTTGAAGTCATTAAATCCCACTAAAATGTCACCAACAGTTATGAAATAGAAAGTGGGGAAATAATTCTGAATAGTCTTTTGGGTCAGGCTTTTGCTTCCTTGTGACCGAGCTGCCTTGTATCTTTCCTGTGCGATGCTTGCCTCATCTCTGTGGATTTCCACCTCTTCTACCCACTTCGTGAAGTTCCACAACTGATTCCTCCTTTCCCTTTGGATTATAATGTGCACTTTCTCGGCCTCTTCTCCTTTACCTGGTCACACAGAAGCGGCTTCTAGGTCACCCACTTTCTGAGAGGCCTCTTGGACACTTTCTTAAAGACATCTTTGCAGTCAAGATATACTTACTGCCGGTGACATTATTTATGGATTGATCAGTCTAGTAACCCCAGTTACAAAGGAAATGAAGTTACTTTGGCGTGACTTTGTCTTAATCACCCCATCAGAACTCCAAGTGGCCATTACTTTCTTGATTTCACTCCTTTCTTTCCTCACCATTTTTAATTATAATTTGTTTATGGTCAAAGCCATTTTTTTTTTCCTGCTGGTATCTCATTGCCCTTAAGATTTGGATATAGTTGATTTGTATCATGATTCCACATCCTATGAAAGGTAATGTTTTCCTCAAAATTTCTGAGGATTTACTGGGAGTATACATTCAGGCCCACCTCTGCCTTTATATTCATTTATGGATTGCCCTTCTGTACATATTCCACATTAGGTTTGATCAGAAATGGAAGTTATTTTTATCTATATGAGCTCTCTTTACCCCTCTTTTTTAACTAATAAAAAAGTGTATTTACTTAGAAGCATTCAGAATGTCAACAAAACAGCTGCATTTTTTTTTTGCAATCAGTTAACAGAACAATTATCTTTGTATAAGCTGCATCAGAGACAACTGAAGATGAAAAAACAAACAAACAAAACAAAAACCTGCCATCCCCATGTGTAACTATTTTGTGCCGTGCACCAACAAGAACCTGCTTTAAATTTCCACGCCAATTTACAACCCCGAGACTGTACCAGGCAAGGTTAGTGGCTATTGAGAATACCACCAGGACAGGGCTATCTGAAGACACGTTCGGTAGTGTGTTAACTATACGAAAAGAGGCACTGTACAGTTTACAAAACAAATCTTACACAACTCTACATTTCAGTTTTTTTCTTTAAAAGGAGTGAGTTGTGTACAGGGGGATTAAATGCTTTATAGGCAAGAAAAAAAATCTGTGCTAGAACTAACTCATTCATCATCATCTTCTTTATCTTCCTCGTCCTCTTCATCCTCCTCTTCATCTTCCTCTTCCTTCTTTTTCTTGCTCTTTTCAGCCTTGACCACCCCCTTTCCGCTGCATCGGGTTTTCCTTCAGCTCTGTGGGCAGCGATATCCTTTTCGTGTTTTCCTTCAGCTCGGCAGCCTTCTCCTCACAGACTCTCGTCTGCAGCGGTGTTGCTCACATCTCTCCCAGTTTCTTTGCAACATCACCAACGGACGAGCCCAGGGTGTTCTCCTTTGATTTTGGGGCGATACTCAGAACAGAACAAGAAGGCTGACTGAAGGAAGCCTCGGGTGCATTGGGGTCCCTGAACTTCTTTTTGGTCTCCCCTTTGGTGAGGGGATGTAGGTTTTCATTTCTCTCTCATAACGAGCCTTGTCAGCCTTTGCCATGTCTTCAGATTTCCCCTTTTCTTTAGCAGACGTGGTCTTCCGCCTTCCTGAGCACTTCTTGGAGAACTCTGAGAAGCAGACAGAAGCATCTGGAGCTTGCGCCCTCCCAGCAGGTTTACACAAAGAATGCATATGAGGACATTTTACCTCTCGGCTTCTTAGGCTCTCCTTTGCCCGTGTTTGATTGATTTTCCTCCGCGAGGCAGAGTCGCCCAGTGCTGGTCAGGTTCTCGCTTGCCCCTGCGCTGTCTCTATGGAGATCATGTACTGTACTCTTCTTTACCACTTTGTATGAGCTATGAGCTCTCTTCATCCTTCTCCCCTCTTAACACTGCCCCTCCCCCTTTTCTGGCTTAGCAACGATGTTCACAGGTATGGCAAAGAATATAAAAGTCTGGGAAGATGGAAGGGAGGGTTTCTATATTGTAAAAAATACATTTTAAATGGCTTTAATTTTTTTTTTTGGTGGTAAGTCTTCAAGGCTCATTTTTCTGGGAAGAGGGAAGACGAAGTCTAATGTTTCCCAGGTTAACCTCAAACTGTAGCTGAATATGACCTTGACTTTCTGATCTTGTTTCTATCTCCTGAGTGCTGGGATTGCAAGCAAGTGCCAGCCCACCTGTCTTATGTGGTCCTGGGGACTGAACCCAGGGCTTTGTACATGCTAGGCAAGCACTTACGAACTGCGGTACCTCTCAATCCTTTCTTTTTTTCTTTTTCGGTTTTTCGAGACAGGGTTTCTCTGTGTAGCTTTGCGCCTTTCCTGGGACTCACTTGGTAGCCCAGGATGGCCTTGAACTCACAGAGATCCACTTGGCTCTGCCTCCTAAGTGCTGGGATTAAAGGCGTGCGCCACCACTGCCCGGCTCCTCTCAATCCTTTCTAAGGTCTTTTAGCAACTTCACATCTCTTTTACCTTCTTTCTCCCGACCTGCAGTCTGAACTTTAAATTCCTATTCATTGTACTTAATAGTTATTGAAGAAACCCCCGCACATTGGGGGCTCCCTCCCACACCCCAGACCAGGCACAAATCACACGCAAACACCTATTTTCACAGAGAGATCCTTTATTAAGTGGGGAAGAAAAGTTACAGTGGCTGCTTTCTGGTTCAGGCAGAAAACAGCAGCCAATGACCTTGTCGGTGTCATTTTTAAGAAGAGAGACGGGGGAGGTCTGTGTTAGGACGGGCTAGGATGTGGTGGTATATTTTGATTGGGTATGATAATTAGGTGAACGAAAGGGGGCTTTTGATGGCTGGACTTTGGTAGTCAGCCTCAGGAATGAATCTAGCATAAGAAAGTGTCCAAATAAGGGAATAGACCTTGGTGGCTATGGTTTACGAGGGAGAGGGAAGGGGGAAGGGCAAGGCCTGTCAGCACCATATTTGCCAAGCCTGGGCCTGCTAGTGGCCTTCAGTTACAACTTTTCTAACTTGACTTCCTCCATTCACCTCAAATTTCTTTTTCAAAAGATTTTTATTTTACTTTTAATTTTATGTACAAGTGTGTCTGTGTATGAGGGGGTATGTGCCATATGAGTGCAGTGCCCGCAGAGGCCAGAAGAGGGCATTAGATCTCCTGGAACTAGAGTTAAAGGTAGATGTGAGCTGCCTAGTGTGAGTTCTGGGCCATCTCTCCAGACCATTAAATTACTCTTCAAAGTTTTTTCCTCACTGTGGTCTCTGTCCTCCTCAAGAAGAGAGTTATGGTCAACATTAGCATAAATGTACACAACTACCATGTATTTCTTTTTATGTAGAGGGAATTAACTTAAAACATCTAGTTCTCTACTGAGTACACAGACTTATTTCTAAAAAGGTGACTTACAGTTATTGTGGATGAAATTCTAAAATGTAGACAAAATTCTAAACAGTCGTAGTAAATAAGAAACACAGAGCCAAATACAGAGGAAATAGCCAGAGATCAGAGCAACAGGCACAACTAGCTTTAGCTTACCACCAGCAGTAGCTTCCCCAGAGAGAGCGAGCTTCTTCCTGTGTGACTTGTGTTTTATTGCTTTCTTCTTCTGCTTTCTCATTGGCTCTAAGCCCAGACACACGACTTCCTCGTCACTGCCTGTCTATACAGACCTCCAGGTCTCTGTGGTTGGTACTAGGATTAAAGGCTTGTGTCACCACGCTTGGCTGTGTCCTTGACCACACAGAGACTCTGCCTGCCATGTGATCAGATTAAGGGTGTGTGCCACCACTGCCTGACTTCTGCTTAATGGCTCACTTTGACCTCTGGTCTCCAGGCAACTTTATTTATTAACATACAAATAAAACATCACCGCAGTTTTTGTTTCTTGACCTGATTTGGAGGACAGCAGACAAGGGTTTGCTTTTGTCTTCTCCTCCCATTACTACTTCAAGAAAGTGTCTGACATCCCCCCTTCCTCCTGAAAGAAACCTGGGGCTTCTTTTAATGCTACAGCAGTGCCTAGAATTTTGTACAAACATGTACAATATTAAATAAGAAAAAAGTGATAGCTACTGAGTTGTCTTTGCTTGGGTAGCACTACTGGGTGTCTTCTCATGGGGCACAGGTGGTAGGTAGGCTGCTGGAGTCCTGGTTATTTGAATCAACCAATCCTAGGAGAGCAGGCAGCCAGGGCCAAGGGAAACAGGACTTGCCCGAGTCCTGGTGTCTCTTTTTTCTTGCAGCTTCAGCCAATTTCTTCTCATCCTCCTTCTCAAATTTTTTTCCATGAATATACATAATTTTTACAAACTGATTGGCTATGTAGTTTGTACAGAACATTGGCTTAGATTTATTTAAATATGTATTGTCAGGGAAAAGGAGAATAGATGTATTTTGGGAGAGAGGGAGTGCTGAGTCAAACTAGATATTTTCCTGTTGCCTATTTCATGCTTCTTTTTTTCTTGTGAGACAAATTTTCAGTTATTTTAATGGGAGATGAACAAGCATGGCCTCTGCTGTTTTGTTTGATGGATTACTATTATTATTATTTCTGAACCGAGACAGTGTGATGGAAGAGCACACTGTGGGAGTGTTCATAATGCCTGCTTGTACTCTGGGTATTGGTATAGGGATATTGTCTGCATCTCTTTACTCTGATCTTGTCTGCCCTTTGATATATGATAAGGTAGTCAAATAGGACAAAATTGGATTTGTTTCTCAGCTCAGAGATCACTTTAATATCCAATCTCTACAGTTTTAGAAAACATATACATTTGTTTTTATTTCCAATTGATTTGCTGATTTTTTTTTTTTTTTAGGGTTTGAATTTGGTTTGTGATGAGCTAAAACAAGAAACAGAGTGAATTAAATTAAATCTTTAAATTTGTCAATTTAAAGATTGACAAATTATTTTGGGATTCTTGGCTCAGTTAAATTTCCCCTTAACATTTCAAACATGCAAATTCCAGGAATATTAATATCTTTTTAATTGTTCTTCCTTTCCCAAATTATTTCCAAGTGAAAAAATTTTCATTTATTTTGAGAAATAGTACAATGAAACTACAGTGTACTGCTACTGTAGACAATCTCAAAGGTCCCTTTTGATGGCCAAGTACCTAGACGAAAGAACAGTACTCAAACCAAGTCAACAGTCAGTCTTTGTGAGCACAGCTGAGCTTCACCAGGTTCATCTTTATCCCCTGGGCCTCAGCTTTATCAACAAAGCGAAAGTATTGCTTTTAGTATATAGCACCCTAAGTATACATATGGGTAATTGGTGAGGGTGCAAAATGCATTACAGAAATCCAACTAATGCCATGTTGTAAATTTTATTCAACGTCTCCATGATGACTATTTGTAAGTAGGAGCAATTGAGTTAAGAGTGTAGTCATGACAGTCTTCAGGGACCTAGAGCACTTTAGTATTGATAAATGGAGGAGATGAGTTCTGATGATGAAAACTCAAGCTAAAATCTCCACATTATGCAAACGCTGACCTTCAGTTAAAGCACTCTCTTGATGATGGGGCATTACTGGATTTTCTCACTTTCTTCTTTGGGCATGAATGTATTACCTGGAAATACTGTTTTTGTGTGTTTCTTATTTTGAAGTTCCCTGGAGTTGCATAAGGTTTACATAGATAAACGAGAACATGATGGCATCTTTAATTAGAAAGACTATTTTTCAGAGAAGAGAAAACGTAGAGCATAAAGAACATTTTAAAATTTAGTGTAACTTTTGGTAAATAGCTTATAGTAATTGATTCATAGAGAAAATATATTGTTTAGAGTCTTGGATCTGGTGTGACTTTGATTTAAACATACAGAGAAGGGACCAAAAAAAATGGCCAAGGCACAGAAAAGATCACGTCATAAAATAGATATTTAATGTAAAGGTTATTAAAACTACGTTGAAAAGAAATTGGTTTTTGTGCTACAAGAGTGGGGAAATGGACAGATTTTGGATGTGTTTAGACTGATGGATAGAGGACTGGTGGGATGGATCAGTGGGCAAAGGTGCCTGCTGCCAAGCCTGGCACTCCGAGTTCCATCCCTGGGATGGAAGAGAAGCTGAAGGAGAGAACTGAGTTTCATGAGTTGTCCCCTGACTTTCACATGTGTGTCAATTCACATGTGTGCCTGCACACATACACAGAAAGTAAACGAATAATAAACATCAATGAAAAGCTAAAGCCGATAAACTGAGGAGTAGAGTTGGTTCATCCCTAGGACTCTGAAACTGCATGTTCTCTGTGGTCCAATTCAGGTTGCCTCATGACTTCTGTGTCATGTGAGCCCCCCAGTCCCTCTCCGTGACCTTTAAAATGGTCACTGCATGCTCCTCTTCCCTCTCGGTTGCACCCCGTTTTCTATAGAAAGATCAGACACTGGAGGAAAGTCCCTCAAGCTTTCTGAGACCCGGTTTACTCACTTGAGAATGGGAATGGAATAGGAACTCCTATTACTGATGCGAGAGTTCAGTTGGAAGGTATAACATACCCGAGGCTGAACACGCACTTGGTAAATGTCAATGCCCTTCCCATTTATGGTTTCATGTCTACTTTTCCTTATAACCTTTAAGTTCCTTCAGGGAAGGAAATAGATTTTATATTCATAGCATCTTGATGAGAGTAGGTGTTAAGCGATATTTGTTGGATTAATTTGTTGTCCTTCTATGGAAGCATCTCAATTTTCTCTTCATTATAGTTGAAGTTTTCCTGTGTTCTGGCTCCTGCAGCTGTTCAGACCCAAGCAAACACACAGAGACTTATATATTACTTATAAACTGTATGGCTGTGGCAGGCTTCTTGCTATCTAGTTCCTATATCTTAAATTAACCCATTTCTATTCATCTATAAGTTGCCACGTGGCTTGTGGCTTGCCGGTGCTTTTACATCTTGCTTCCTCTCTGTCTGTCTGGCAACTCCTGACTCAGCCTTCCTGCTCCCAGAAATTCCCTCTCTCTCTCTGTCCCACCTATACTTCCTGCCTGGCTACTGGCCAATCGGCACTTTATTTATTAACCAATCAGAGCAACACATTCACAGCATACAGAGCAATATCCAAAGCACTTCACCTTGGATTGAGATAAGCATGTTGCCTTTATGAAATGGAGGACATGATTCAGTAGAATGCTGTTCTAATAGGACTTACTCCTTAGAGTTTAATACACCAAGGATCCAATCACATCACTGGGAACTTAATTATAACCTGGAAAATCTTATTATCCTGTCTCATGACATCATATGGGACTGGATATCACAGCTCTATATTTTGATCAGGTGTGGGCTTCTGTAACGATCTCCATCTGATTCAAGGAGAAGTTTCCTTGATGAGGGGTGAGGACTACACTTATCTGTGTGTAAGGACAAATATTTAGAGTGTAATTAGGGATTATTTTGGCTTAGTAAAGTGGTAGTGAAGCTTGCTATTGGCTAGGCTGGCTGGCCATCGGGCTTGGGTGATTGTCCTATGTTCCCCAGTGTTGGGATTACAGACATGAACAGCCACACCTGGCTTCTCCATGGATGGCGGGGATTCAAACTCAGGTTCTCAAGATTGCATAGTAAGTACTTTCCTGACTGAAACATCTCCCAGCCCTAAGAATCATATAATGTTTCTTTGTTAGACTTAAAATTATACATTAAGTCTCATTTTTTCCCCCCAGGGCATTCTAAAGCATGAAAGTTCTTTTACTCTGAATGACATATGCTCTTTCTGTTAGAATGAGGATCGAATGGACTTCTCATTCACATATATAATTTGGTTGCACACACACAGTATTCACCTCTTCATAATCACCTCTAATCAGTCCACTGAAAGATAATTAGCTAGCATTTGTTATCTCTGAATTATGGCGGGTAAAACTGAAGCGCATTATTGACTCTGTTAGCGAGCTGGGAATTTGAGAAAAAATTTGTCACTATGATAATCTGCTTTTCTTTTCATTTTCAGTTCCAAAGAACATTTGAGTCTCTCAGAAATGTTTCCAACAAATCTGACCTCCAGAAGACCTACCAGAAGCTTGGGAAGGAGCTGGAAACCCTGGATTATTTAGCCTTCAAACGTCAGCAGGTAGGATTCGGGGCTCTCCTCTGGGGGAGAAGGTGAACGATTCAGGCTTCCTGCTGTCCCACCTGTCAGAGGTGCAGGCAGGTCGGGGAGACTTATTTTCTAATGACGGGGGCAGAAATAGCTTGTGCTGATCTCTCTGTGTTCATCTGGCTACCCACAGTGTTCAGTGTGGTCCTGGCTCTTAGATGGGTACCGAGGGGTTTCTGCACATGTCCTTTTATTTCTTCCAAAGAGGATTCCTGCTGCCTTTGTGAAGGTCTGACTACCCTTTGGTAATGATGTCTCAGCAGCACAAAGGGAACTTCTGTGGTGGCTTGGCCACATGGCTTTTGGATTTGGCAGAATATGTCGAAGGGGGAATCAAAAACCCATACCAAGACCAGGAAAAGGGCGTGGATGAACATACAGAGTGAGGAAAAAGCATCTGAAAATTTCAACAATAGCAATTGACCTTCAGCTTTGTGTTTATTTTATTTTATGTTTGAAGATGAGTGAAACCTTGTTAAATGTGGAACGTTAAAGGGAAATATTCCTAACAAATATTGCATGCCTTTTTGGCCTACTTGCATAGTCTCAAGATAATCCCAGAGACGAATCAAACCTTTGCAAGTTTGCTTTTAGAATTGGTACTGTCCACACCCAGGATTCACAATGATACATGCCACGTGTGGCGGTGACAGACACTGCGGCAGAGGTTGGCCCTTCTCTTCAGGCTGAGTTGGCTGCAGTTTCCGTGTGGCCACTAGGTGTCAGGGTCGTCAAGCTTTTACTTTGCTGCCAGGCTTATTTGGGTTAGAGCAGACCATTAGTGTGGCCTGAAAACCGAGAACACGTTCAGTGGTAGCTGGTGTCTAGAGTCACGGCAAAATGGATGCCCTGGCATTTAAGAATCTTCTGCGTTAGCGTGTCTGTCAGAGAGCGTGATTATCTCACCGTTGCCGGATTCACAAGTTTTGGGCCCTTTGTGTGTGAGTTTTCAAAGCAGTATTTTTGTTAAACCGCATTAAGTCCGTGTGATACGCCTTAGAAAACATTAGCCCAAGAAGAGAATTGGATTGTGTTCTAGGTTCTTGCTCTACCATAGATGTAAAACAGTTTCTCTTCAAAACTGGGCATTTAACCTTCGTGTGGCCTTATTTCTGTAAGAGTTATATTTGTTTTAGAGGGTGTTCTGGACTAGGGCAAATGGATTATCTTGACACAGACTTCACACAGAAAAAGAACATGCTGTTCGTTTAAGTGGGTGTTAGCAGACATAACACGGGGTGTCAGCGTTACCGGGAGCTACCGCAGTAGATTCCCCGACGCGCTGCTCAGCAATCACACCGTGGACCACCGCCCTGGACTATACAGCCTCCAGTCCAGTTCTGTTTCCAAGATCACATTTTACCATCAGGGGGTGTTTGAATTGGCAGGCAGTAGTCACTACTGTCTGGACTGGGCCCTCCTCATTAGCACATTTCCCGTGATTAGGTTCGTCCATTAGCTAATTGAGGTGCTTTAGGCCAAGGGGAGCGCTCTGAGAGGATGATCCAGAGGGCAGATGTGTGAGGAGAGGAGACAAGGACCACGTGGAGTGCCCACGAGTGTGCGCATGTCATATACGCTCCTGTCTAAGCCAGCACTCTGTGACACATAGTGGGACTAGAGTGTTTATGAAGTCACTGAATGTCACAGCAGTTCAGTAGACTCAGTTCTATCAGTGCCATTTGTAGGTGAGAACGCCAAAGAGTTCTGTGACCCTCCTAAGATGGTTACGCCGCCGAGGCAAGAAGCTGGATTGCAGGCCCAAGTCAGCCTGACTCCAGACTTGGAGTCAGCATTGCCTGGCCGGGTGGATCTTAAAGGGCCAGGGCATCAGCTGCTCTTTGATTTGGGTGGGATTTGTCCTTATCTTCCATCCTGTTCCTTTAAAGCTCAGAAAAAAAAAATCTATTAAGCACACAGTGAAAAGCACTTTTTTTTTGGTTCTTTTTCGTTTTACTGGGAGAGATTCAGATCTCTGTAAAATTGCTAATTCAGCAAGACAACTTCCTTGATATAAAGGCTGGGTTCTTCATGCAGAGACTTCGTGGAGACCGGTTTTCTGATCCCATGGTACTTGACATTCTTTGTCATAGCAGAGTGCAAGCTGTGGGAGGGCAGGGCCTGTGGCTGCCTCCACTAAAATACCCTTCCGTTCTCACGGTATCTGACCATGGCAGTATTCACGGGGTATTACTGCTGCCATTGTTTCCATGAGCAAAGAAACATGCCCACAGTCTCGGCCTCAGCCTGTGGGCCGTTAAAACTAACCTGTTTTGTCTTACTTTTAAGTGCAGTTAGCCCTGACTTTCTTGTGTGCTAATGCTAGCAGATTTCCCTTTGCCCAATTTTACGTATTCTAATTGATTTCATTTCTGTATCCACCTTGGGAAAAAAAAGAAAATAATAATATCACCCAAGCTTTTAAGTTATGATTGGCCAGTTAATCAATTCATTAAACTTTCTTTCATTTCCTGTGAAATATTTGTGTATATTAATTCTCTTGTATATATACCTTTTTTTGAGGGATTAGCTTTTTATTAGTCATAAACAGTTTCCATATATATACATGGTTTTAAATGCTTAAATTTCTGGCCACAAAAGGAAATGGGAAAGAAACAATGTTTTTATTATAATTTGTACTAGAGATTTGATTATATATATGTCTTTAGAAGTTTTAAATGCCATAGGTTTATTTACTTGAACACAATGACTATATTTTAATATCTTTGAGAGATTTCTTTAGGTAGACCCTTGTTGTACTTTGCTTTGTTTCTTTTAAAAATATTTTTAAAAAATTATGGAGAGAGGAAGGGAGGGAGGGAGGGAGGGAGGGAGGGAGGGAGGGAGGGAGGGAGGGAGGGAGAGAGAGAGAGAGAGAGAGAGAGAGAGAGAGAGATATTATATTTCCGCACATACATTCTATGGTATGTGTGTGAGGACAGAGGACACCTTGTGGGAATTAGGTCTCTCCTCTCACCGTGTGGGTTCCTGGGATGTGGTTTGCATCAAGAGCTGTTACCTGCTGAGTCATCTCACTGGCCATTTCCTTTGAACTCCTCTCTTTTGAAAAGTTATTGCATGCTGCGTCCTAAACATGAGTGGGCTTTTGTTGTTCTTTCCTGCGGAATGAATGCTTGCACTTGAGTCAGGTCAGAAGAATCAAGAGTAATACCGGAGTAGGATTGGTGGAAAAGGGTGAGAGAGGTTATGGTCGATGAGGGGCGGGCACACGAAGACGAAAGTAGCAGATGAGAAAGCCACATGAGCCTGAAGATTTGGAGGCTCCTTTCTTGCTATCTGGGACAAAATCCGGTCATCTACCTGCTTAGATTTCATCCTGTAAGTCGGTGCTGCACAGGCGTGGTGACAGTGAGTATCAGCTGCTTGCTGCAGAGATCCCAGGCACATGTATTACTTTGAGCAGTTATAAATCAAGACATTTTCTCGGGGCCTTGGTTTTTATGAAGAAAATAAGGTTTGCTAATCTAGGCTGAAATTTAATTCCTTCCTCTCTTCTACCCTTAATGCTTACAATAGCTTTATAAAACACATCCCATTTCCACAGGCTCCCAAGACCTTTGTTACAAATTAAAGTTGACATTATCGAGTTGAGCGCTATGTGGGCTGAGACACATTTGTATGTCGATGAGAATGTGATTGAAATTAGAACGCTTTCCTTCAGATGCATGTCCAGGTTGGAACACACCACACCCCCTTGATTCTTGTCTCCCTGATCATGCCTGTTATTCTTGCCTTCTGACCTTCATACAAGGTTTATATAACTTGGTATTTAGACGATCTAGCCCCTTTCTGTTTACATATTTAATGACTAATCATTCTTTAAAGCTACACTAGGGCAGTGCCTTCCTCGGGGCACCTGCTCCAGTATCCTCCGGTCAATATGTAACCTTCCTTCTTAGCTTTTGCCTGTGAGAATGCAAGTTGTTTAGTGGACAGAGGGTGGGCTTTGCAATCATCCCAACTTACAGTGTTTACACTGCCTTAGCCACTAGACTTTCTTCCTTTAAGACGCAGGGAAAACAGCACCAGACTTGAGCCTGTTTTGAGAAAATATGATGAGGTGTAAAGACAGTCCTTTAGTGTTTATAAACAGTTCCTAGCAGCATCTAACACATCTAGTATTAATAGCTATCACGATGTTGTTTAGTGTTAACCTCATAAACCCATTCCTTAAATGGTTTATAATTTCCATAGGGATGTTTCTCCATTTATATACTTTTGCACCACACATAGGGTCTAGCACTGTTCTAAAAATACAGTATGGAATGATTTTGGATGTATGTAGTCTGATGGCTGGTGACTAGGGTCGCGCATAAAGAAAGTAATCTCTCTCAAGAAGGGAGTTGCGGCGGGGCTGGGGAGATGGTTCAGCTGGTCAAATGCTCCCTGGATAGGTATGAGGACCTGAACTTAACCCTACAGCCCCGTGCTAAGGGGTGTGTCTTCATTGCCGGTGCTTGGGGAGTAGAGACGAGAGGATCCCTGGGATTGCCAGCCAGTCACTTTAACCAATTCGGTGACCTTCAGGTTAGCAAGAGTTCCTCCTTCAACACAGTTAGGTAGAGAGCGATGGAGGAAGACATCTGACGTGGACCTCTGGCTTCTAAATGCGCGCGCGCACACACACACATACACACACACACACACACACACACACACACACACACACACACACACACACCATACACACAGAGTGGGAGGGAAGATGGCAATATTTGGTTCCAATATGCCTTCACAGCGATGTCTCTTGATGGACAGGACAATTAAAGCCCTCAGTGTTTGTACTAATAATCCCTTAGGGCATTAGGGCTTTAGACCCAATATTCCAGCTGAATTTCAGTTTGCGTAATAGTGATGTCCCATGTGTCCAAACGTCCTTCTAGGTGGTACGCTCAGCACAAAATGATTCTTTCTTAGTGATCATGCTCAGGAATGAACAAGTGCTTTTTTTTCTTTTACTAAACTTCAACCCTTTTCAGATAATTGGAAGACCAGAAGGAACATAATATTCAGTAGAACTGAATTTAAATTAAAGTCTTATCAATGAAGCAAATTAGAAATAAATTGCATGAAATTTACTTTGTAAAATTGCCTTCAGCTCATAGTATTTCTGAGTTGCTTGTAGTTCCTTGTCTAGGCTTGGCCCTGAAATGATATTCATATAAGTAATAGTACACAGACTAAGCAGGTTGTAGTTATATATTTAGGCATATATATGTAAATAAATAAATAAATAAATAAATAAATAAATAAATAAATAAATAAATGTAACAACAGTTAAAGGAAAAGAAGCCATGAATTTGAGAGAGAGCAAGGGGGTTACATGGGTGGGGGGTGGGGTTGGAGGTGGGAAAGGGAAGTGGGAAATGATGTAATTATATTTTAATTGAAAATTAAAAAATAAATAAAAAACCCAAAAGAAATGCTTTCAGGTTAGTTAAGAGCTTAAAATTAAAAAGTAAAATCCTTTTGCCCTTTCCATAATAACCACCTGAACAGGGCTAGAAGACAGTCTACAGTAAGAACTGGTGTCGGCAACAGAGAACTTCTGTACACTTGAGGTGAGAATGTAAACTCACAGCAATTGTGGGAACAGTATGGGAGTTCCTTAAAAACAAATCCAGTAATAATCAACATCAGGCCAGCTTACCATCAGTCTGTCAGTGGAAAAAGTAAGGAATTGGCTTCAGCTTACAGGCCCAGGAAAGGACTTTCTAAACAGGACCCAAGTAGCACATCCATTAAACTTTTGCAGTGGTGGAATCTTCTAAGCATGCCACTGGGAGAGAAGAATCATCAACAGTCTTACTTAGGTGTGAACACCATTAGCTACAGTAACAACTGGCCTGGCAAGATATGCCTGCTGGCGCATTAGTGGTATGGATGTTATGAGAGTAACCAACCGCTTTCTGATAGATTTAAGGCCTGCTCCATAAGATGGAACTGGGACCTAGGTCACAGGTCCTAGGAAAGAACCTGCTTTTTACCCTGCTAAATGGATGTAATAATAAATTGCCCTCTAAGTGCTTGTCTTTATACTCATGGACTATAGAATCTCTCAGCCCTCATCAGAGAAGCTTCTTTTTGAAGTAGGTGGTGATTAATACAGAGACCCAAAACTGATCGGTGAGTAGAGAATAAGAGAGCATACAGTGCTCAGCTCTAAATGAAATGCTTGTATCATACCACTCTTTTCAATGCTCAGGGCTCTGCACAGATGCAAGGGCAGGTAACTGTAAGAGCCAGAGGTAGTGGATAGCCGCACATCATTTGCTGTATATGATAGGGTGTCTGGACACAAACTCGGAGTGACTATGGCTGAATGCACAAGCCCTGCACAAGATCAAACCAGATGAAATCCCACCATAGATGGGGGAGGGGGTCATGAAATCTCACCCCTCACTGAGGAGCTGTTGGCAATTTATGGTGGAGAGTCTGTTTTCTTCAGGAATGTGGTTCTTGAGAGCTACCTATGCTCCAGTAGATAGTTACACACACACACACACACTCACGCACGCACGCACGCACGCACGCACGCACGCACACACACGGGGGGGGGGCGGGGAGAGAACCCTAAGTGGACTCAATGGGCCTAAATACAGCGCAGGATATTGGGAGGTGAAATTGGTAGAAGGGATGGGGAGGAGTTGGAGGGGATGGGGAGGAGTTGGAGGGAATGGGGAGGAGTCAGAAGGGATGGGGAGGAGTCAGAGGAGATGGGGAGGAGTCAGAAGAGATGGGGAGGAGTCAGAGGAGATAGGGAGGAGTCAGAGGGGATAGGGAGGAGTCGGAGGGGATGGGGAGGAGTCAGAGGGGATGGGGAGGAGTCAGAGGGGATAGGGAGGAGTCAGAGGGGATGGGGAGGAGTCAGAGGGGATAGGGAGGAGTCAGAGGGGATAGGGAGGAGTCAGAAGGGATAGGGAGGAGTCGGAGGGGATGGGGAGGAGTCAGAAGGGATGGGGAGGAGTTGGAGGGGATGGGGAGGAGTCAGAGGAGATGGGGAGGAGTCAGAGGGGATGGGGAGGAGTCAGAGGGGATGGGGAAGAATTGGAGGGAATGGGGTTTAAACTTTATCAAGACACATGTGCATGTCTGAAATTCTCAAACAATAAAAACATGACTAGTAAGTAGAAAATATAGAATATAAATTCAAAATTTTAAATATAAAAAACTAATAACAGAACTACCATGTGACCCAGGAATTCCACTTCTGGGTATACAGCCAAAGGAAATAAACCCAGAGTCTTGAAGAGACAGCTCCACTCCTGTGTTCACTGAAGCACTGTTCACAGCAGACAAGATGTGGAAACAACCCAAGTGTCACCAGTGATGGATGGATAAAGAAAAAGTGGCACATCGTAAGAGGAAGCTAGATTCAAGTCTGTCTGTCTGTCTCTCTGTGTATAAGTCATCAAAGTAGACAGAGACCATGGAAGGAGAGGGAGAGATTTTAAGAAGCTGCAGAGCATAGAACACACACAACATGAAAACAGAAGGAGTCAGCAAGAGAGGTGGGAAGGGGGATGGAGAGGGAACTGGGAAACAGGATGAAGACAGACAAAGCATAATAACACATGTGTACAAGAGTACTCTATCTAACTTAAAAATAATGGAAAGAAAACGTGGCATACAGACCCAAAATAGAATATTCTTTATCCTTAAAGAAGGAAATCTTTCTGTTTCCAATAATAATATGAACGAACTGGGAGAACTGAAAGGGAAATAATGCAAGAAAGAGGAGAGAAATAATGTGTTATTTTATTTATGTGTGGAATCTAAGCCAGTCAGATTTATGGAAGCAGAGAGTGGAGGGTGGGAGCTGGGGTTAAGGAAATAACAGAACAAGGGTTGTTAGTCAAAAGATACAAACTTTCAGCTTCAATATGAGTAGATTCCAGGAGTCTGGGTGGTGCTTGTCATATTAATCTGATTATAGTAATCAGTATATATCTATTTAATAAGTGCATTATATAAATATGTCAGGTGTAGTTCTCTCAATAGTCCTTTAGAATACTTTGAATGCACAAATAAAAATTAAAAAGGAAAAAATTCCAGATGGGTGATGACTAAGCACAAAAAAAATCATCCTAGGCTAACCCTTGAGTTTAAGAACTCTGAGGATATAAGACTACAGAAGCCCAGGCTTGTTGTAATCATAGAGAAAAGAGGAAGATGACAGAGTTCAGCCACATTATGATGTATGGAAAGAAAGGAGTCACCACCACTGACCTGGGGGTTGCCCAAAGAACATGTAAGGTAGAGCAAGCCCCCATCTGAGCTTTTATGAAAGTGGAGGCTGTACACATTTTATCAAAGACTTTTAAAAATGAGAGTGCATCTAGACTTACTTAGGTGCAGTCTAAGAAAAACCTGCAATTGGGAACTGGGAGATGGGTGGTGCTAAGCTTCTGGAAGAATCTATGAACAGGAGATTCACATCAATGGCCGTTGTTAGATGAAATATGTTAATTGCTCAATTGGAAGAAGATCCTTCCTTTCTCACTCTGCAATGATTTCAGCTCTCTTGAAAGAATCCTGATTAAATTCTTCCTTTTAAGCATAAGTGAGCCAAAGACTGTTACATTAAAATATTCATGTCAGTCTTAGATAGCATTCTATTTCTTATTTACCAAGTCAAGTAAAACGATTATTTGTGACACTTATAAATCTGCTTCTGAAAATCTCCAAGCATTTCAGATATCATTTAAGAATTCATTACAAGGTATTTAAAATGTTCAATTATACAGTAGCATGATATACCAAAATTCAATCCATCCCCAACATGTTTCATTCTATTCAACACATATCTTATTGATGTTCACACTGGACAGAAGATGCCATTACTTTTATTTTTCAACCCCCCCAATATGTATGTATATGGAAATAAGCATGGGAGGATCACAAACCTCCACTTCTAGGTATATACACAAAAGATTTATGTCAGCATGTCACGGAGATACACGTATATCTGCGCTCATTCCTGTAGCACTGACAATAGTCAAGATATAGGACAAGCCTAAATGTCCAGCCATAGTTGAGCAGAGAAAGAAATTGTGGTATACGTGCATCAGAATAACCATAAAGAGGAATGAAATAACATTATCAGAAAGAAAATGTGTACACCCACATGCACACATATACACATACAAACATATACACACATACACATAGGCACACACACATACACACATATATACATACACAAAGGGTTGCATTCATAAGTTATTCTGAGTCAGCAGTTCCTGAATTTCTTCATCTTTCTTAATTTCCAGCTTATGGCCATTGCCATCCGACCATTTTCATTACTTCACAAACTACAGATCTTTATAGGGTGACTCCTTTTTCTATAGCTAAAAATCTGAAGAAAAATGATGAAGTTTTATGTGAGAACCCTACTCTTTACTTAAAAAATGTAGGTTCAAAACGACTCTCCATCTAAAATCTGATTTCCACCTCAGTACTTCTCAGGACAAGTAGGACTCTTCTATTAGATTAGTGAAGTAAAAACACAGAGACATACTTTAAGTGAAAGGCCTGCTGCTCTGTTTCCATCTGCTGTCCTTAGAGTTCGGTTTATTGGTGTCACTGGGATCACTTAGGGAGGCTATTGAATGGAGCACATTTGAGCTGATTTTCATGTACCAGAAAAGATTTATTAATGTTTTTACAAGGTTGTTTGCCGTGTGATAATTTGCCTTGTGGGCAGCTTTCGGCTACTTTATGGTGGGGAATGTTTATTGAAATAGTTAATGCGTTGTTATGGGTTGTTTTAAAATTTACAATGCTGACAGGAATATTGGAGGTGGCCAAACATTTCGGCCTCTCTTCAGGGTGGTGGTTACTTGCGCACGTCTTTGGTGGACCAAGCCTGCAAGATTGTCGAAGAGAGCTGGCGTTGAGGGAACAAAATCCCAGGAGAGTTAACGACGAGAGGATCTTGTCTATCTCTTCTGAAGCCACCTTCCCATGAGCACAGACTAGTTGTACAAGATGTTGGATTTCCTTACGATATTTTCATACCTGTACACAGTGTATTTTTTGATCATATTCATCTCGATACCCTGCCCTGTCTCCCCATCTCCCTCATTTTGGTTCTTCTCTTCTTCCCAAATAGTCTTCCTTTTCCACATTGCTCTAAGAAAGAGCTAGATTCTGCATATGAGAAGGAACACATTTATTTGTCTTCCTGAGTCTGGCTTATTTTACCTGACACAATACAATCCCACCTGTTTTATTTTTGGGTAGTTTTTTTTTTAATTTAAGAATTTTTTTTTGTTCATTTTACATATCAACTACAGATTCCCCTCTCATCCCTCCTTCTGCTCCCCCCTAGTCTCCCCCTCCCTTGTGATCTACCCCTCCCCCATCCCTTTCTCTGAAAGAGTAAGGCCTCCCATGGGGAATCAGCAAAGTCTGGTACATTTAATTGAGGCAGGACAAAGCCTCCCCCCCCCCCCCAGCATCAAGGGTGTGCAAGGCTTCATAGGTAATGGGCTCCAAAAACCCAGCTCATGCACCAGGGATGGATCTTGATCCCACTGCCAGGGGCCCCTCAAACACACCAGGCTACACAACTGTCTCCCATATGCAGAGGGTTTAGTCCGGTCCCATACAGGTTCCACAGCTGTCGATCTAAAGTTCGTGAGTTCCCATGAGCTTGGTTCAGTTGTCTCTGTAGATTTCCCCATCATGATCTTGACCCCCCGTTGCTCGTGTAATCCCTCTTCTCTCTCTTTGACTGGACTCCTGGAGCTCCGCCTGGTGCCTGGCTGTGGATCTCTGCATCTGCTTCCATCAGTAACTGGATGAAGACTCTATGATGACAGTTAGGGTAGTCACCAATCTGGTTACCAGGGTAGGTCAGCTGATGGATTTGCAAAGGATTGCCATTAGCTACTTTAAAATGATTTTTAGAAGAAGTAAGTGAACCATCAGGCCCAAGGCTTTTCTTTGATGGAGACTGTGGTTGTTGCTGCCAATGTCACAATCACCTTCTCTTCCTCTAGACAAGGTCTCAACAGAGCCTGGCTGGCCTGGAACTGACTGTGTATACCAGGTTGGCCTGGAACTCAGAGAGATCTCCCTGTTTGTGCCCGTTGAGTGTTGAGATTAAAGCGTGTGTCACCATCACTGGCTATTTAATATTCTGATTTATTTATCTGCTCAGATTTTCTATGTCTTCATGGTTTCCTTTATATGTCTTCATATGGTTCTGTCTTGGCAGATTGCATCTATCTGGAAATTTATCAGTTTCTTCTAGATTATTTAACTAATGGCATGTAGTTATTCAAAACTATCTCTTAGGAGTCTTTAACATCTGTGGAATCAGTTCTGTTTTTTTCTCTCTCACTTCTGATTTTTTGCAATGTCGCTAGAGGTTCGTCATCCTAATTTATGTTTTAGTTCTTGTAAGTGGAGGCTTTTCTCTGTCCTGCCCCATTCCTCTGCATCTGGCTGGCGACCCTCTGACTTTGCCCTTCTCCTTCTTCCCCTCCTTAGTTTGGTTTTTCTGTCTAACCTTATCCTGCTTGGCTATTGGCTGAACAGCTTGTTTATTAAACCAATCACAGCGACAGATCTTCACAGTGTACAGAAGGATCATCCCACAGCAAGTTCTAGTTTTTCATGTGAAAGGACAGGTGTCTGCACATGATATGTTTTTGTAGATCACATATTTCAACAGTCGTAGAAATTGTCTTTGGTGTACTGCCTTGCCATAAATGAAAGAGAATAGATTGAATGTGAGAACAGCTCAGGGGGAAGAGGCAGAGGAAGAGGAGGAAGAGGAGGAGGAGGAGGAGGACTAAGAAGGTGGTCATACATATCCCCGGATTGTCCACTCTGAGTTGGCCAAACTGATGGGACCAGTTAGTATTGACTCGGCAGCTTTTGTTCCAGAAAATCAAACTGACTCACTTGTTTACCGTGTGACTAATGAAAAGGATCTCAGCCATATTCTTACTAAACTCACCTGTCCAGGTGTGCATCTTTCCCTGTGTGCACAATCAAAAGAGCATCACTGTGGCCGTTGCTACGTTCCTGCCAGGTGAAAACGTCACTGCTACTGCCATTGCTTTGGGTGTTAGCTCTAGGACAGTGCCTACTGTGCTACTGGCTGAATTTCAGAGGGAGGGTCAGGCCTGCTTAGATGAGGCCAGAGGTTCTGAAAGAAGACTTTAAACATGCACATGCAGCCTTCTGTAGACAGGTAACTCTTTGTTGGGAGCTGATGGTCTGAGGGCTAATTTGATATGTAACAAAAAGATCAGTCTGTTCCTTTATTTTTAAGAAGCATACTAATTTTTTGGTCTCTACTATATATTTGGACAGCTTCAGGTCTGCTTCTTTAGAGGAAACTATAATCAACTTTTATATTGTATCTCATTCTCCAAATGTGATTGCTGTAGAAACATTTATTGCCCAAATACATTTAGGTAAGGAGAAATGTCACCAGCATCGTGGATGTGTTTCACTCAGTGTGCAGGAGAGTTTATATGGGTCTAGTCTCACTTTCATAGACTCTAGCTTTAAACAACAGCAAAAGAAATCAATGTCAGCAGTATTTTTCAGAGTCAGTATTACATCTTCAAATTTTTCTAAGTAGCTATTCTTCTATGGCCAAGCAGAATGTATTCATTGATCAAATAAACTATATTGAGTGGAATATTTTTGGTCATCACTTATTACCTCAAGATGTCATAATGCACAGTGCATTTTTCTTTATATTTTTTATGAGTCCAATTTTTCCATCTTTTTTTGGCCTGTAAGTATTTGGAGTTAATGTATGTTAATATTCTCAATATAAATACAGCCCCTAATATTATAGCATCTGGTACCATCACAGTCCAGTATTTATCATCCACTCCATTATAAAAACCTTTGTTCCAAAAGAGCTGTATGGGCCTATTAGACCGATCTGCAATTACATAGGTAATGGTCTGTAGCTGCCTCACACAGCACCAGCAGATGACCCATGGCAGGCTTTCTGAGTGCTTCAGTTTGTTGATTGGAAGTACTCAGATTCCAGGATGAAACATTTTTTTTTGTCTTTTGCTTTCAATTGTAAATCGCACATTTTAACTTGTTTCCTTAATGAAGAAGTTGTAGATTCTTAGTCATCTCTTATCCGTTTGCCTTTTCTTCTCCAACTTTTGTGTGAGAGTCATGGACAATAATTGTGATGCTGTTGATAGTTTCAGTAATGATCATGTCAGCAGCGAGGGGACAAAGATCTATACTGTCACCGTCAGCAGCCTCAGGAGTTCCCCTAATCATGTAGGGACTGTTACTTAGGCAAACTGATGCAGAACAGAATTTCTAATGCAGAGTTGGGGTTTTATTAAAAACAGAAAGATGCTCAAGAAATGTATGAAAAAAAGCATACCTCAGAGCATGGTGGGTTCTCATGGACACAGTCAGAGTTTATTAAAAGGCACTCAGATTTATTATTATTATTTCATGTGGATGGGTGCTTTGCCTGCGTGTGTGTCTGTGTGCTATGTATGTGCGGTACCCATGGGGGCCAGATGTGGCTGTTGGATCCTTTGTGGCTGGAGACAGTTATAAGCTGCCATGTGGGTGCTGAGAATGAAACCTGGGTCCTCTGGAAGAGCAACCAGTACTCTTAACCACTGAGCCATCTCTCCAGCCCTGACACATATAGATTTTTAAATATGAGGGTTAAGGGGAAAATGATCTTAGAAAAGATAATACATACCCAAATGTGGGTGTGGGCTCCTCAAGGGGGAGTCACAGCATCTCCACATTAGCTATGCACACCACTTTGGTGTTTCTTGGGTTACATCTCAAAAGCTTGCTAAAGAACTCCGCTCCTAAAGTGAGAAATCCATGGAGTCTGCTTAAAGGGCACAGGAATTTATTAGGGAAGGAAATCTCACTAGACAGAACAGAGGAATTATCAAAGGATCCTGGAAGGGTGAGGCACAGTCCCATGCTGTTCTTCCCGCTGAGATCATCCCAGCATCCAAGTCCCACAAGGGAGAGCAGAGAGTGGCCCATGTGGTCTCTGGTCTTAAGGGCAGCCCCGAGCCACATCCCAGGGGCAGGTACTTCAAGGTCACAGGTATGTAGGACAGTTAGCTGCTACATCTCTAGGAGCAGGTACTTTAAGGTCATAGACAGAACAGCTATCCACCACAAGCTCCTTTCTCTCTCTTTTGATAAATAACCTTTTAAGGCAGCTCTGGAGATGACGCGAATGGAGCTATAATCTGATAAGGTAAAAACAGGAGCCATGGGGGCTGCATGAGGAATTTGGTATAAATGGGGTTCCTGGTGAGATTCCTAAGACAGTGCAGATTTGTAACCTGGGAAGGAGAAAGACCCTGAGCACTTGTTAATTGTGCTGGATCTCCCTCTGAGCTAGTGAGAGTCTTGACCCATACTCCCCGGTGAGGACCTTCCCCTTCTCATGTCCTCATCATGTCCCCTGTCGCCTAAATCACACGTGACTTTGGAGAAATTAAACATAGGAGGTAATTCACCAGCTTTTCCGAGTCTCCTTCTACTGCCCTCTCCTCCATCCTCCTTCCCTCCCCTTTCCTCTCTTCTCTCCTCTCCATTCCTCTTGTAGTGCTGGTGGTTAAAGTGGCCTTGTTCATGCTCGGTAAGTGCTCCGCTGCAGCGGTCCCCAGGAGTGTCGCACAGTGACATACCCAGGAGCATGCACCAAGCTCCTAGAAGAGACTGGGAAAACCATGATGGCACTGAAGAACATGGGCAATGGTTTTTTTTAAAGTTAAGTTGATTACATAGTTCATTATTTTGAAAATGAATTTTGACATTAAAGCATTCATTTAGAGAGTTATTAAATGGAAAATAGTAATTCCACTTCAGAATAATAAAAAAGTAGTGGAGGTAGCTATATAGCATATGGAGCGTGAATTATATATTGTCTTGAACTGCTCTGAAAATAAGAGTATATTAGAAGAATTATAGACACAGAAAATTATATATACACATATCTATGTCTATCTGTCTATATAGCTTATGATTATTAATGAAAACTGTGGTCAGCATTCTTATTTGCTCATTGTGAACTTATTAAAAAATGAAGGAATTAGGTCAGGTCTAAGAGTTCATTGTATCTTTTTCTTCTCTTTGTTTTATTTTTTTAATTAATTAATTAATTAATTAATTTTTTCAAGACAGGGTTTCTCTGTGTAGCCCTGGCTGTCCTGGAACTCTCTCTGTAGACCAGGCTGTCCTCGAACTCACAGAGATCTGCCTGCCTCTGCCTCTGGAGAGATGGGATTAAAGGCATGTGCCATCACTGCCCGGCTGAGTTCATTGTATCTTAGCCCTAATAGGTTCTACCTCCCCACCCCCAAGGCTCAGGAATCATTGTGGGAGGGCGTCAGAAAGACAGTAAGAGCCAGAGGTGGTTGGTGAGTCCAAGCAGACAGTGCTTTCCAGACGCAGAGAGCAGATGCACACAGGAACTCATGGAGGAGGTCCTGACTGCGTACTGTAGCATGCCCAAGCCTGTGCAGTATCAAGGCATGACAAGGGGAGGTGGGCATGAAGTCTCACTCCTAGCTGAGGGCAACAGTTGCTAGCTGCCGGGAGAGGAAGAGTCAGTTTTCCAAGAATGTATGGGCGGCACCAAATTGGACTTCATGGATTTTAATAAAGAAAGAGGGTGGACGCACATTTGGGAGAGGAGGAAACAGGGATAGAGTGTGGATCTGAGAGGAGTTGGGGCAGGGGGTGAATATAATCAAAATACACTGTAGGTAATTTTCAAGGAAATAATAATAGTTTATCATATCTTACTGTAAACAATTAAAAAATTTCCTTATAAGGGTAACGGTGCTTTAAAAACCATAACTCATTTTTCTTCTTTTGCTTTATCTTATTCCTCCCCTTCTCTCTCTCTCTCTCTCGGTGTGTGTGTGTGTGTGTGTATGTGTTGTGTAGGCTAATGACAACCTTGACTGTTCCTTAGGTTCCTCTCACCTTATCTTTTTTGAGACAGGGTCTCTAATTTGCCTGGAACTCACCAAATAGAGCAGGCTAGATGGCCAGGACACCCCAAGAATATGACCGTGTCCATCTTCCCTGTGCTGAGATTACAAGCAAGTGCCACTATGTCTGGCCTTAAAACAGACAGACAGACAGACAGACAGACAGACACACACACACCATTCATTTATGTTTTCCTTGTATATGTGTTTGTGTGGTGGTGGTGGTGGTGGTGGTGGTGGTGGTGGTGGTGGTGGTGACGACGGTGACATGTGCCATGGTGCCGGTGTGTAGTAAGAGGAGAATTGTGGGAGCTGGTTGTCTCCTTCCACTGTGGGTTCCGAGGATCCGACTCAGATTGTCAGGTTTGAAAGAAAACACTTTTACCTGCTCTGCTATCTAGCTGGCCCTCCCTCCCTTTTAATGTGGGTTCTGGGGATCCAACTCAGCCCCTCATGCTTGTAAGGCAAACAGATTACTCACAGAACTATCTCCCTAGCCTCCATGTTTTCTTTTTTGAGATGGTCTTGTTAGGTAGCTCAGGCAGGCCTTGAACTCAGGGTCCTCTTACCTCAGTTCAGAATTACAGGTGGGCACCACCGTGCATGTCAAACTACAACTCATTTTATTCCCAGTCATCCATGTGGATGTCCCCCTAAATCAGGTCCTACAGAGTATTTGAAAAGGTTCCCTTGGGCCAGGGATAGAATAAACAATGGAGTGAGAGCTTCCCGTTAAAAGGAAACTAAGATTACTCAGCAGTAATTTGGGATGTTTGGACTTATTTTTCTGTTAAGGCAAGTGCATTAAAAATAATGAGATAGTGTATTAAATCATGACAAAGCTTGGACTTGGGGCCGGCCCTCAGTAAAGGCAGAAAGTGCTTTATTATGTCTAGGACTATTTTCTTGCCAGGCACTAACACAAGCCGCGTATTCATGAGTAAAACCCCACCAGTGTCTGGGGGGCCAGTTTGATGAGAATGAAAAGGCACACATAAATTGTCACGCAGCAAGATGAAAGCCGTGCTCTTCATGCATGGAAACCATTTTCTATCAGAATCACAAAGAGAGCCGCTTTATGGAAGGAACATGGAGTTTTGCATTATGTAAAAAGACTTTCTACTAATGAATGGGCCCCGGTGTAGCGTCACAGCCACTTCAACAAAGAAGACATAAGTGACCATTATCCACATCATAACAGAGGGATTGCTGTGCATGTCGGGATTGTTACTGTTTTGTCGGGCTGACATAACCTAGAATCACCCAGGCATGGAGTCTCATCGAGGCGTTGCCTAGATCAGGCTGGGCTGCTGGCATGCATGCCAGTGAGGGCTTTTTTCCCCCTCTTCATTGAGTTAACCAAAGTGGGAAGCACAAGCCCACTGCGGGTGGTGACATTCCCTGGGTTTGTGACCTGCACTATGAAAGAGTAGACAAAGTGAGTGGGGTAGTAAGCATGTGTGCATCTGTTTTCCTCCTGCCCTTGACTGTGGGTGGGGCTAGTGTAAGTTCTCATTGCCTTGACTTCCCCCCAGGGGTGGACTGTAAACTGGAATTGTCAGCTAAGCAGGCCCTTTTACTTTTAATATGCTTTGTGTCGTGTGTTTTATCACGGTGACAGAGAGAAAATTAGGACACATGCAAATTTTCATGCTTAGACAACCGAGAGAGAAGTGGAGATGTTCGGAGTCACTGTCTCCTGGGGATTCTCAGAGGCTTCTGGGTATCTGCTCCTCAGGCTGGGTCTTTCCTTTATTTAACAACATATGATGGATCTGTGACCTGAGCCACTAGTGAGTGAAAACAGGCTATAGTTTGACAGGACTGTGGGTCCCTGTCCTGCTCTGTCAATCCGTTCCCCATTTCTTCTAACAGAAACCAAAGCCACACTCCTAACGCCCATGCAGGCGATGGCATTATCTAATAAGAAGGGGCGGCGATGGGGGCAGGGTAATTAAAAAGGGACAGTAGATCCCTGGCAGCGGACTAGAGTAGTCTGGAGGGTTCAAGGTGGTGACTCACTGATGAAGGATTATCAGGAAGTGAAATCGGCATGGCCGAGCTAGATTTTGCTAGATTTCTGCGTAACATGAAATCAAAGAGACGCTTTCCTAGAATCAAAATGCAAGATTTTGTGGCAGGATTTTACTTCGAGACGTTAATCATGTTCTTTATTTTCTTTCTCCTTTTAAAAACGTCTTCTCCCACACTGGGCCACCCACTCTGGAGGAAAGTTTTAAATCAGGCTTAAATAATAATAAAAAAAAATGACAAATTCTTGATATCTTGCAAGAAGAGGTGGGTTAGCTGTAACCAGATTGCGTTCCTTCGCTCTTTCCTGTCATCCCAGGAAACTCTCCGAACTGGGGAGAAGAGATGCAGGGGAGTGGAGGCTTAAATATGGCTCGATGCAGTTTCCTGCTACTCCCCCACGTGCCCCAGCATGGGAGCCTTGCTAGGAATTATTCTAGCAGAGTGTGGCATAGCCAAGATGGCCAGTAAATCCGAGGTCCCGTGTGGGCCCCTGAGAGCACATAACCACCTGTGAGTGTTAGGGTAAGAGCCAGTGTTTCTTGCCCTTGCTGTCTGGCCAGAATTTCCTTTTCAGTTCCAGAACAGTATGTAAAGACAGAGATGTTTTTTTTTTTTTTTCCTTTGAGACCTGAGTATAATATAAAAATCAACTGAGGCCAAGGAACTTGATCACATGGAGGAATATGAGACAGCAGAGCAACTTGGTCGCACGAGAGCGAAGCTGAGTTCAGGGGTCACTAATGCCACAGAGTGCAGTAGGAACTGAGAGTCTTAGACACTAGCCACTTGCCTTTCAGGTAAGCACTGTCTGGAGCTGGAGACCGGATGGAGATAGAGGCCAGCAGCTAACCTAGGCAGATGCAGATGGGGGTGTGTGTATCTCTTTGCCAGCTTCCCTGTGCTGGAAGCTGTATACGCATGTCCTCTGCATTAGTCTCATCCTTAGGGAGGAGGTAAAGAGAGGAATTGGAGAGGGATTTAAACATTAATGTGACTGAGTTGTAAACCTAAGTAGGCTGAGAAATGACTGAATTGAGATTAGTTTACTTGAATAAGATTAGATTAATCTAATTGTTGCCCTAAAAGCAAAATAAGGCTTGGGGAAAAAAAATAGGAAAAAAAAAAAAGAATTGTATTGTAGACCAAAAGTTATAGTTTTGCATCTTTGTGATCATGAAATTCTATCTGCTGTTAAGTTCCAAATCTAAGTGTGGATAGAGAAAAATTGTGGTGTCTGGAAGTATAGCAGAGGTTTAGATGGATGAGAGGGAAGGGGAGGAGTGAGGCGGGGGGAAGGGATGGGAAGAGAAGAGGGTGCTGTGTGCATGCTGGTGGGTATGCATGTATGCATGTGTAGGTGGAGGAGATCTAGTACTGGGCATTTCAAAAATTTACTTTGAGTTTTATATCCATGTCTGTCATAACTAGTGGGGACATGAAGTATCATTTTGGTTAAGTTAAAATATAGGGTGTTCCGTTAAATTTGAACTTCAGATCAATGAAGAATAATTTTCCAATGATTTTGAATGCATATGGCCTACATATTATATGGTACACACCTATATTAAAAAGTATTCGCTGGGCAGTGGTGGCGCACGCCTTTAGTCCCAGCACTCGGGAGGCAGAGCCAGGTGGATCTCTGTGAGTTCAAGGCCACCCTGGGCTACAAAGTGAGTCCCAGGAAAGGCGCAAAGCTACACAGAGAAACCCTGTCTTGAAAAACCAAAAAAAAAAGTATTCATTATGAACTGGATATTAAGTTTAAACGTGAGAAATTTATTTTCGTCTGCTAAATCTGGCAACCTTACTCTTTGGTCCTTGAGCCAGTGGAAGAAGGAAAACATCCCATACTTTATCCACCCATCTATGAAGTGTGGTAACTGTAAAACAGGTGCTGTTATTATATGCAACGGCTAAGGCAACTCTTGCCTCATCCAGATGCGTTAGGCTGGCTCTCTGAGGCAACCAGACGAGGCCAGGCAGAGTGGAAAAGTTGAAGCCATAGAGAAATATAAAAAATAACCTACTTAGTAACTTGTCTGAGAACACACAAATAGTGAGTGGCACAGTTAGGATTTTCTGGGTCTAGGTTGCTGGTACAACGCAAGTTGGGTTTTAAAAGAAGTTTTTGGGGACATATTTATGGAGTGAAGCAAGACATCCTTAAAATCCGTGTGGTCTGGCAGTTTGCTTCTGTTTCTCTTGCCCCTCTGTGCAGTCAGGCCTATGAGAGGGACCCTGCAAGTACTTTGCAGGGAGCAGGCCTTTGAAATTAGTTGACTCTTATAAAGAAATCATGATGTGTTACTTCATTTTAACTTGGCATTTTAGTCAAAGGATGTCTCTGAAATTAAACCAGTGGGAGTTCAGCCAAAATAGTGACAGTGACGTCATTCAGAGGAGGGCTGCACTGCACTAAATGGCTCTAATGATTAACTTTGAAACCATATAGCAGTTTCTCACAACCCTCCTCTGTGGAAGCATAATGCAGGTTGACCAGATGGAGCACTTTACCTGGTTTGGATACCTGGCTTTTAGTAGCTATTTTGAGACCTCACTGTTAAAATGTTTCCTGTCCTTAAACTAAGTTTCCTTTTGTAGCCCAGAATAATGCTGTGCTCTGGATCTTTCTATCCTTTAAGGACTTTGCTCCTTCAAGAAATCTTATTTTTACTTGCTTTTTAAACTCATTTTTTCCCTTCTCACATTAACCCATTAAAGTTGATTGTTAAAAAAACAAACAAACCCATAACAATGAGGAGAGCATTGTCCAACAGTATTGTCATAACCTACACAATGCAGCCTCATTCACAGCGTATTCTCTCTGATAACTGTCCTATTTTTCTTTTTTTTCCATGTAGCTTAGTTTCTAAGAGTTTGGGCAATAAACCTGCTCTCTAACAATACCTGTTCCTGGATTGGAATGCTTCTTGTTGCTAATTATTGCTAATTGGTGGTCTGGTTTCACTGCGTATAAGGTGCTCAACATTTCCACCATTGAGCATGGAAAGAAATGAAAACACAAATATATACCTTTTCAAATATGTGCTTCACTAAGAAAACTAAATTCTTGTCCCCCCTTTTTATCAGTCCTCTGAGAATTTCATTAAATGCATTTTGATTATATGTATCCTCCTTTCCAACTTTTCCTGGATCTTTGTCTCATTTTCTACCCACCCAACTTTGTGTTCTCATTTGTTGTTTTAAGCCCATGCAATTCAATTTGTGTTGCCTATACACTCCTGGATGCGTGGTCACTTAATGGAGTATGGTGGATCTACCAGGGGCCATTCCCTTAAAAAAAAGTAACTCTCTCATTTAGCATCTATCAGTTTCCAATAACTACTCAGCGTGGGGGTGAGACTTCATGCTCATCTACCTGCTCCAGCTTGGATTTTGTTTTGCTTGCACTCTCACAGTTCTTGGGCATGTTGCCACAATCACTATGAATTCTTACGTGCAACTGCTCTGTTGCATCTGGAAAATAGTTTCCTTAATAGCTCTGGCTCCTACAATCTTCCTGTTCCTTCTCCTGCAATAATTTCTGAGCCTTGGGAGGAGGAAGTGTGGTATAGATGAATCATTTAAGGGCCGAGCAATCTGCAGTCTCTTATCCTCTATATTCTGACCAGTTGTAGATCTCCGTGTTAATCATCATCTACTGCAAAAAGAAGCTTCTGTGATGAGAGCTGAGAAATGTACTCATCTACAGGTCTAAGTCCTTAGGACTCAGTTTAATACTATATCCATTCAGCAGAACAGTAGACAGTTCTCCTCCAGGGTCTGTGACAGGTTCTTGTTCCTGATAAAGGGTAAAACTAAAACCAAAGCCTTTTTTTTTTTTTTTTTTTTGAGATGGGGGTCTCACTGTATAGCTCTGGCTGCATTGGGATTTGTTTTGTAGACTAGGTTGGCTTTGAAGCTCACAGAAACCCCTTCTTCTTCTCCCCGCCAAGTGCCACGATTAAGGTGTGCACCACCACATCCTCCAAAACAAAATTCATAACACAAACATTACATTATAAAATATTACTTTGGTGAGTATTTTTCCCCCTTAGGGAGAAAGAGGACCACTGGCTCCCATAGAATGAATTTTCTTGTAAACAGTGGAGTTTAGTTAAGATAACACATGGATGTTGAATCATCAATTTTAGTGAATCTATCACATTGATACAAAACGTTAATAGGAAAAATTCTGTGACTGTGACGAGGGTATTGGGAACTCTCTATACCATCAATATCTGCTTAATTTTTCATTGTATGGAAGACTGCTTAAAAATAAAGTCTATTAATTTAAAAAATATTGGTGTTTTATGTTAAAGGACTCTGATGAGCTTTGTCTTCAACAAAAGTAGCTAAATATGTGGTGTAACAGTGAAAGCTCAGCAGTTTCTAAATTCTTTGGCAGATTATTCCAAGGTGCTTATTTTCTTCAGATACTTATCTTAGCCTGGAAGAATGTTGCCAGAGTGTTCCTTTTGGCCTTATACCATGCTTAGATATTTGCCTTCCCTTAAAAGAGCAAAGATCATTTGCCATATAAGCTTCCAGTGAATAATGCTCAAAGACAAAATGGCAAATTGCAACTTAGATTGAGAAATGATGCTTCATTTTTTTTTCTCGACCAAAATGACTAATTTGTGTGTAGGTTGTGGTTGCAAAGTCAGCCTGAGTGAGGAATAGAGATATTATTAATTTCTTATCAGACTCCAACTTTATAAAATGTATTTTCAGTAATTAAATAAACCCTGTTTTACTTTGATCTGCATTTGAATAATTTCCTCTAAGGAAAAAACTACATCTTAGGTATATAAATAATGATCCTTCAGGAAAGCTCTGTAAGATGCACTAACAGGAATATACAGGTAATTCTCCACAAAGAGAATTTAGTTTGGTTTTCTGTTTATACAATATTTGATGTAATAATGCTTGTTAGGGAAAAAGAATTAAACACAACAAGAAGCCATGTAATCCAAGGGATCTCTGACCCCTAGAGCCTTTCCTCTTTGGTAGTTATCTTTTTGGTTCTTAGACAGCATTCTTTTCTTTCAGTGCTGAATTAGTTAATTTCTGTTGCTGTGGTAAAATACCGTGATTGACAGCAACTCGAAGAAGACAGAATTCCAGAGGGATAAGAGTCTCTGGCAGTAAGCAGTAGGAGGAGCAGCAGCAATGAGAGCAGGAGTAGGAAGGAGAGATGTAGGTGGAGCTTTCCTGTCCCACCCAGCAGTTCCTAAGTAACCAACACAGAGCCTTAATATTATTAATAAATGAATGGCCAATAGCTCAGGCTTGTTACTAGCTAACTCTTACATTTAAATTAACCCATAATTATTATCTTTGTTTGGCTACATGGCTTGGTAACTTTTCTCAGTGCAGCATTCTCATCTTACTTCTCTATGTTTGCTGGGAATTCTCTGACTCCGCCCTTCCTCTTCCCAGAATTCTCCTAGTCTGGCTCTCACACTCACTCTCTTCCTGCCCAGCTACTGGACAATCAGATTTTTTATTAGCCATTTAGAGTAATACATATTCATACTGTGCAGAAAGATTGTTCCACAGCAGAGAGAGATCATGTCTTAACTTCAATCACTAAGCAGAGAGTACGGTGGTTTGAATGAGAAACTTGCCCCTTCCCCAGTCTTCCATTCGAACACTTGATTCCCAGCTGGTATCCCTGTCTGGGGTTGTCTAGTGGGGGTGGCTTCGCTGTAAGAACTATGTCACTGGGGGGCAGGCTTTGAGATGAAAACCCTTGTATCGTTTACAATTCTGTTCACTCCGCCAGGGGATGTGACTCTCTTGCTTCTTGCTTCTGCCACTGTTCCTGCAGCTTGCTTGCTACCATGCCTCCCTACTGTGACAGACTCTCAGTCCTCTGAAAACACAAGCCTGAGTAAACTTCTATATGTCTGTCGCTTTGGCCATTTTTTCCTTTTTAATCGCAACAACAGAAAGTAACTAATGTAGGGAGTGAACTGGAAGTAGAGTGAAGCCGTGGACTCCCAAAGCCCATCTCCCATGATGTATTTCCTCCAACAAGGCCACACCTCCTAAACTTCCTCAAACAGTGCCACCTAAATGTGGGGGACTAAATGTTCAAATGTCTGAGCATACAGAAGACATTTCTCATTTTAACCTCTACACATGCCTTCATTTCTTTCTTCTTTTTTAAAATTTATTTTTATTTTTAAGTATGTGTATATGTGTATGTATATATATGGTTTTGTGCACATGAATGAAAGTACCTGAAGAGGCCAGAGGCATTGGATACCCTGGATCTGGACTTAATACACAGCTGTGAGCCAACCAGGGTGGATGCTGTGAACCAAAACTACCCTCTTCAAGAACAGAGTGCTCTTAGCCACTGAGCCAGCTCTCCAGCTCTCCACTTATTTCTTTGATGTTCCTTTTTATTTTCTAAATATCACCTTTATACTTTTATACTATTTTAGCAGGCTTTGATTCATTCATTCCCTGTCTCCATCTCTACTCCTCTCGGGACATGTTATTATTACCATACTATCTCTTGTTGCCCAGGATTCAATTTAAAAACCTTTGGGAGGTCTTTGTTTCTGATTTCCTAATTTTTGCCTTCCCCACAAACACACCAATGCTTTAGTTCCTATTAAGTTGTTAGTATGAGTAGGTCACCACCAGTTTTCCTCCTAAGCTTGATGTTTCAAGAAGTTTCCTACTGTGATCCTAAGAGTTTTGGGCTAATGAACAGATGTCTTAGAGCTATGAGTCTGAGCATGCTATTTTTTTTAAAATTAAGGGCATTTATTTATTTATTTTTATGTGTATGTGTGTGTGTGTGTGTGTGTATGTGAGTTTAAGTGCACCTCATGTGCAGGAACCTGCAGAGGCCAGAAGAGGGCATCAGATTCCCTGGAAGTGGAGTTCCAGATGGTTGTGAGCCACTAGGTAAGTGCTGGTAGCAGAACCTGGGTCCTCTGCAAATTAAGTGCTCTGAACTGCTGCGTCACTTCTCCAGCTCTGATTCTGAAGAGGCTGGGTTTTCCCATTAGACATTCTATGACACCCAGAGAGTGGAGCCCTATGAAGAGTAAGCCTGCAGGAGATCACCTGCTGGATTCCATCAGCTGTGTGCATAGCTTTCCATACCAGCTGCAGCTGTGTGCACAGCTTTCCATACTGTACCACAAATCCAGCCCTTCAGAGTGTACTATTTTTCTGCCATGGGGAGCCATCTAAGGAATGGGGTAGCTTATTTTTAGATCCGTGAAAATAATCTTTGCTTATCTTGAATGATTTTACATTCCTTTTACCCCTATAACCTAGCTTGGGAGACGTAGCCACTTTTGTGTTCCAGGGATTGTCTGAGTTGTACAGTTCAGCCAGAAGTTGAGAGAGGACACACACACACACACACACACACACACACACACACACACACACACGCGCGCGCGCGCGAGAGAGAGAGAGAGAGAGAGAGAGAGAGAGAGAGAGAGAGAGAGAGAGAGAGAGAGAGAAAGAGAAAGGGGGGGCGCATGGGTGGATTTAAAGGCCATCCGACTTCATCAATATGCATAAAGTGAGGTGATCAAGAGCTTAGGCAGCTGGTGAAGGAGACATTTCCCCAAGGGGAATGTCCTACTTTGAAGCCACACTTAGGGATGCCATTTTTATGTAGCTCCTAAGTGAACAACAGGGAATGGACACTTCAGCAGGCCATGTGCTGCTCTCTGATCCTGCATCCAGGGGCTAGGAGACTTCTTCAGAGTTAGTGCTCTGTATTTCAAGGGAGGAATTCATAGCTCAAGAGTTTATATATGTACATATATAGAAATAGTTTATAATATATATATATATATGAAATTTGTATATGTGTGTGGTGTGCATGCCTCTGTGTGTGTGTACATATGTACATGCATACATGCATCTGAAGGCTAGAGATTGGCATCAGATTATCTTCCTTGATTGTCAGACTAACCAATTTTACCTTATGTGTATGTTGAGTGGGGGTGTGCTCACGCCATGGTGCATGTGTGGAGTCAGAGGACCACCTTGGACATCAGTTTTCAGGTTCTGCTTTACCGGAGGTAGGGTCTCTGCAGTTTGATGCTATCTAGGAAGGTTAGCCAGCCCAGAAGCTTCTCCCTCCTTCCTATCTCCCACCTCCCCAGAGCAGCACATTCGAGGTTACAACCATGAGCTGTAGGGCGTGGATTGTACGTGGGTTCTGGGGATTTGAACTCAGGTAACTGGCAGTATTCAGATGTTCAGACACTGGTTTACATTTCAGAGTTTGTGATATTTCTCCATCCTCATTTCCCACAAGCTCGTAATGTTCTTCCTTTGGAGATAGACAAACTCGTATTTTATTCTTGCTGTCTTTTCTGGCTTTATTCACACAAGAATGTACTGCCAACTTTGAAATTCCTCCTGGTGAGAAAAATATATCCTACTTTTTGGCTCTGCATATCTGATTAACCCAAAAGAAAGGCAGTGCCAAACCTTTTCCATAAAGAGATAATAATAATTGAATTGTATCAGAAGAAAACAATTGCTTATACCACAGCATTCATGTATTCACTATATCTGGTTATTTGATAGAACATAGGAAGTTATTGTGGGGATAACCTCATGAAAAACTTGTATTTTCTAAGTCCAGTTCATTACGTTGTGGTACAACTTTGAGAATATTTAGATTGCTTATATTTGGAGAAAGAATCTGGGCATACTTCCCCTATGAGACACCGTTAATAATGCTTTGCATGTGATTAGGAAAAGCGACATTGCACAGATAAGAAGCAAAAATGTGCTTTGGCAGAAACCAATTGTGGTGCATATTAGTATGTCTTTAGATCTGAGGAACGTTTGATAATTATGTGCAATTAGCCCCAAAATAAGTCTTGGTTCTTCCTTGGGAGGCATCCACAGAATTCTGGTTGCAAACGAATGTTATAATGTGAAAAGCAATCTGACAGGTAGAAAATAAATTTGTAGACATTCTTCAGAGATAAAACCATACAGGTGAAAATAATACAAAAATTCAAACAAAATATAACTTTGGGAGGAGAGGAATTGTTTTCAGTTGACAGGGTAAGTGGCAGTGTCTTGACATTAGAGAAAAAAATAACCCAGTGCTTGATTTTATGTGGGTATTATTAATTTTGTGCATGTACAGAGAGATATATTTTGGCTTTTCCTTAATAAAACCAATATTCCACTCCATCCCTGTATTTTATTTTCCTAATAGGCAATAGTTCTTTCTAAGATGCCAAGTTCACTTCCTTGTGAGTTATAACTGAAGCTAAAGATGAGGCCACACAATAGGACTGAGGATAATTATATACCTTTCCCCGAAGGCTGGAGAAGTGTTCAGAAATGTTCTATTTGCTTAAAACCATGATTATTTGTTTTAGAGCGTTTTCATTTTTCATCATTATAAGTCGGTGAACCTTTACTGGGAAGCCAATTCTTGGCTCATTTCTTCTACTTTTCTCTTTTTAATCCATAATCTAAAATACAAACTCTCTTGCTGTGAGATACTTGAGAAGGATGGTTTCAAAGCATCATTCTGCCGTATGAGAACATTAGACCTGGGGCTCCGGAGTCAGGCAGTTAAAGCTCAAAGTGGTTCTGCTGTGAAGGTTGAGGAATTGGAGCAAACAGCTACTTTTCAAAAACTAAAATTTGATGTAAAAAAGCGATCCTTTCTCAACAGATCTCAACCCCCTTTCAAACATCAAAAGTTACTATTTATAATGCCACCACATACATAAAGTCTTATTTAAGATGATACAGAATGTCACTGGATCTTTCTGGCTTGATACAAAATGCTTCCAAGTTAGCAGTGCTAACTCGGAATTACCCACCTTTGGTTGCAAGAGCCAGAAAAACACAGGCAATCACATTCACAAAGTGCTAAACATCTTTTAGTCATTTGTTATCATTTCTTCCTCAAGCTTCTAAAAGGAACAATCTCGAACGATCTGCGCTTTCCTTGTTTCCTCCTTACCCACACGTTTAATGGGCACGACGGGAATGTTCTGTTCTGAGGGCTGTAGATGAAAGAGAAGCAGAGCTCCACAGCTTGTACATCTGGAACGGTCCATCCCACGGGGCGCACTCTTGGGTGGGCAAAGAATCCCTTTCCTTCATAGGGTCATTTTCAAAGCTGCTCTGGTTCAAAGGCCCACGTATTGTAGAAAGACACTTCATACAAAGATGCATACGTGGATGCCTCGTCCTCTTCCGTTCACGAACCGCACGTGAACTGTATGTAGAACCTAACGCAGAAGGTCTGCTGGGTTCTCCCATGGGGTCGGAGTCCCAGTCCTCACCGACCTGCCCTTAACAGAGCACAGTCTGCCTGCTGCTTCTGTACTGACCAGACAGCAACAGCTGCCTTGAAGGAAGAGACAGCAAGTGTCCAGGGCTGTGGGAGTGATACGGAAAATTCCATTTGTACAGGAGGGGTACTTGTTGCAGACTAGAGGGAACCGAGGACATTTTCCTCGGGAGTTGATGTTTTGGTGTTTGGAGGAGTTTAAACTGATAAAGATGGTAGAAGGGAAGGATACTCTTGTGGGGGAAAAGATGCACAGAGGAGTAATTAAAAACATTTCTGAGAACAAAAAATGAGCAACCAATTTAGGGGATGGTTTCTATAGAAGGAGAGAGGCAGGAAGGAAGATTTGGTTGGAGTCAGACTCTAAGGAGTTAGAATGAGAGTTTTTTTTTTTTTTGTTGTTGTTGTTTGCTTGGCTAAGTACTGGAAGATGCTTGAAGGATTCTGATTAGTGTGAAAGATTCATGTGATGGAGACTAGGGCATGAGCAGCAGAGTGGCTTAGAAGGCTGTTTCAGAGATAGACTTCGAGAGTCATGGAAGCACAGATAACGGGCATGGACAGAGGTAGGAAAGGGTAGCAGAGTGGGATAGGGAGGGGCAGGGCAGGGCGGGGCGGGGCGGGGCGGGGCAGGGCGGGGCAGGGCTGAGGAAGGCTCCTTCACAGAGTTGTTTGCAGAAATAGTCTACGTCTTAAAGTCAGCAAAATTTGAGGCATGTTCAAGATTTAAAAGCCACATGTTCTTGTACTTAAAATTATATATGTCTTCTTAATTTTTAAAAATTGAAATTTAGTTATTTATATTACTTTTTTTTTTGCAGTATTAAAGATTGCTCTTGAGACCTGACAATAGATGCTCTATTACTGGGATATACCTCCATCTCTCTTTCTTTTTATTTTTACACAGGATCTTACTAATTTGCCCGTAACACAGGCAGGCCTTGCATTTGTGATCTGCCTGATTGAGCCTCTGGAACTTTAAGCCTGTACCACTATGCCTGGGTCAAATTATACTGGTGTATATTAATTGTACACGTTAATGGACACACTTGGATTTCTACACATGTATATATACGCTGCACTTTGACCCCATCTACCTTCCCAGCAGCTCTCTAACTCCCCATTCATTGCCTCTCCCTCGGAATCACCTATTATTCTCTAGTAGTCCCAATGCAACTTTCCTATTATTATTATTATTATTATTATTATTATTATTACTACTATTTCTGTTATGTAATTCTAGGGTCCAAATGCAAAAGAAAATAATTGATACTTGTCTTTTTGTATCTGGCTTACTTCATTTAACATGATGTCCTCTAGTATTACCATTCATTTTCCTGCAATGTACATGATTTTGTTCTGTATGGCTGAATAATTCTCCATTGTGTGTGTGTGTGTATATCATGTTTTTATTTGTTCTGCTGTTGGTGGCCACCTTGTTCGATTCTATAGCTTGGCTATAAACATGGGTCAGCACTTATCTCTTACCATATGTACTTTTACATCTAGCCCAGAGATTGGCAATATACAGTCTATGGGGCAAAATCAGACTATTTCTGGTTTTTGTTTTGCTGTTGTTTTGTTTTGCAAAGAAAGTCATCTTAGAGAGCAGACATGCTCGTGCTTTATCTATTATCTGGTACCGTGTTTGTGCTTTAATGCAGAGCGGGGCATCTGCAAGAGAGATGGTTTTCCTCAAAGAGCCTTCAAGTATTTACTTCCTGGTCATTTATGTAAAACATTTACAGGTTTCTGTTCTGTAATTATTAGGTAATTCGAGTTAAGTCAACAAAATAAATCTTTTGGTGCTGGTTTATAGCCCCAGGTCTCAGGGAAAGCAAATCTTTTATGTATTGGACTAGATTGAGCACATATCCTGAAATAGATGTTCATTGCTCTCTTCCTCGGAAGGCCCGGCTATAATCACGAATTCTTTTTTATGTTCTCTGCGGCCTTTCAGCTCAGCTGGGAAGGCTCTGTTGTTTTTGAGCCGGTAGCCTGATAAGAGTTTGTGCGATAAGTTTCCTCAGATGATCTTCATGTTTAAGATTCAGACTTCAAGCAAATACCATCAAAGAAAAATCATAGTTGCTTTTGACAAGGAAGTCAATATTCAGGATGTGGATGTAGCGCAGAGGTAAAGCGCTTGGTTCACACACACAAAGCTGTGGGTTCAACCCTCAGTACCGCAAAAGAAAGTTAGCAGTAAAAAGTCCCCCTTCTACAAAGCATCTTGGTAATAACGCAAGCAGAAAACTAGAGTTAGTAAGTCACACTACAGTGAATGCTGTCCTGACTGCTTTGCTTGCACTTTATGGCACCATCATTGCAGATATCCTATGATAGGAAAAATGCAAATCATTGTCTTCTAATAGAACAGTAAACTGCATGTTTTTGAATACAGTGGTTACTATTGAATGATGATCATTCTGAATGGATCGAGAGATGCCCAGGAATCAGTGAAGCACACCTGTAAGGTGTGAACATGCAGATGTTTCCAGAAGCAACTGTTGTGTGGACAGAAACCGAGGGGGAAGAGCTTCCTGAATGTGGGAGCCATGGCTGCAGATGACCAGTAGGCTGCAGATCCAGATAGGCTAGAAGCAGGAGGAAGAAGCCCCTTCAGCTCAGATATGATCTGTCAGTGTTTGCCACATTCTTCTACTAAGATGTTCTACTTCATGACAGGTCAATACCAACGACCTGGTGGCTGTAAACTAAAACCCCTAAAACTGTGAGACAAAAGCATATTTCCTCTGGTGGTGGCAGCGCATGCCTTTAATCCAGCACTAGGGAGGCAGAGGCAGGCGGATCTTTGTGAGTTCGAGGCCAGTCTGGTCTACAGAGCAAGATCCAGGAAAGGCGCAAAGCTACCCAGAGAAACCCTGTCTCGAAAAACAAAAAACAAACAAACAAAAAAAGCATCTTTCTTCCCGTAAGTTGTTTTCCTTGAGTGTTCCGTCACAGTGACAACATTCTAACACATGTACACCCCCATGCACTCCATCACCCACACATACACTTCTTTCTTCTACTCAGTGCTATACAGCTGGGTTCCAGTAGTCTTTTATTTGCCATGTAAGTTTCATCTCAACTACAATATGCTGGTCTTGGGATATATAATAGAGCCAGATCCAAATTAAGCAAATTAGAGCCCTGACCTGGGATTTTTTTTTAAAGTTAGAGCATTCATTCCTTATTTTATTTTATAATTTAATTTAATTTTACATATCAGTCATGGATTCCCTTGTTCTCCCCCCTCCCACATCCCCCCACACCTTCCTCCCAGCCCATCCCCCATTCCCATCTCCTCCAGGGCAAAGACTCCCCTGAGGATTGAGTTCAATCTGGTAGATTCAGTCCAGGCAGGTCCAGTCCCCTCCTCCTAGGCTGAGCCAAGTGTCCCTGTATAAGCCCCAGGTTTCAAACAGCCAACTCATGCACTGAGTACAGGACCCGGTCCCACTGCCTGGATGCCTCCCAAACAGATCAAGCTAATCAACTGTTTCACTTATCCAGAGGGCCTGATCCAGTTGGGGGCTCCTCAGCTATTGGTTCATAGTTCATGTGTTTCTATTCGTTTGGCTATTTGTCCCTGTGCTTTATCCAGCCTTGGTCTCAACAATTCTCGCTCATACAAACCCTCCTCTTTTTTGCCAATTGGACTCCTGGAGCTCCACCTGGGGCCTGGCTGTGGATCTCTGCATCCGGTTCTGTAGATGTAACCAACCGTCTTATTAAATAAGAAACACAGAAACAATGTAAAAGAGAAAGCCGAGAAGTCAGAGCTCAGAGCTAAAATCTCACCCTTCCTCCTGCTGTCCCAGCTTCGCGAAAAGAGACCTACTTCCTGTCGGTTCATTTTTTTAAAGTATGTTGTTCTGCCTTCTCATTGGTTGTAAACCCAAACACATGACTGCCTCGTCACTGTCTGAATGTACAGCCCCCTAGGTCTTAAAGGCATATGTCTCCAATGCTGGCTGTATCCCTGAACACACAGAGATCTTATGGGATTAAAGGCGTGTGCCACCACCGCCACACTCTTGCTATGGCTCTAATAGCTCTGACTCCCAGACAACTTTATTTATTAACATACAATCAAAATAATAATTCAGTACAATTAGATTACCACCACACGGTTCTCTCAGTCTTTGGATGGGGTTTCTAGCACAACAAATTAGGGTGTTTGGCCATCCTATCATCAGAGTAGGTCAGTTCGGGCTTTCTCTCGACCATTGCCAGTAGTCTATTGCGGGGGTATCTTTGTGGATTTCTGTGGGCCTCTCTAGCACTTTGCTTCTTCCTATTCTCATGTGGTCTTCATTTATCATGGTCTTTTATTCCTTGTTCTCCCTCTCTGTTCTTGATCCAGCTGGGATCTCCCACTCCCCTAAGCTCTCTTTCCCTCGACCCTCGCCCTTCATTACCTCCACTCACATCCGTGTTGTTCATGTAGATCTCATCCATTTCTCTGTCATTGGGCCATCCCTGTGTCTTTCTTGGGGTCCTGTTTTCTAGGTAGCCTCCCTGAGGTTGTGAGTAGCAGTCTAGTCATCTTTATTTTACATCTAGTATCCTCCTATGAGTGAATACATACCATGTTTGTCTTTCTGAGTCTGGGTTTTTCTAGATCCATCCATTTGCCTGCAAACCTCATGATGTTATTGCTTTTCTCTGCTGATACAGTCAACAAGGCAAAGCGACAGCCTACAGAATGGGAAAAGGTCTTCACCAACCCCACATCTGACAGAGGACTGATATCCAGAATATATAAAGAACTCAAGAAATTAGACATCAAAATGCCCAACAGTCCAGTTAAGAAATGGGCTATAGAACTAAACAGAGAATTCTCAACAGAAGAAACTCAAATGGCTGAAAGACATTTAAGGAATTGCTCAACATCCCTAATTATCAGGGAAATGCAAATCAAAATGACTCTGAGATACCACCTTACGCCTATCAGAATGGCTGAGATCAAAAATACTGAAGACAGCTTATGCTGGAGAGGATGTGGAGCTAGGGGAACTCTCCTCTACTGCTGGTGGGAATGCAAGCTTTTACAACCAGTTTGGAAATCAATATAGCACTTTCTTAGAAAATTAGGAATCAATCTCCCCCAAGATCCAGCTATACCACTCTTGGGCATATACCCAAGGAATGCTCAATCACACCACAAGGGCACTTGCTCAGCTGTGTTCATATCAGCATTGTTTGTAATAGCCAGAACCTGGAAACAACCTAGATGCCCTTCAACTGAAGAATGGATAAATAAAATGTGGTACATATACACAATGGATTTTTTTTTTAACCAGAGAAAATATTTTGAGTTCATCTCACGCCCACTTGAAGAAGAGGAAATATGTGAATTTGTATTACCAATTTCCTTCCCTTCCTAGTCACCATTATTCCCTTATACACATTGAAAATGCTTATAAATTCAGTGAACAAGAGAAAAATGGCAAAGGACTTGGAGATTATTAGCCAAGGATATTTGTTATCTGAATAGTGAATAGGATTCTTAGAGCACCTCTTGCTGAGGAACAGATCGGAGAAGGCATCTGTTAGAGTTCAGCTCATAGGAACAGTGACCACTCTAGGCATTTTTGGTTGTAATCAGAGAACAGGGAGAACGATGTATTCACAACATCTGCTGGAATGGCTGGGTCAGTAGAAGCCAGAAAGGCTGCTTTTGCTCAGTAAGTAGTGTGAAACCAAGCCCCAAAGCGGAGATCAAGTCAAGAAGTGGCAGCTATCACTATGTTCTACAAGCTTCATTTCACTCCTGAACCTGGTGACTAAATTCGTGAACATGACCTTCCAACCATCCTTTCCGGTACCTGAACAGTGAGAAGAGAATGTCTGTCTCCTTACTTAAAAAAAAATCTTAAAAAATTGTGTGTGTGTGTGTGTGTGTGTGTGTGTGTGTGTGTGTGTGTGTGAACATGAGTGCAGTGTTCATGGAGGTCAAAAGATGACATCAGATCTCTTGGACAGGAATTGTAAGTGATTGTGAGCTGCCCAATCAATCTCCTTCAGGAGCAGTACATGCTCTTGGCTGCTGTGTCATGTGTCCAGTCCTTCCTGGTTCATGTTTGAGCCTCTCATGAATGTTCTCCCTTGGCCAGGTACAAGACTGGAAACTGGAGAGACGTAGTTTTAATGTCTAGCTCCTGTGATGAGAAAAGCTGTATAGAAGAAAGCAGAGTGCATTCCAAGCCCCCAAACCCCATGTCTACTAAAGTCCAATGACACTAGCCATTGCCATAGCCAGTGTAAGCTTGATACAAACCACAAATCTGAGAGCTGATACTAACATCACTGTTGTTTGCTTTTGAACCTTGAGTTGTGGTACCCGCGGCCCAGACCAGTGTGAGCTTCTCTCATTTTCCAAAGGAAGCCACGCAGCTTTTGTGGAAATCTGTGGTTGAAAACAGGGTTACCCTTTTCCTGGAGACTGGTCCATGGCCATCCCAGCTTTTCCTGTGAACTTACTTCTATTTCTCATGAGGGAAAGTAATGAAAGTTGAGTCGGGATTTCTCTTTCTAGGACTGACTATCTCCTGACTCATTTGTGGTTTGTGTGGCTGATGTTTAATTGAATATAATGTTTCAAAAACAGAATAACCAATGGTGTTCATGTTGGATTAATCATACCTTGCATGGAAGTTGATGAAGTAGGCACAGCTTGTATTCAGTAGAGCCAAAAGAGAAATAGAGACCAGAAACAAACTGTTATATGAGTTCACTATTGAAAAATTGAAGTGGCTTTCTGTAGTCATTTATATAACCTTTCCCCTGTTTTTTCCCTTTCTCTATTTATTCCTTCAGAACTCTGTAAATAGTGAGGCTTTCCTAACTGTGTTCATATAAGTAAATGCCAAATTGGGAAAAAAAAAAAAGCCAATTTTTGTAGTCTGTCGGCATTCTTCTTTGCTCCACTACGGCTATTTTCCATAATCCACATGTCAAGCTGGTCCGGAAATTGGGCTTGGGGGCATTTTGACAGAGCACGAGGCAGATGCTTGGAATCTCTGGAGAGCTCAGAATACAGTTTTGTGATCAGAGGCTCTTCACATGTCTTACTTGGAAGAACATACCACGAAAGAGAAACAACTGAGCACCTCAGCACCCTCTCACCGTCTTGGGGCTTTTCTCTCGGTAGTAAGTTCACTCCATTCTGCGAAGCCACATGTTCAGAGAAGTGCTTCTTCCTGGACTGTGGCTCGGGAATCACTGTTTGAGGAACTTGCCTCTCCTCCCAGTAACTTTCAGTGAGACAGAATGCCTGGCAGTTCTTAGTATCCATGCGGCGTAAATTCTGAAAATTCAGCACCTTTAATCTAAATTACTCACCAATCTCGCTTTTGGTGCCAGTTTCACACACCACTAACTCATGAATCATAGCAAGCACAATGGGGCTGGCTGTCCACGCAGCAGAGCATCATTGCCTCGGTCATTTATCCTCCAGCATCGGGATTTTGAATTGTCGCCTCAGCCTGCACACAATGTATTTTCATTTCCCTTTGTTCTCCTTTTTGATATCTTCTGCTAAGATTAATTTTTTTCTTTATAATGAAATTTGTATTGGAAAAAGAAATGATTTATTTTATTTTATTTTATTTTTTTTTTAAAAAAAACGTTCTTTCTGACCCTGGTAACCAAAAAGGATGCCAAAAGAATTCACACAGCAAAAATAAATAAATGGAAAAAGAGAAACCTCTTCATAGAGAGTAATGTCCCAGAATAAAGGTAATGAAAAAACAAAAAAGCAAGGAATCTGCTTTATTCATATCGCTTCCCATTTGAAATAATTTATCTTGAAAACATCTCCAGTAATTTCTGTTAACTGAAGTCAGTCTTTTTCCTTTTGAGACAGATAGGCAGAAGGGCATCCATTACTAAGACCTCCTGGACAAGTTTAAACAATGTGCTGCCATTACAAATCTGATTTATTATTAAGATTAATCAGTTCTACTACTGTTTTTTTTTTTCCCCACTGCCCAGACTGAGGTGATGCTCTGGAAACACCAACAACTCCTTTGAATTGAAGTCCAACCTAGTGGTCTTATATCCAGAAGTGAAAGCTCAAACTTGCTTCTCAGTATATTGAAAAAAACCTTCTGAGAAGCATAGTTTTTATTCCCTGCTCCTTCCCTGGGCAGTGACAAGTGTACAGACAAATGTCGAATAGCGCTCAGACAATATCTGTGTGAGAGGAACACAGTGTTATTTGCCTCCCTGAAGCACTTGAAGACTTCAAGTGTCCCCGAGACAAGAACAGGAAATGATGAAAATATTTGTGAAGGAAAAACAATTCACGAGACAAGGCACATGTGAGAATTGGTGAAGAGAATCCTTGACTTTAGTTAAAATGCATATTTTTCAGGTTCAGAGGTGTGTACTGGGGTAGATAAAATAGGATTAAATGATTACAAAGCAAGGAAAAGTTAGGAAATTTAGTCTTTGCCAGTAGATAAAAAGATGAAGCATTTGTTGAAGGAGTAATTTACCTACACAGTAAATTTAAAATGTAACAAAGACATTTTTCTTTTATCCCACAAACATGAGACATGTACCGATTGTCTGAGTTTACAATTGGAAATTCTGAAACTAGTTTTCAGGACATGTCATGACCCATCATGAATTCCAGATCTTAATAGTTTCCTATGGAACTGTTACCATGTGGGAAAAGGAAAAAAAAAGAAAACTCATAAGAACACTTAAACAAAAATTCAAGGCCTTGACTTGGTAAGATGAAGACATCCTATTTCAAAGAGAAGCTCAAACTGATTTTCACATATTCACTTCTCTGCAAGAGATACTGCTGGTGGATGACCATACAAGCTAGAATTAGGTGTTGATATTATCCCTACACCCAAGTCAGGGCAAAGTCAGAGATCCAAACACTAGCAAAATACAGCCGCCTTGAATCTGCATCATCTACTGAGAAGTTCTATCCTAAGCCATTATCATTCCCTCCCTGCTCCAATGCACCGAGAGAGAAGACTGTCGTTACTTGGGTGAAAATGTTCAGTGTGTTGGAGTAAAGACAGTAAGGTTTTAGAGACAGCGCTGTTGTACTTCCACGTGGAGAATTCGATATATGGTTCAGTGGACACTGCTTGGGGCTGGAGACACGGCTCAGAGGTCAAGAGTGCTTTCTCCTCTTGCTCCTCTTGGTCTTACAGGACCCAAATTTGGTTCCCAGCACCCATAATGGGCAGCTCACAAATGTCTGTACCTCCAATTCAAGGGGGGCATCTGATGCCTATGCTTCTGGTACCTGCAATCATGTGTACATCCCACCTCCCACATGTACACAATTAGGATTAAATCAAGTTAAATCTTAAGAACTAGACAGTGCTCAACATTCACACACTTTCTTACAAAATTTTGCTGCTTTAGGCTGGTAGGATGTGTGTTTTCTTTGATCAGTACTGATTGGGAATGTCTGAGGAAGTAAAATGGGAAGGAATTCGTGTTTATGGGGATGAAGAAGGACTGTACTTGGGGATATGCTCAGTGATGGGGTGTTTTCGGAGACCCGAGTCTGAAGAGAATCTAGATACATTTTCCTTAGGAAACACTGGTATCGCAAAGCAGTCCCGTTTGATCTGGCATGGGGATTTTACCCCCCCCCCCAAACAGCAGTCATCATAACCCCTGAGATCTTCTCTTCTCTCAGAGGACTCACTTCCTCTATTCCTTACTGAGTCACCACTGCTAGAACTCTCTTTTTCAGTTCCAGAATTACAACCCCAATTGGAGCCCTGATACATGTGAAGAGAACACTTGTTCCTATCCCAGAAGTCTATAGGCAGTAAGAGATAATTCTAAGGTTAATACAAATATTTTTGCATGAGCTCCTGCCTAATAACTGTAAACCTTGGGCACTTTGTTCTTTTTTTTTTTTTTTTTTTTTTTTGAGACAAGGTTTCTCTGTGTAGTCTTGGCTATCCTGGAACTAGCTCTGTAGACCAGGGTGGCCTCGAACTTGTAGAGATTCATCTGCCTCTGCCTCCTGGGTGCTGGGATTAAAGGCCTGCACCACCACCACTTGGCTAGTCTTTGTTCTTATCATTCACACTTGTGATATGACAAATGAGTGGAGCAGAGGATTTCTTATGCCTCCTTTATTTTTTGCAACTAGGGGATCAAATCTAAGGCTCGTGCTCACTAGGCAAGTGCTATCTATGCCTTTGAGCCACACTAGTCCTGTTTCACCCAGTTTAACTCTGTTCTTGAGGCTATAGAAGCACTGTTGGCATTGGTACAGCTGATTATTGGAGACATAGAGGAAGCAGATACCAGTGCAGTGTATGTCGCAGAAGAGATTTATTTGTGGCAAGGCTTTGATGGTCAATGGCTAGGGCACTCAGGGAGCCTAGAGGAAAAAAAAACATTATCTTCTTGGATCTACATCGCAATAGCTTTATACAATTAAGGCATATAGTTCTCACAGTTCCATGTGACGATGTGAAAGCAGAATAGTAGTTCCATCTAAATGTCAATGTACTTACTAATTCCATAAACCTGGACATATTGTTGTCTTCCTAATGGTAATTAGGTTAAATGTAGAATTGCCTTTGATAAATAGTTGGAGGTATGTTGGGTCATTTGGGTGGATGTAGTATTATCACAAAGCTCTTGAAAGGCTAAGAGAAAGGCAGAGCAGGGAGAACAACATGAGAAGCATGTGGCCTGACCTTGTTGGTTTTTGACAGAGAGGTGGAGCCATAAGCCTCGAATGCCAGTGAGTCCCGGAAGTCACAAAGACAAGGGAACTTAATGCCATTAGAAGGAGCACTATCCTGCTAATTCCCTGGTCTAACCCTATGAAACTTACTTTGGGTTTGTCTTCAGAACTGATGATTTATCTTTAGAAGATGATAAATTGATGTTGTTTTTCAACTTGTTTAATTTGTTACAATAGCAATAAATACTAACACAGAAGGCTAATTTATTCTAATTTTATAAGTATGATAACTGAGTTTTAGGGTAGTGCCATAAAATTCTCTTGTTCTCAGAACTAGAGACAGAAGATTCAGATCCAGATCTGTTTATTTTCACAGTCTATACTACAAAGACAGTTACATCTTTCTTGGTTACTCAGGCATTTCTAGCTGTCCTTGACCACACCCGTGGCTCTAGTGAAGGGCCGCTATCCACATCTTCTACCCAGATTCTTAGAAATGTTTTCAGGTAGAGCTCAGGAAACTCCCAGTGCTTCCAAAAGTCAGGGGGAAGAGAATCTTTTTCCTAGGACGGTTCTTAGACCAGCAAACTCTTCCGTTCTATCCATAACAATCACTCTTGTCCACCCTACCCACAGTCTGAAGCACAGGGCTGGTTTACCCTAGTGACTAACTTTCCATTCTTAGAAAGCCTAAGGTAGAAACAATGAATAGAAACAATCTTGGGCACGCACATTCCTCTTCCCACGTAATCTGCCACATTTGGCTTACAATGTTTTTCAGGCAAGGGAAACAGAGCCTGCAATCCAGAAGTCACCCTGGTTACATTCTTCCCAACAGTCTTCCATTTATTTCATTAATTAAAAGCATTTTCTGAGCTAGACAATGCATTTAGGCATCCTTCATAAGAATGTCATTGATAGTGTGTGTTATAACATGCACATAACAGATATGACAGCATTTAAAACATCATTTGATCATAAACCAGGGCCTGACCATGTTTATAGCTGATTCATGAATTAGACCATAGAACAATTGTTGATGGTGTTGCTAACTTTCATAAAGATAAAACATATTTCTATTTGAACCCTAAATGGTGGTTTTGGTCCTGTCTTGAGGGGAAAAAAAGATATTTCCTATAAATCAGTTTAGTTCTATTTGTTTTATGAGCTGTACAGAAGTACAAGCCTGAGTTTAATGAAGTATTTCACACATTCTCTCATAAGTCTTTCTTGGAAACCCAAGACATCAATGTTATGATAGGCTATCAGAAAAAGGGAGGACAAGGTTCATTATTCCAGAAATATTACCATCCATGGCCGTGCACAGCAATGAGGATTTAACTATTTTGATGGTTACTTTGCAGTAAGTTAACAGATGTTTCAGATTGCAAACAACAAAAAACTGTGCCCTTGATAAAGGATGAAGGAAGACCCTCTTCTCTCCTTTGGTGCATTTTATCTTTCCCTGTTACTAGATTTTCTTAAATTTGGGCTTATCTTAGGATTTAATTCATTTTTCCTGGCTTTCATCTGTGGTGTCAATTTATTATGGAATATATATATACACACACACTCACATGTTTTATAGAATATATATACTTGCACACATAGGCACATATATATGTAATATTCAAGGATTGAGTTTTTAAGATTTATTTTATATGTAGATATGTGTGTATGCTCTGTGTTGTGGGTACTCACAGAGGCCAGAAGAAGGTATCAGATCTGCTGGCAATGGAGTTACTGGTGGTTGTGAGGCTCCAAAGTGGGTGCTGAGATCTGAACTCAGGTCCTTCGGAAGAGCAGCAAGTATACTTAACTGATGAGCCATCTCTCCAGCCCCCATGGTTTGAGATTTTAAAAACAAACCTTTTATTTTAGAAGAGAGATAGAGATAGAGATAGATAGATAGGTAGAGAAAGAGAGAGAGAGAGAGAGAGAGAGAGAGAGAGAGAGAGAGAGAGAGAGAGAGAGAGAGGGAGAGGGAGAGAGAATGCTGTGGTGTGCATGTGGGCCCCTGCACACCATGGAATATATGTGGAAGTGAGGACAGCCTTGGGTGTCAGGCCTCACCTTCCACCTGAGTTGAAGCAAGGTCTGTCTTTACACACTAGAGTTCCTGGGGATTCTCCCATCTCTTTCCGCATCTGCACAGAGTTCAGGATTGCAGACACAAACATACTGCATCTGTTTTGTTTTGTTTTTTCTTTTTGAGACAGGGTTTCTCTATGTAACTCTGGAATCTGTCCTGGAACTCTCTCCGTACACCAGGCTGGTCTTGAACTCACAGGGATCTGCCTACCTCTGCCTCCCGAGTACTGGGGTTAAAGGTGTGCTCCACCACCGCCCGGCCTGCATCTGGGTTTTATGGGGTTCTGGGAACCCCACTCAGGTTGTCAGGCTTTTGCTGCAAGTGCTTTACCTGGTGAACCATCTCTCCAGCCTGAGAATAGTTTCATAGTCACAGAAAAGTCGGAAGAGATAGTATAGAAGGGTTCTGGACCTTTCTGTGGTGATGTATTTGTAATCTAAGAAATAAAGTTTTCCTAAAGATCAGAGGAAAGAGCCAGGCATAGAGTTAGCCACAGAGGTCAGGCAGTGGTGGCACACACCTTTAATCCCAGCACTAGGAAGGTTAAGACAGGAAGTGATATGGCTGGGTGGAGAAAGGAATATAAGGCAGGAGAAGACAGGAATTCGCTCTCTTGCAGCCTCTGTCAGGTGGAGGAGTTGGTGAGGTAAGAGGTGGTGGCTGTGGCTGCTCTGCTTCTCTGATCTTTCAGCTTTCACCCTGATATCTGGCTTCGGGTTTTTATCTTAAGACCGTTTAGAGTCATACAACACCTTTCTTTCTGATTTCTTCTATGATAGCATCTTATGATTCATTTGTCACAGCAAAGAAACCAGCACCGACATGTTTAAGCTGAACTCCACCGTTTAGATTTCCCCAATTTTCTTTTAATGTCTTTTTCTGCTCCAGGATCCAACACAGGACCTCACATGACATTCAACATTGCATCTTCTCAGACTCTTCTGTCAGTCTTTCAGATTTTTCCACATTTTTCATGACTGGTAATTCTCATGAGTACTGGTCAGAGATTTTGTAAGTGGCCCTTTAATCAGCTTTCCATCACTGTGAAAAAAATACCTGGATAGGGCTGATGGTTAAGATGGCCCCAATGGTTAAGAGAACCTGATGCTCTTGCAGAGGACACAGGTTTAGTGTCCAGTGCCTACATAGTGACTCACAATGATATGTATGTAGCTTCAGTTCCAGAGAGTCTGGTATCTTCTTATGACTTCCATGGACACCAAGCATGCCTATGCTACATACACATAAAAGCAGGCAAAACAGCCAACACCCAAAATAAAAATAAATAACTTAAAAAAAAACAACCCAGGATACTCATGCATTCAGAGGTTTGGTTCATGATAGGTGGGCTTCCCGGGGTCTGCCCTGTAGTGAGGCATGCATGACCTTGCGGTGGGAATGTGTGGCCCAACAAAACTGCTCACTCTGCTTGTCAGCAGGAGAAGAGTTAGGAAGCTACAGCCACCACTGGAGCACAGTCTGAAAGAAGCAACGCTGACCACTAGATCTTACCTCTGTCACTTCACAGTGGATAGTACTGCCACGGGACCAAGCCTCCAACATGTGAATCTTCCTGGGATTTTCAGGACCCAAACTAGAGCAGACCTCAGGTAGAATTTCCCTCAAGTGTTGTGCTCTTTTAAAATTACATGGTTAGACTGGGGTTTGGGTTTGGGGTATGTGAAGACTACAGGGATACAGTATAGTTCTCATCAGATCCTGTCAAAGGTACATACTATGAACAAGATTTATTACTCACATATGCTACCAGAGCCAACTCCCTTACCAAATTTTCCTCCGCTCCTCCTCCACGTTGCCCCTACTCTGCTGTTTGGAAACAAGCCGATTGATAGGTCACTAGAAGGTGAGAATACTTCAGCTCCTTCTGTAGGTGTGAGATATGTAAAGTAGTTGGGGGTTTTTCTGATGGAAAAGAGGGGGCCTCTTCCATTTGTTTATAACAGCCTAATTTTGATTTCTGTGATAATTCTTTATTTTCCTTAAAAAAAAAAAAAAGAGACAACAAGATATGTGTGTTCATTAGGGTTCTCTAGGGGGTTGGGGCTGATAGAATGAATATGTCTATGTGTTACAAAGGGGCTTTTAATGATTGGTTTACACAACACAGGCTGAGTGGTTGGACAATGACTGTGTGTATATGCAGAAGAGGCTGAGAATTGGTAGTCTCCACCTGCAGGCCTCCAGGATTCCCGGAGAGCTGCTCAGTTTCAGTTCGATTTAGAAGGCTGAGGAAGTTGGGTCCCAATGTCAGTGAAAGATGGAGGTAAATGTGCCCAACCAGAGAGAAGCGATGGCAGGCAGAGGGGAGGCTGCATGGCTTTCCCCTCTGGCCTCTTTTATGTGGGCCTCAGTGGGGAAGGTGCTGCCCACTCAGGGGGAGGGCATTCCCAACTCAAAGAATCCTTCCAGGAAACACCCTTGTGAACCCACTCAGAGGGGAGTCCCTTAGTTAATCTCAGATTCAGTCAAATTGACAACTAACGCTAAACATCACAGAGCGCATATCATGGCAATATATTCCATCGTATTTAAGACGTTATCTTAAATACTCTAGTTTGAGAATATTCACTTCAGCTATTCTAATTTGAACGATGTAGACATGGGAAAATGTGCACGTTAAAGTCAATGTTAGTTCTATAGCACATTCTAATTGTCTGAGGGGAAATTCACCAAATTCTTTCAGAAATATTCTTTATTAACTGTATATAGTGAAGAAATTCTTCCTTGAAATCTTAGATGTAGTGATTTATGACTTATTCTGTTTCATAGATTGGAAGCATCAATGCTAATTAAATCGCTTCAAAAAATGTACACATATATGTGTGTGTGTTTCAATTCAAAGTGTTTATCCTTGTTTTAGTCTCTATTTTGTTCAAAGTAAATGAGCTTGCATTTTACTTATGAGATTAGAACAGCACCAAAAGACATTATCCTTCCATGTAAACTGTGAGTTACTTACTAGATAATCCACTTGGCTTGATCCCTTCCTGCTTTGTGTTTGGCTCATTTTCTCAAACGGTGATCCCCTTTGTAAAGAATCAATCATAACATATCACGGTTGAACATCTTTGGAAATCGTCTATTTCGTTCCTTATTTAATGAGACATGTAAGAGACTTGGCACAGGTGGTCAGCTGGTGGGAGCAGAGTGGGATTGGAATTTGGGACTTTTCGTATGAAGAAGCCCTTCTTCCCATGATGCAATGATGCTCATTTTTTCCTTAGCTCAGAAATTCCACTGTAAATAGGGGACTCTGTTGTTCGGAACGAGGCTTTCGAATGTGAGAGAAGCCAGATTGATCAAGCTCTTCCTTCCTCTTTGACTCTGGCCCAGGCTTTCCCATAAAGCCAGAGAAATTTACCCCACATAACCTGTTTTTTTTTTTTTTTAATCATCATTTTTTATCACTATGGAGGAAATACAGGCTTAGTTGTGAACTGAACACACACACACACACACACACACACACACACACACACACACACACGTATTTCATAAGTAGCCAGGGGGATTCTGACCCATCTTCTGTCTGCTGAAGGCATCAGTACATTTGAAAGAAATCCCTTAGATCAAGCCTAAAAAGTATTGTATTATTAATGTACCTTAAAATTAAAGGAGAGATTGCCTGAAAGTGCCTGAAAGGTTGTCTTGAGGGAATCCATTCATCTCCAACACAGTGATTCTGCCAGATGAAGAAATAGAAAACATTTTCCTCCTTGTAGATTTCATGCGACGTTACCACATATCCAATTTATATTTTATTTATATTGTTCACATTCCAAAAAAAAATCCTCATTATGCACCTATATGACTTCAGAAAATGAAAAAAAAAAAAACAACCCCAGAGTTAAAAATAACTGTGTTATTTATGAGTAGAGCGTTTGATGGTTTCTAAGTGTACTGTTAAAGGGTGGTACATTTTTTTCCAGCATTGATCAAACCGTACTCAGGATATTGACCCGAAATATTCAAACTCCAAATGCACTGAACAGAGTTCCTCGTCATGCAGGCCTGCATGGACAGCCCTGTGCACTCATGAGCCATGGGCTCCTGATTGGCTGCTTTTCTATGTGCAGGCTCCCAACACCCCCCCCCCCCCCCCGCACCCCCCCATCCCCCGAGTCAGACTGTTTCCCACCCATCAATGAAGTCTTTCTGAAGTAGTTGCCTTAGTTTCTTTTCTTTCTGGAGTGGATGGATATACCACTTGGTTTGGAGATACAGGGATTGTGGACCATGAACCTTGTTCTGGGCTGGAAATACCCATTTGATAACGTTTTACTGTGATCTTTGCAACACAGTCCTCATAATGACAAGTTTGCTTGTGGATATTGCTCTCTATAAAAAAAAAAAAAAAAACAAAAAAACAAAAACAAACACTGATGGCCAGTGACCAGACAGGAAGTATAGGTGGGACAAGGAAAGAGGAGAATTGGGGAAACAGGAAAAAGGAGGGAGAGACACTGCAGCCACCACCAGGACAAGCAACATGTAAAGACACCGGTAAGCCACGAGCCACGTGGCAAGGTATAGATTTATAGAAATGGGTTAATTTAAGATATAAGAACAGTTAGCAAGAAGCCTGCCACGGCCATACAGTTTATAAGTAATATAAGTGTCTGAGTGATTATTTTATACGTGGATTGTGGGACTGCGGGGCCTGGTGGAACCTGGAGAGAAGCCCTCCAGCAATACAAGTTCGAAAGTTAAAACTTGGAGTTTCCTATAAAGTTAAGTGTCCCCCCCCCCAAATGACCCTTTGACTCTGGGTCATTGTCTTAAGAGGTCCTAGTATTTGTTGTATTCCTGATACAAACTGTTTCTCTAGGCCTCACCCACAAGGCAGAACAGGAAGTTCTCATCACCACCATCATCCTAAGTGTCTTTGTGTGGCTATTTCAGAATGGCGGGACTGTCACCACATATCTTTCCTGCTTGTTCATGAAGTTAGCACTCACGGTGCGATCACTATAGGTAATGTGTTTGGAGGCTCCCACTCCTAGGCTGGCTCAGTTCCCAGGCTGCCCTGAGCCTATGTCCTTATCTGTCTCCCCTCTCCCCCCCATCTCCTGGCTCCTTGGCTCTCTCTTGGCTAGTTCCTAGAACATGGCACTGATAGCCACAAGTTGAAGTGGGGCCCACACTTCCACACTTTCTACGGCCACCTTGGTTGAGTTGCATTCACCAATTTTTGTGTAGAAATTTCACAAACATGATTAGATAATTTCTAATTTTCATTTTGACTCCAGCAGAGTCTGAGGATAATCTAGGACATTACTGAACTTCTTCAGAATTACCCTTATGCTGCTGCCTATTTTCTGTGGGTTAAACCTATGCACATAACATTCCAGTTTTCCAAGGCGAGTTCTACTACGCAAGTAGAATCTTCCTCTCCTCCTGGACATGTCTGAAATTTCAAAGCAAGCAAGCACCAGGACAGTTGAAAGCCTTTGCAGCCCCACACACTCTTATCTTTGGAAGCTTCTATCACATCCTAGAAACTATATTAAAATGCATTTTAAGTCAACATTCAATGTAGTTTTAGATGTAGAAAAAAAAAATGGAAATATTTTTATTTTTTATTTTTTTGGTTTTTTGAGACAGGATTTCTCTGTGTAGCTTTGTGCCTTTCCTGGAACTCACTCTGTAGCCCAGGCTGGCCTCGAACTTGCAGAGATCCACCTGCCTCTGCCTCCTGAGTGCTGGGATTAAAGGCACACGCCACCACTATTTTTATAAAATGTGCACTGAAATAATGTTCATTCAAATAACATTTGATTTATATGTAGCTGTAAATTATTGGCTTTGCTATTTATTTTTGGGAACTCCTTTGTAGAGAAATGGGATGTACAAATGTTTTGAATAACATTAGTTGTTTATTACAGTTCAAGTTAATTGAGCCTCATAATACACTTTTAGACAACTGTTCAATTTTTATTTTGCAATTTTCTCTTTTCATTTTGGTATCAAGAATAGTTCCCACATGATTTGAAAAAGGTTATACTTCCCAAAAAACTGTGTCTGTATTGCTGAGTGGATCAACTATTCTGAATTTGTGGGGATTCTGGGTGTTCTAAACACAAGTCTGCTTTCTGGTCCTTCTTTTCTGGCGTTTCTCCTTCTCTCCTTTCCCCCTGCACCTTACCTCTGTTTCGGCATCTTAATACGAATCGCAGCTGTGAGTATAATCAGCTCACCTGGTAGACACAACACAGCCATGTAAAAGTGATGAAGGGTAAGTAAAGCACAGGCTTTTCTGCAGGTGCACAGAATGATCCTATGGCTAAAATAGAGTCCAAAAAAGTAGCATTGTCCTGATCATCACCATCATCACCATTGCTATCATCACCATCACCATTAGCATCGTCACCATCATCACCATTACTATCATCACCATCACCATCTCTATCATCATCACCATTATCATCACCACCATCACCTTCATCATCATCATCTTCACCATCATCATCATCATCATCACCATCACCATCATTACTATTACTATTTTTTTTACCCCTTTTATAAGGCATAGTACCAAAGCTGGAGACCAAGGCTGTGTGGAGTCTGAACAGAAGCACTCAGCCCCATCTGAAAAGCGAGGCATGATGAAGAGGGAAATGGCTGCCGGAAAATGGGAAGCAAAGAGCTGCGTGGACTGTGGGCCAGATGGCAGAGTCCAGAAAGAGCCCTTTCCTGCTCCCGTGTCTCTTTGCTAGATAGTTTGTCTTTCGGGAATCACCTGGCCTTGACTTTTATTCATTTATCTTTTGGAAAGTCATTGTTTTCTTGCTGCTCTTTGTGATGCCTTTTACAGTCAATGTAGTAAACTGCATGTCATACACACTATAGAAACTTTCTCACAAAATGGCTTTTTACGTTGAAAATTTAAAGCCACATCTTTCTGTTTCCTTAGTTTTAGACCTACATACATTTGTATGTACTTATAGATATAGATTTCCTCTATATCTATAAGTACATAAATTTCATTAAGTTTCCTATTAAGTCTTTAATTCATCTATGTTATAGAAGTTCTCTTAGTGTATACTATAAATCAAGTGCCCAAATTTTTTCTTTTTAAGTATGTTATCAGTTATGACAAAACCATAATTATTCCTCATTAATAGAAATGTATTGTAAACTATGAATTAAGTTCCATTTTAGGCTATCTTATTTTTCCTGTTTTTTATAATCCAATAATATTATATATCATTAAGCCGGGCGTTGGTGGCGCACGCCTTTAATCCCAGCACTCGGGAGGCAGAGCCAGGCGGATCTCTGTGAGTTCGAGGCCAGCCTGGGCTACCAAGTGAGCTCCAGGACAGGCGCAAAGCTACACAGAGAAACCCTGTCTCGAAAAACCAAAAAAAAAAAAAAAAAAAATATTATATATCATTATAGATTTAGAATGTTGATTTTTTAGAGATTTATTTATTTGTGTTTTATGTGTATGGGTGCTTTGCCTGAATGCATATCTGTATATAGTCCCACCAAAGCCCGAGGTGATATCAGACCCCTTGGAACTGGAGTTTCAGACCATGGTGAGCTGCATCTGAATGTTGGTACCTGCTTCTGGGTCCTTTGGAAGAACAGCCAGTAGTCTTCCCCACTGAATCATCTCTTTAACCCTAAGAATATTTATCATTATTTTTAAAAAATATCTTATTTGCTTATGTTTTCAGATGAATTTACAATTCCTTTGTCAAATTTTGAACTACTGGAATTTTGATTTGAAGTGAACCAGACTCCCCTTGTTTGCTTTGTTTTTTTATACTCAGGAACACTTATTCATGTGTCCTGTGGTCTCACTAAAGATCATTTCCCCCACCTCCCTGATTATTTTGTTAGTGAGGTCAAACCACACAGACCGATGTTGGTACACAGGCATGGCAAGTCTTGGCTGCCAGTTAGTTTGAAAGGAGAAGTAGGGGAAGCCACTGAGCTGTCATGAACTCTCCCCTTGAGCATCTCTGCAGCTCACAGCTTAGCTCTTTATGGCTGTAACTGCACACAGTTGTCCTCCCTTCAATGTTAAGTGGCTTATCCCGACAGCACTTTGCTTGAACTTCCTTTACCTCCTATAATTAATAGTGATTTTCTCACTGGGCTGATACAGATAAGCACTTGGTGTCATGCTCAGCAGTAGCACGGGAATGTGAGGAGGGGATGAAACAAGGGGAGTCCCTGCTTTTGGGGAGGATTTAGCCTGGTTGGGGAAGACAGAGAAATGAACTTCTAAATGGATCAGAGCGTACCAGGAGGTGTTAGGAGCATGAATAAAGACAGGTAGGAGTGGGTGAGGGGCCATTGATACACAGTAGTCAGTAAAGACCTTTCCCTTAAGTTGACACTGAATGGAGACCTGCAGTGAAGACAAACAATGTGCCATGCAGACAAGGCTTGAGGGATAGTCCAGTGAGAGGGGATGTCAAGGAAATAGAAGAGGCTGTTCCTTAAAGGAATAGGACTAAATGGAAGAGCAGTCAGTTTTGGGGAAATATAACTAACACAATCTTCTCCCTCTGCAGAAATCTCTTCTCACAAAAGTATAAGAACATAAAAGCTTTAAAGCAATCATTGAAAAAGCCTTGAATCAGTATGTAATGCATTTCACTGGGGGATCTGCTGGGAGATGGCCAAGACAACAGAACAAAACAAAATAAAATGAAACAAACTGAAAACCTGATTTACCTGTTTTCATAATCAAGCAGGTACGGCATATAACACCCCCCCCCACACACACACCCATACACCCCCCCACACCCCCCCACAGACACACACAGACACAGACACACAGATACACACAGACACACACGAACACACTTCCAAGAGATCTAAGCCTTAGGGAAAAGAATCCAATAGGACCTTTTTTTTTTTTTTTTTTTTTTTTTTTTTTGTTGTTGTTGTTGTTGTTAATCCTAGATTCATCTGGTAATTGGGGATGATCTTCAGTTTAGTCAGTTGGCTTTATTCAGAAGAAAGCCCATCTTTATGAGAGGATGCAGTTTTAGAAGATATCCACCTAGGTTGGGCTCCACATTCCCTCAGCCTTGTGAGGCAGATGTATGACCACCCTTGAAATCTATAGTCGAAGACACGACTGCCTTCTACTTGAGAAAGAACTGTTCACCAAGATGGAATGAAGCCTGTCTAGTTTTTAGGATTCATGTACATTCCTGAGACATTATGGGGGTGTACTTAAAAGTTTTCTACAGTTAATGCTCTGAGGAAAGGTGGTGTATGTGTTCTCTCTTATTTTTCAGTAGGAAGAATGAAACCTCATATTTTAATTTCTCTTTGTCTTTATGTAGGCGATGAGTCAGGAGGAGAAGCAGGCCATTGGCAATGTCAATGGGTCAATTACTGGGAAGTAATGAGGAAAGAAATCATTTTTATTTTTAGGGATGCTGGGGGTTGAATTCAGGGCCTTGTATGTTAGGAAATCACTCTTCCTCTGGCTGTATCCTTAGCCCCATTTTTCTTTCTTTCTTCCTTCCTTTTTTTTTTTTTTTTAAATACGGAACTCTCACCTATTGCTTGGAGAGCTTTAGAGTCTGAACCAGAGAGCTGAAGAGGAGCCTCAGTCATTGAGAGTGCTACTGGGCTTGGAGGGAGGAGCTGGTAAGTGAGGTGGGCTTAGTTATACAGCGCTTTGATTATGACCCAATATGGGTTTTAGGTGGCATAGTGGGAAGACTGAGATGTGAGGGCCAGAGCTTCAGTTAAGGAAACGAAGGTGTAAACGGCAGTGTTTAAAAACCAGGCCTTTTTCTTCCCCTTCGTCTTCTCCTCCATTCTGTATCTCAAGGTGCTCAAGGGCAGGGATTGTCTAATCTGCGCTGAGTGAAAAATGAGGCCGCACACTGTGCTTGATTACAGCTGAGAGGACAGAGCCATGTGTCAACCTGAGTACCCCCTTTTCCCTTCTCTTTCAAATATTTATTGAGCATCTGTGGTGGAGCAGACACTGGGAGATAAACTGGATGAGATGATTTTTCTGCCCTCAGGAAGTACACTGTCTACTTGGGAGAGATGTAGGGTGTCTGGATAACTTCAGTGCAGGGTAATAAGTTCCGTGATAGTGGTGTACACCGACTCTCTCAAGTAACATTTATTTGTGATTCCATAATTGTTCCTCAACATTGCTATTCAAAAGTATCTGCTTATATCCAGGCAAATTTTAGTGAAAATATTATTTTAAGAGCTAAATTTTTTCCTTCCTTTTCTTTTTCCTTTGCTATATCTGAGGGAAATATATTTTTCTGACTCAAGTGTGTATGTGTTATACGTGTGTAAGTGTTGCATGTGTGTGAGTACTGCATGTGTGTTAAGTGTTGCTTGTGTGTATATTGTGTGTTGCATGTGTGTATATTGTATGTATGTGTTGCATGTGTGTGTTGCTTGTGTGTATATTGTATTGTGTGACTGTTTTATGTGTGTGTTGCATATGAAAGTGTGTGCTGCGTGTGTGTGTGTGTGTGTGTGTGTGTGTGTGTAGGTTGCATGCATGTAAGTGTGTGTGTATATGTTGCATTCACAGGAGTGTGCAGGTATGTGAGGGCTCATTCATCCATATGGAGGCCAGAGCTGGACATGGGGTGTTCTTCAATTGCTCTACCCCTTATTGTCTCGAGACAGGGTCTATCCATGGATTGGAAACTTACCATTTCAGCTAAGCTGGATAGTCAACTGCTCTTGGAATCTGCTTGTTTCTAGTTACCAGTGCCGGGCTTCCTGGCATGGCATTTGTATGGGTGCTGAGGACTGGAACTCATGTCTGTAGATGCTTTTACCACAGAGCCATCCTTTCCAGCCCGGCTGATGGTAATGCTTAGCAATGTGAAGGAATAATTAATTATACGTGAGGCCTGCATACATCTTTATTTTGGCAAGTACATGGGAAGAGTCCTTTGATTGTGGCTACTATCCAGGGAGATGCTAGCACTGAATAAAACATTCAAAATCTCTCCCCTTCATGCGATGTGCACCTTGGTGATGCTTTATCAGCTTTGTCCCTGTTGACAGAAGAGGGAGTCTTTCCTCTAAGAGAGGTGGGGAGGTTTCCCATCACGTCCAAATAGAGCACTTCCTAAGTAAGAGCAACCAACACCTTTGCTGTGAGCTGGTCATGATTTCCCCTCCTCCTCCTCTTAATTCACTTATTGGGTCACAAGCTGTTATTTGCCGCCCTTTCAATGTGATCCCAAAGAAGAAAATGTAAAGGAGAATGGATGTTGTTCAGAGCCGTGTGAACGGGTGCTTCACCTCAGAGCTTGTGCCGGAGAGGAGCAGTAATTACATCTGAAATTACAATAGAAATTGGGTTTAAAACTTAATAGAAAAGAAGCCCTCATGCTTGAGTGCTAATTACAAAGAAAAAATTCTTAAATAAGGACAGAAAGAGAGGAGCCCTTCAAAAGCTAAGACATTTGAATATGCAATAAGAGAAAATGCCATATTTGTAAACTGCAGGAAATGGAGCAGATTCCGGTTGCAGCACGTATTAGAAGAGTTGGGGACAATGTCACCGCTGCAGAAGCAATCTGGCCGCCGCTCTACTTCATTATTTTAGCCTTGCACTCTGATTTTAAAGGTAGTCAAGTGATTAGAAATGCGGGGACTATTCAGATGTATACTTTTAAATCTAGGAGGCAGCTACAAAGTGTGGCTACGTATTAACTCTAGAGACTTCATAAGACACGGCCCTTTTCTACCTCAGATTCCTTAACAGAAAAAAGGAGTGATTCAGTGACTTATAGGATTTCTTGCTTACAAAGAAGATTTAAAAATTCCATGACCAGGGATGGGAGTGTAGCTCAGAGGTAGAGTGCTTGCATCGAATGTACGAGACCCTGGGTTCATTTCCCAGCATGCTTTCTCTCCACCTAGTTGCAGGGCTTCATTTGGGTCTTCATAAAGTTGATCTTCTGAGGTCCACATTTGTGGTAATTCCTTGAGCCTGATTGAGCAGTTTCTTTATTCAGATGGACTTACACACATATACAAACATATGGCATTTGCTAAGATTTTATGGTGAATAAATCCCATTGAGTAATCAATAGGCAGTGTTTTCAATATTTCAAGCAGATTTAATTTAGACAGAGGCAAAAGTGTATATTTTGTGAGAAGTCTCAGTGTTCTTGAAGAAAATGAACTCTATTATTCATTAAATAGCCACAAGGTAAAAAACACATATGATACTCTGTGTGCTAGAAACTGTGCTAAGTGTTTGTGGACCTGATATTATTCAACACTAGTGAGAATTAGATACTATTATTGCCAACTTTCAAATGAAGAAATTGAGACAGAGAGTTGATGTGACACAACTCAGCTCTGAGGTGACCAATGTTGGCCTGGCTCATCCTTAAGCAGTGGCTCTTCTTATTCTTTCAGACGTCAGGAATATATTAAAACGAGTCAAATACCTTTCTTGGAGGAGTTTCAGATTAATAGGGGAGACAAGAAAGACTAATCTATGATCCAATAGGAAAATGTCACTGAAATGTCAAAATTATAAAAGCATGTTGGGGAGATTGTTCTCAGGCTGGGTGAAGCTCAGAGACAAAAAGGGATGTGTTGGTGAGAGAGGTGTGAGAAACCCCAGCAATTCTGACTGTCTAGTTTCTAGCAGATGGAGAAATCCGAACATTGTGAAAACAAATCTCTTTATTTTATGTGTATGTTTGCCCTCATCTGTTTCCGTAAACTACGTGCACACAGTCCCTTGAGAGCCTGAGAGTGCTGGAGAGGGTGTCGGGTCCCCTGGAACTGGAGTTACAGAAGGTTGTGAGCTGCCACGTGGGTGCTGGGAACAGAGCCGGGGGCCTCTGCAAGAGGACCAAGTGCTCTTAACTGCAGATCTGTCTCTCTAGCCCCATCTTTCCAGTCCGTGAATGTTTTTGAAACTCTTCTTTTTAGAGAGGTAGTATGGCGAGTGGTGATGTGAACCTGAGCATTCATTCCAAGCTGTGATGTTAGCGAGCCCATGATTGAGACAGAACCAGGAACTTCGAGCTGTTTGTTTATTTATCCTTCTGTTCACTCAGTACATTTTCATTACATATACTCTAATATTTTATATATTACCTCAACACCTTAATTCAGTACACATACATTGAAGTAAGTACAAGCATTTACTGTGTTCAGTATGGATAGTGCAAAGAAATGTAGTTTGATCCCTTTCTCAACATCATTTAATAGAAAAGCCAGGAAACAGACAAGCTAAGCAGTGATAATTCCAACAGCAGCAGGGTGGCAATGATAGAATTTTGTGCCCTCTCTGGCCAGGGTCCTTTACATTCAACTATTTGCATACTTCATCTCATTTCATCTCAATAGTGTCTCTCCAAGGCAGGGTCATATCACACCCGGGGGCTGTCATTTAAAGAGGACACGTGACCTCCTCATGGTCCCAGAAGTGGATCTGGACAGGCTATAGTGGAAGCCTCTTATTTATTGATGTCCATTCTAGGCTCCAAAGACTGAGAGCTGACAGATATTGTTCTGGGAGGAAGTCGTAGTAGGGTGGGTAAGACCACAGAGGAGGTAGGACTGGAGCTGCACCGCCCTACAAGTGGGAATGCACCCATTTGTGGACCTGTATACCAGGAGTCCAGGGCGGCTGGTCTGACTTGGACTGGCAGAGCATGTCTTAGTTACTTTGCTTTTGCCATGATAGACACCGTGACCCAGGCAACTTATAAAAGAAAGCATTTGATATGGGGCTCATGGGTCCAGAGACTTAGAGTCTGTGACCATCATGGTGGGGAACATGGCAGCAGGCAGGCAGGCAGGCAGGCAGGCAGGCAGGCAGGCAGGCAGGCATGATTCTGGCCAATAGTTGAGAGCTCACATCTTGACCCAAAAGCACCAGGCTAAGAGTGCTAACTGGGAATGGTGCAAGTCTTTTGAAACCCCCAATCATCCACCCTGCTCCCACCCCAGTGACACACCTCCTCCAAAGGCCACACCTCCAAATACTTCCCAAATAGTTCTGGGAACTGGGGACCAAAGTATTTAAGCATGTGAGAATGCCTGCCAGGGGCATATTCTCCTTCAAGCCACCACAGAACATGCCCTCAGTACCTACATTGTTTGGCTTGTGAACTGCCCTCCCCATTTCTGATATGCTTGTTATTCCCTATTTCCTTCCTGTAATATTCAAAGAGTCTGAGACTAAGGGCTTTATCTTTGGGACGTCCCCATTCAGCCCATTAGAAGATTTATTAAAGCTTGTATTCTACAGTTTTCTTTTTTGCAGTGTTTTGTAGCTATGCTTTAAATTACGGACTCAATTTCTTTAATAAAGGGCCATTCAGGATGCAGGAGAGACATCTCAATGGTTAAGAGTTCCTACTCTCCTGTAGAGGACCTGAGTTTGGTTCCCAGCACCCATGTTAGGTGGCTCAGAAACAGCCTGTATCTCTAGCTGCAGGGGAACTCTCAAGTCTCTGGCCTTCAGGGGGCTCCTACGCTCACATGCACATACCACCCCACCCCCATCCCCACCCCCATCCCCACCCCCATTCCTACCCCCACCTCCACCTCTCAACCCCTTTGGCAACACCCACACACTTACTACACCTTATTAAAAAGGCTGGTAAGGCTACCTTTACCTGTTTCTTTTTCCGCTATTGTGCTGGGGACTGAATCTGGAGCTGTCCACATGCTAGGCAAAGCACTCTATCAAAGAGCTACATCTTCACCTCATCCTTTTCTTTTCTCTTCCCTTCTCCTTCTCCTTCTTCTTCATCGTCTTTTTTAAATCTTACTATTGTGTTTAGGTTAGAGAACAGCTTTGTGGATCTGATTCTTTCCATTCGCCTTCATGTTACTTCAGGAGATTGAACTCAGGTTCACCCCTAGGCGCCTTAATCCACGGTGCCATCTCACCAACCCTGCCTCTTTTTGAGGTAGCCCCCCCCCCACATTGTCAGTAGTCTAAGGCTTATAATTTTTGTTGGTTTTCTCAAAGTACCAACTTATGATTTAATCTATGTGTCTCATTTTTTCTTGTTCTCAATTTTATTGGTTTTTGATGTCTTTATTTTATTCTTTTCCATTTATTTTGGCAGTGTTTTGGCTCCACTCCCTTGTTTCTTAAAGTGGAAGCTTAGGTAGTTAATTTTAACTCATTCTGATGCCATCTCATTCTAATGGCATTCGGGGCTGTATCTCTTTCTCCAGTCCTTGTTTTATTTGTACCTTCCACATTTTGGTATGCTCTCTTTTAATTCTAATTCACTTCAACACATTAATTTCTTCTTGATTTGTGAGTTATTAAAAAAGGGTGGTTGCTATTTATTTTCCAAATATTTGTGGTTTTTAATGGGCTTTTTTCTTCCTGTAATTAATTTGAATTTAAGTTATCATGGGAGAGAAGATACTGTGTCATATTAAATTTTAAAGTTGGTTGAAGCTAGTGTCATGCTCGAAAGTGTGCTCCATCTCCGTGCATGGAAAGGACAATGTATTCTGTTGTCTAGTGTAATGTTCTGCTAGCATCACTCAAAATGTCGGTGTTGAAGTTTTTTCTGTCCTTACTGGTTTTCAGTCCACCTATTCTCATGTTGAGTACTGTCACATATTCAGTAATGGTTGTTGATTTGACTATCAGGGTTGATCACTTTTGTTCAAGATATTTTGAGTTCTATTTTAGGTGCATAAATGCTCCTAAACTGCTATGTTGTTTTGATCAATTCATAAATTTCTTTCTTTTGGAATGCCCTTTGAAGTTAATATAGTTTTTGACAACTGGTCGACTAGTCAACTGACCAAGAAGGCCTTGCCATGTGGGCATAAGAACCTTTGTATGTCATTTAGCAAAATGTAAAAAGCTAGGCGTTAGCTATTTTTAATACAAATAAATGCTTGTAATTTTTTTTTTTGCATTGGGGAAACCAACCTCTTCTCCTTCTTAGCTTTATTAAGAAGATGTAACTCTTGGGAGTCAGCCATCTTCATACAGAGAATTTAATTTATGGGCTGAGTATGTTGTAACACTAGCCGTCAAATTGTAATTTCAGTTATTCCTATCCGGGCTGTTTGTCTTTTATGATAGAACTAAGGAAAACATCAGATAGGGACATCTGATTAATAGATTAAATATAAATCTAAATAGATTAAATAGATTTAAAAAACATTTTAAATCTATTTTATTTAAAGTAAATGAGAATCTGAGAAGGTTAGTTTAGATAATATCAGCAGTTTTACTTATAAGTTCCAATTATAACTTAAATCTTTGAGAAAAACAAACCAAAAGCCAATCTACAGGGTTGATGTATGAATACCTCAAGAATGAAAACAAATGTCATCATGTTCAAATGAGAGTCTTACTTCCTCATTCGGACTGAAATGGTATTAGGAATTATTTTCCCAGATTTACATGGTGATGTGGGGAGCAGAGTGTGTGTGAAAAGTGGATGAAGTCCTGAGTAAACATGTACTATGGACGTGGGCATGACCATGTCTGGAACCAATGCCACAGATGCATGTGAAATTGTTGAAGTTTATCCCCCCTTCCCTCAGGGTCAGGCTCAGAGGGGTGGCAAAGCCTCCTCTGGTCCAAGTGTGAACGATGACAGTGTGTGCAGGGATGAGTGTCTACGAAATCAACCAGGGTGTGTGAACACTAGCAACTGCAGTGTCTGCCTCCTGGGTGGTACAGACCGAAGCTGCTTGCCTATAGACTTCTTCCATGGAGACTGGCAACTCCTGCCCCTGTGTTGTGCAGGTGAAAGCGCTAAGGATTCTGGGTTGGTGGATTGTTGTGTCACTCCATCAGAGTGGGCATGGCCCGCCTGACCCCAGCTTTTCTGGATGTGTGTCAGTCTGTCTGGTCCTTTCTTCATGTCCTTGCCACCCCAGTCAGTTTCCAGGACCAAGCTGCACTGCACATGGTGTGCTGTAAGTTACCGTTTCCTTGACAATGGCAGCAGTTATAGTTGCATTTTTGCAAACACCTATTCAATATTTTCTTAGTTTATATGTCTGTAATTTTATTACAAAGATGCAATTGGTAAATGGCTTTTCTATGTATTTCAATTTAGAAATGTTGTGTAATTATTTTTTCTTTTTCTAAATAGTCTGTCTATCTATCTATCTATCTATCTATCTATCTATCTATCTATCTATCTATCTATCTATCTATAATTACACTTGTTTGCCGAGGGGCCATATGTCAAGAGAACTCGTGGAGGTCAGAGGACAACTTGTGAGAGTCAGTTTTCTCTTTGCCCCATGTGCGTTCTGAAGAATTCAACCCAGGAGGTCAGGCATGGCAGCAAGAGCCTTTTCCTGCTGAATCATCCTGTGCTCCAACATTGCTTGATTAGTTTCCTGCTGACTTTCTCCTAATGTATGACTTTTTTTTTTTTTTCCTGCATACTGTTCCATTTTTCCTTTCAGGAAAACTGTGTATAATTTGTCTGGCATAAGACAGTTCATGTAAGACCTCCTGAGCCCAACTTTCCTGTCTTCTTTATCTTCGGATCTCCTGGTTCTTCCTCTCAGGAACCTGTAACCGAAGAACAACTTGATATTCTTAAAAATAACATCGCACACATTTAATAAAAGATGAACTAATGTAAAATCAGGGATGGAAAAGAGTCTCTCGAAGGTAGTGAACTTTTTCAGTAATAAGAGTGTTAAATGTGGGTTAAGAGGAGAAGCTGAAATCTTGTGATATTTTTTTAAATGTGGCAAAGATGCCGTCTGATGGCATGCAATATGAGCTATGTAATCAACAGCCTTGCTCTTTTCAATGTGATCTGACTTGTGTCTCCATCTCAAGGAAGGCTTCCCAGGGGTAGAAACCGACTTACGGCTTTGACTCAGAGTATGTTTTCTACTAGGGTAATCGTGTAGAGTGGATCTTTCCACTCGGATGCTGTAGCTCTATACGTCTATCTCATTTACATGCCCCTGCTTTATTCTATCTGTTGGTGCTGGGAATTGAACATAGCTCCTCACATACGCTAGACAGGGGTGCTACCACTGAGCTATAGTCCCAGCCCTTACTTAGTTTTGTTTTCATGGAAGCAAAGACTGGTACAACATTTGGGCCACCTTCCAAAAGATGTTGAGTGCCAATGAAAGTTGGGGAGACTAGAACTCTGCTGTGACTGGTAGCGAAACATGGCGATTTTTGTAAACCCTACGAGGTGCAACTACCTGATCGCTGTCTCCCCACGTGAGATGAGTGAAAATTATTTTTTTTTATTTTTTTTTATTTTAAATGTCGAATGTCATTTCTTGAAGGGGGTAGGAGGTTAAATACAGGCTTACAGCACAATGGGAGGACCCTGGAGGGCAGAAGTTCACTACTGATGTTTTACAATCTTGCATCTAAGCTGTTAGCACCCATTATTCAGGATACACAGACAAGGAACTTCCCTTAAGCATTCAGGAGGGTGGAACCTGGCAGGGGATTAACATTGGGAGGATATCAAGGTCAAGGTCTGCAAGCAAGGCAACAGTTACCCAAAACAGGGGCCAGGGCCCTGCAGGTCCCCCTTTTATTAAAAAATGAGCTTCTGACTTGGGTTGCATGGGACATCAGCAGGTCATCTTACCCGTCATGGAGACAACTGCCAAGGCCACACAGGTGCTCTGTCTTAGGTTGGTGAGTGTCCCCCAGGCATTACCCATCTCTGAATACTCATTATCATACCGGCTCAATCGTGTGTGAGCTGCATGGTTAATTGCTGCCAAAGATCTCAAAGTGGCACTGGGCTTGCAATTTGTGTGTTCGATAAAGAAAAGACCAACAGAGGTCCTATTTCACCCATAGCCAGTAGGCTAAAGGCAACTGAGCCATTCCCTTCCTTAACGAGCCATACTGTACATTGGAGTCCTTGTAAGATAGTATCCCAAAAGTAACTGGAACTTGAGTTTATAAGTTTATAATTTTCAAAGCCAATCGACATGTATATAACTACTGAATTAAATTTATCATGCCCAATAGAATGAAAGATTAACTAACTGTGGTAGCTACTTTTGTTGCCAGGGTCTCCACTGTGCTAGCTGTAGTAAGCAATTATGAAATGGTAATCCCAGAAACAGTAGCAGTGGTGTGCACCATTGTTATAACAGCAACAGAGGCAGCAGCAATGTCAAATTCGAGATGAGTGAAAATTTGTCTGGCACTAAGTTAAATGGGAGGTGAAGACTCAGTTTTAAAATTAAATTGACTGTCTGGTGCTGACGGAGGATCTAGAACAAGAATGGGAATTCTGGGATTGGAGAAATGGCTCAGTGGTTAAAAGCTGGGTAGGTGTAACGGCTTGCCTGTAATCCAAGGGCTCTGGAGGTGGAGACAGGATCCTTACAGCAAGCAAGCTAGCTAGACTAGCTGCATCCATGAGCTCTGGGTGCAAACGAGAAAGACTCTGCCACAAGATATAAGGTAGAGAGTGATTGAAGAAGATACAATTGGACAAGCACATACGAGCATATGCATCTGCATACACATGTACCCCCACACATGTGAACATACATACTCATGTATGGATACCATATACACATGAAAAACAAGGAAAAAGAATCAGATGGCTAAAGCAAAGAGTTTATTTCTGGCTTCTATTCTGTTTCAGTGGTTTGCATGTCTGTTTTGGTGCCAGGACCATGATGGTTTTGTGTTTTTTTTTTTTTTTTTGAGACAGGGTTTCCCTGTATAGCTTTGTGCCTTTCTTGGAACTCACTCTGTAGACCAGGCTGGCCTCGAACTCACAGAGATCCGCCTGCCTCTGCCTCCTGAGTGCTGGGATTAAAGGTGTGGGTACCACCACCCGGCGGTTTTGTGTTTCTTTAACTATACTTTTGTAATATAATTTGAAGCCAGGCTGTGATGTCTCCAGCATTGTTCACTTTGCTCAGGATTGCTTTGGTTATTTGGGGGATCTTTTGTACTTCCACATGAAGCTTTGAATCGCCTTTTTCTGTTCCTATGAAAATGTAATTAGATTTGTAATGGGGATCACATTGAATCTGTGGATTACTTTTGATAACCAGGCCATTTACATTGTATTTTATGGTTGCACATACATGGGAGTCTTTCTATCTTTTGGTGTCTTCCTCCATTTCTTCAGTGTTTTAGGACCTTTCTGTGGAGGAGGGTACTGGGTATTGAACCCAGGGTCTTGCACATGCTAGGTAAGCAGCTTACGTTTGAGATACATCCTTGGCCTTCTTGTAGAGGTCTTTCACTTTCTATGTTGGAGCTATGTCTGGGTGTGTTTTAGGCCATTGTGAATGGAATTGTTTATAGATTTCATTCTCAGCACTTTTATTTGCTGATACTTCTATTTGGCTTTATAAACTGCTACTTTGCTGATAGAGTTGATCATACATGGGAGTTTCCTGGTAGAGCCTTTAGGGCCTTAAGTGTAGTGTCATAGGATCCACAAACAGGGTGATTTTATGTTTCCCTCCTCATTTGTTTATGTCTCTTGGTTTATGTCTATGACTTAGTTCTTGTTTAGGTACTGTATTGAATCAGATTGGAAAGATCGATACCCTTGTCTCCATTATTGACGTTAGAGGAAATGTTTTCATTTTTTTTTTTCCATTCAGTGTAATGCTGACTGTATCCAGGCTTATTGTAGATAGCTTTTATTTTGTCGCGCTATCATCCTTAATCTATTAGTTTTTTCCAGGGCTTTTAACAAGAAGGGATATTAAGTTTATGTCAAAGTCTTTTTTTCTGCATCTGTTCAGATAATCATTTGATCTTTTTTACCCTTGCTTCTATTGATATGCTATGTTTATTGGCTTATGTATTCGAACCATTCTTGTCTCCTTGGAATGAAACCAATTTGATTATGGTGTATGATCTTTATAAAGTATTACTTAATTCAGTTTGCAAATATTTCTCTGAGGATCTTTACATGTAAGTTTATCAAAGTAACTGATCTATAGTTCCTATTTTAATAGTGTCTTTATTTTGGTATAAGGGAAATGGTGGCTTAAAAGAATGAGTTTGGAATCATTCCTTGCATCTCTAGCTTGTTACCAGCACAAGGAGCAGCGGGGTTAGCTTTTCCTTAGAGGTCTGGTAGAACCCAGCCGCTGCCTGCTTCTGCACTTTTCCTTGTTGAGAGACTTTTTTTTTTTTTTTTTTTTTTTATTACTGAACCTGTCTCAGTTCACGTTACTGATCTTTTTATTTATATTCTTTATGTCTTCTTGGTTCAATTTTAGTGTCTCATATGTGATTAGAAATTAGTCCATTTCTTCTGGCTTTTCCATTTTTTAAAAAATATTTGCTACTGATACCCTGGCTTTCATCTCTAATTTCATTAATTTGGGTCTTTCCCTCTTCCTCTCTTGCCTGCTCACTTAATCTAGCTAAGGTTTTGTCAATCTTCTTTAGCTTAAAAAAAAAACCCAATTCATTCTATTTCATAGACATTTTGTGTTTTTCTTTTAGCTTCAATATCATTAATTCCTACCCTGGGAGTTGTTTCTTTCCATCTACTAATTTTGAAATTGACTTTTTCTTATTTTTCTGAGACCTTGAATTTATATTAGTTTTTTTTTTGGTGATGTTTCTTATGTTTTTAGTGAGTGCCTTTATATCTTTAACTTCCCTGCCTCTGCTACGTTGCAAAGACCCTGGAAAGTTGTTTCTTCACTTTTGATTGTAGAAATTTAAAATTTAAAAACATCCCCTGGGTTTCATTCAAACATATACTGTTTCATCCTGGTGTTTGTACAGTTTCTGTTTCTATTGATTTGTAGTTTTATACCCCTATGATGTGATAAGACTCATGAAATATTTCATTTTTTGGTGGTTGTTAAGACTTGATTTATGGACATAAATGTGATTTATCTTAGAGAAAATTCCACAGGCTGCCGAGAGGAATGCATATTCACAACTGATTCATGGAATCATCTGTAGTTGTTTATTAACTGCCTATGATCCATGGAGTGCCTTAACGCTGAAATTTGTTGATTGTTTTTAACAGAAGGAAGGTTTACTTAGGGTCCATAACAGCAGAACACAGGCATGGTGGTGGTTGGAGCAGGAATCTGAGAGCTGAGAGCTCACATTTCGAACAGGAAGCTGAGAGAGCACACCAGAAGTGGTATGTGGCTTTTAAAACCTCAAAGCCATCCTCTAGCAAGGCCACATCTCCTAAGCATCCCTTAACAGCACCACCAACTAGGTACCAAGTATTTAACCTGAGAATATGGGACATCTCATTTGAACCGCCACATTCCACACCCAGGCTCTCCTTGTCTCATGGTCACATCATAATGCAATGTGCATTTAGTCTATCTTTAAAGGTCTCCAGAGTCTCTCAGTCTCAAGACTTTAAATCTGAAGTTCAGAGTCTCTTCTGAGACTCAAGATAACTTCTTAACTGTAACCCTCTGTAGACAGTCACTACCTGCTAAGGGAAACAGTGGATCAGAAGATACAGTAAGCTGGGCACGTGGCTCAGCAGCAAGAACTACTCACTAGCATGCCCAGGCCTTGGGTTTCATCCCCATTGGCATGTAAACTGGACACGAGGATTTGAGTCTGCAATCCCAGGACTTGGGGAGCAGAAGCAGGAGGATCAGGAGCTCAAGGTTTTCCTCACATCCTCAGTTACAGTTTCAAGTTGAAGAACAGCCTGGACTAATGAGACCCTGTCTGAAAAAAATGATACAATGATTATATATAAATAAATAAATAAACAAAAAAAATATTTATACACACACACACACACACACACACACACACACACATACTAAATTTCATAAAACAGGTACCATTGGTCATAAAGGGGCACATAAACCCAGACAGAATAACAATGGGTGCCTTGAATGGAAGGCACCCAACCCTCATCAATGGAAGATTGTGTAGACCAAAAAGATGAACCAATACTCCACACAGCCAAGCTTGCAACTTGTGAAAGCAAAGGACTGAAGTAATTTTCTGTTTCTAGAAAGGAATGACAAACAAAAGCTATAGATGGGATTCAAGGGGCCCAGGCTCCATCCCAAAATGGAAGCCAAACTTTGTTTGGCAGACAAAGAAATAGATCCTATTTTTCTTTTTCTTTCTTTCTTTCTTTCTTTCTTTCTTTCTTTCTTTCTTTCTTTCTTTCTTTCTTTCTTTCTTTCTTTCTCTCTTTCTCTCTCTCTCTTTCTCTCTCTCTCTCTTACCCTCCCTCCCTCCCTCTTTCTTTCTTTCTTTCTTTCTTTCTTTCTTTCTTTCTTTCTTTCTTTCTTTCTTTCTTTCTTTCTTTCTTTCTTTCTCTCTTTCTCTCTCTCTCTCTCTCTTTCTCTCTCTCTCTCTTACCCTCCCTCCCTCCCTCCCTCCCTCTTTCTTTCTCTCTCTCTTTCTTTCTTTCTTTCTTTCTTTCTTTCTTTCTTTCTTTCTTTCTTTCTTTCTTTCTACTTACACTAATTTACTCCTGCAGGCTTGCTGGTTTATTGAGTCACTAATAGCCTTTTCTTTCTGAAGTCTTGTGTTGTGCGTCTTTCTTCTTCAATGTGTAGGATTCCCGTGCTATAGAGTGAGGGAACCTGGTTCTGTGTCTGCTGGTCTGGACACTTTGGGATGACTGCCCAGCAGTAAACCACCATAAAGTAGTGAAGAGGACCAGGAAATTGGGATAAATGCTGGACAAGGGCTTTGACTTCTCAGGCCCAAGGAGCAGCAAGCCACATGAAGCAACAAGATGGTGTGGGAGGCTCACCGGGCAAGCGTAGGCCTCTGGCTGAGTGCTATCATTCTAACCCCACAGGCAATGAACCTGTAGATGAATGACTCTTTCTATGGAGGGCGAAGCCAACAACTCTCACAGCCTCACAGCTAGAGCCCCCCTGCTTAAACCTCTTGGCTGGTCTGCATCCGACTGCTCCTCTACCAGCTGCCTCCCACCAGGCACTGAGGCAGGACATCCTCAGGCTCCTTGATCTACCATCGTTATTGTTTTCAGGTTTGCTCCGTCTCAAACCATAGGCCTTCTTCCAGCACGGACTGCAGGGGTGGCCCTCTAAGACATGGCCCGCAGTGTAATGGGCTTGTCCTCCGGTGCTGGCCCGCCCCACGGAAGTCGTCTCACACCAGTTCTCTGCACTGCCTTTTAGCCGTGGGAACTGTGGGTCTCTCCTGTGCTGACCGGTCTGTTGTGCTAGGATTGCCGGGCTCCCCAGGTCGAGGCTTCAGTTCTCATCTTCCCGCTTTGGGACTGTGGACTGTTTTCTGTTCTTTCCCAACGTTTTTAGCTTTGCGTCACTTCTTTCTTGCTTTTTCAATACTCTCCCTCTCTTTTCCCTCCTCTGTTACCCTGACCCTTATTCACAGAATCCATGGCCAATGTGTCTAAGCCACCATCCATCCCAGAGCTCTTTTCTTGCCTTTTGTTCTCTCTTGGATTTCTTTTTAATACTCAAATCACAAAAGCAGAACTCTGTGAGGCTCCTCATTTGTTCTCGCTTACTCATTACCCGCACAGTGGCAGTTTCCGGATGTGTTGATTAAATTACAGAGGAATTTATTATCGGTTTAAAAAACAAAAAAAAACATGTAGTCTCCAGCTTCTAAAATCGACTTTCCACTTTTTAAAAGAAGTTTCTTTCTTTGAAAAGAGATTTCTCACTCCCTTAAATTTCAGCCACTAAGCCAGAAGAATTGTGGAAGTAGAGGATTGTCTTTTCCTTTCAGCCCTGTTCGCCATTAAGCTAGTTGCTTATGGCTTCCTCTTCAGTGAATTTAGAAATACCACCTACTATTGTTTCTATTCCAGACAGCTTAAAACTACAAGATTCTGTTACTTACCATAGATCTGTTTTTCTGAGTCTCCTTCTTTTCACATGCCTGCTCTCTTGAGAAACAAGCTTTAGACGATGCTGATAATTTAAGAGAACAAACAAGCACTTAAATTTCCCAATGGGTAGACTACTCTCGGTTATCACGGCCCCGACAGGGTCTCTGCAGGATAAGGGAGGATGCTGTCAGGGGTTCAGTTAACTCAGAGTTGCTGCAATTGTCTTTGCCATAGTGGGAGTTTCAGTGGTCAGCCTCGACAGCTCAATGAAATAACAAAGGCTTGGCAGACTCCACTGATGCTGGAAAACAATAAAACCAATATATCCTACAGATGAGACATTACATTAAATTCCCATCATGTTAGCTTCGGTGACTGTCCATGTGTCAGTTAAGAATCCCTGGGCATTTCTTTAAAACAGTATCTGATATCTCTGCTTTCTAGACCAATGTTCATTTTTCCCTTTCCTACTGTTTTTATAACCAAACATAACCAGAGGCTTTTTTAAAATTTGTTTTATTTATTTATTTTTTGATTTCCCTGCATACTCAGTATATTACTCATAGATCTCTTTGGCTTTTCCAAGTAACAAAAGTGATTTTTGTTTTGGAAAATGTCTTTGTGGGGCTTCAGTATTAATAAATAGATTGACTATTAATTGTTAATCAGTGAATAACTGATCAAGGATATTGAAGTGCTTACCACAGGAGGGCTTTTCAGTCTTGTCTAGATATAGCTCAGTTGATGTATTCTTTCACATCTATGGGAATTCCATGGCTGAGCCTACCACACTAAGTCAGTCTTTTAGGCCACACCAGCTTTTGCAGGTACATCATCTCCTTTTCTCTTTCTGTTCATCTTGTATCTTGCAGTCATCATCATCATCATCATCATCACCATCATCATTGTCATCATCATCAAAATATCTTCCTTCTTCATTCTGTGCTTTGAAAATACTAGATCCACATTAACTAACAAGACAAAATCATTAGCAATCTCTTATTGTTGGAGGTGAATATTAATAAGTTTTCTGCTGCTTCTGCCCATCCCTTCTGTGTTCTTGTCACATGGGACTTCTTGCTGGTCTTCAAACAATGTCCCAAGTACTGACACACTCATGTTTTCCTTTCTTAGGTTTGGCATAAGGCACCTCCTTAAATGAACAGTGTATCATAGTTCTTAACAAATGAACATCTCTGAGCTTACAGCCCTTTTTAGAAACAGGGGTTCTCTGGGACATAGGATGGTACATGTGCCCATAATTTCCTGCCTTCAATTTATATATATTTGCTATTCTTTCTTCAAAGAAGAGGCAAGAACTTGGCCTGTGAGTTAGTACATGCTATGTGAGGAAAGGGAGGTTGTGACTTGGCATCAAGGACCAGTCATTTCCGTTTTCCCAAAGGTGAGAAAAAAGTCTTCCCTGCTCTGTCTCCCTTCTCCATCAGAGTAGTGACCCTTGGGCACAGAGGCTCAACTGTGAGCGGCAGATGTCCCTTGTCACCTTTCTCATGATACAGCGAGTGGCTCACAGTGAGAATTCTTACACTGAGGGCAGAGATTCTGCAGATGTGGATGTCTTTCCTGTCATATCTCACAACTAGAAGAGGCTTGTTATGGAGCTTCTTAGCAGCCACGCCCTGCTTCAGCCAAAACTCTTCTCTCATTGAGAAGACTCTCAGGAACTGGGTGTGGTAGCCCAGGCCTGTGATCTCAGCACTTGGGATGTGGAAACAGGTCTTAGACTGAGGCACTTGATCCATTTGGAGTTGGTTTTTGTGTAGAGTGAGGAAGACCAAGTTTCATCTTCTGCATGTCCATATCCAGTTTTTAAAAAAAACACAGTTGAAGATAGTGCCCTTTTCCCCCCTAGTTAGTATTCTTGGCATCCTTGTGAAAAATCAGGTGGTCATAGTTGCATGGACTTATATCCAGGTCTATTACTCTACTCTGTTGATCTATGTGTCTATTTTTGTGCTCTGTAGTAGAATTTGAAGTTAGGATTGTGATATCTCTCAGTCTATTCCTTATGTTTAGTATTGCTTTGGTTGTTCATGGTCATTTGTTGTTTCATATGAATTTTCAGATTGGTTTTATACATTATATTTCTGGGAAGGACGGCACTAGAATTTTGGTTGGTATTGGACTGAGTCTGTAGGTTACTTTTGTTAGGTTTACCATTTTTCAATATTAATCTGCCTAATTCACAAGCATGGAAGGTCTTTTCATGTTTTTAATTGCTCTCTTCAGTGTTTTCAAGTTTAATGTACACTTTTTAAAAGAAGTTGTTGGGACTAAATAAACTTGGATTCAATAAAATGTTTCTTAATTATTTTAAAAAGAATCGAGCAAGTTGATAGACTTAATTTAATTCATTTAACAAACATTTATTGAGCACAGACTTTGGACCAGGCTTGTATGGGTAACAAAAATTAGCAATACAATCAAACATAATTACTTTCTCAGAACTTCAGACTTAGTTATGAGAGGCATTATAGAAACACTTGCTTCTGGAATTTTGTAAAGTACTAGGAAGGGTATTAGGAAGCATAAAAATGATTATCTTTTTCTGTCTTAGAAATGATGGTTAGAGACTGGTTGCCTCAAAGTATAGAAAAATGCTTTTTTTTTCTGTGAAAAAAATGAGACCAAATTCTCATATGGTCCCTTAAAATCTTAGCAAATTCTGTATAATCAGATCCCTTCAGTTATCTTTAAATTACTGACAAAGGAGGCACTTTGGAACTATTTGTATAAGAGCAAGGAACTATTTTATTTATTCTTTTTCAAGTCTCTCTCTCCCTCTCCCCCCCCCCTGTGTGTGTGATGTGCATATGCATGTTCATGTGTGGGTGAGGCACATGCATGCTGTGTGTATGTGTGGAGGTCAGAGGACAACGTCCGGTGGTGGTCCTGGCCTTTCCCACTGTTGAGAGAGTGTCCCTTGTTGTTTGCCACTGCATATACCAGGCAGCTGGCCTGAGCGCCTCTGCCATGGGACCACTGGGACGACAGATTCCCACTGTGGTGCTTGGTATTATATAGTTTTAGGAACTCAAACTCAGGTCCTCACGCTTGTGTGGAAAGCACTCTTGCCCACTGCCCCATTCCACACCCCCAACTTATGTTTTCCCTTTTATAATATAGAAAATAGTTTTTTTCCTTCATATAATATATTGTGATTATGGCTTTCCCTCCCTCTGCTCCTCCCAGTTGATCTCCACTTCTTTTCCCATGCAGATCTACCCCCTTTCTGTATCTCATTAGAAAACAAACAGGCTTCTAAGGGATGATGATGTGATAATATAATAAATATAATAATATAATAATATAATATAATATAATATAAAATATCTGATATAATAAAACAAAAACTCACACATTGGATTAGGACAAAACAAACAAACAAATAAACAGAAGGAAAAAAGCCCAAGAAAAGGCACAAGAAATAGATGTAGATGCAGAGACTCACTCGTTCACACACTCAAGAATCCCATAAAACACTAAACTGGAAGCTATGATACCTATGTAAAGGACACTCTTTATGCCTTCTCTTCCATGGGGTTCCCTGGGCCCCAAGAGGAGGGAATGAAGACATCCTATTTAGTGTTAAATGTTCCAAGGTCTCTCACTCTCTGCATAATGTCTGGCTGTGGGTCTCTGTGTTTGTTCTCCTCTGCTGCAGGAGGAAGCTTCTCTGATGATGACTGAGCACTGTTCTATGAGTATAGCAGAATGTTATTAGGCGTCATTTTATTAACACTTTGTTTTTGTAGAACAGTAGTATTCAGTCTTACCCTAGGTCCCAGGGCTGTCTAGTCTCAGGTTCTTGGTCACCCAAGCAGTCTTGAATATGGGTTCTATCTCGTAGAGTGAGCCTTAAGTCAAATTGGACATTGGTTGGTTACTTCCACAAGCTTTGTGCTGTCATTTCACTAGCATATTTTGCAGGCAGAACACCATTGTAGATCAGAGAATTTATGACTGGGTTTGCATTTACATTTCTCCTTTGGTAGCATGAATGCTTGTAGGGGTTAAAGGTTCTATGTAGGCACAAGCTCAACCTCTCCATGTTCAATGAGTTGTGTAGGTGTTGTCTTCAGCAATGGGGTGTGGTGATATTGTGGTCCCCAAAATATTGTGCACCCTAATAAAATTATTTAGGGTCAGAGAAGAGAACAGCCACTAGACAGACACAGAGGCCAGAAAATGGTGGCGCTCACACCTTTAATCCTATCACTTGGGAGGCAGAGATCCACTCAGATCATTTGTTTTGTTGATCCTAGCCATTCTGATGGGTATAAGGTGAATTCCCAAAGTGGTTTTTATTTGCGTTTCCCTGACGATTGAATTGTTAAACATTTCTTTGTCTCTCAGCCATTTGAGTTTCCTCTTTTGAGAATTATCAGTCTTGATCTGTACCCCATTTCTTAATTAGGTTATTTGATTTCTTGATACCTAGCTTTTTGAGTTCTTTATATATTTTGGATATTAGCCCTCTATCAGATATGTAGCTGATAAAAATCTTTTCCCGTTCTGTAGACTGCCAATTTGTGTGAATGGCAGTGTCCTTTGCTATATAGAAGCTTTTCAGTTCATGAGGTCCTATTTACTAATTGTTGATCTTACTGCCTGTTCTGTTTGAAAGGTCTTTTCCTATGCCAATGAATTCAAGGCTACTCCCTACTTTTTCTTCTTTCAGGTTCAATGTGTCTGGTTTCATGTTGAGGTCTTTGATCCATTTGGAGTTGAGCTTTACCCTCGGTGATCAGTATGGATCTATTTGTGTTCTTCTACATGTAGCCATCCAGTTTGATGAGCACCATCTCTGACTTCTTTATAAAAAATCATGTGTCCATAGGTGTGTGGATTTGTGTCTGGGTCTTCAGTTTGATTCCATTCATCAACCTGTATGTTTTTTCCAATACCATGCTATTTTTATTACTACAATTCTGTAGTATAACTTGAAATTTGGGGTGGTAATACCTCCAGCAGTTCTTTTATCATTCAGGAGTGTTTTAGCTATCTTTTTTTTTTTTTTTTTTGTTAGTGTGTGTGTGTGTTTCCGTATAAAGCTGAAAATCATCTTTTCAAAATCTGTGAAGAATTGTGTTGGAATTTTGATGGGAATTGTACCAAATCTGTAGATAGCTTTTGGTAGGATGGCCATTTTTATTATGTTAATCCTAACAACCCAATGTGTATGAAAGATCATTCTATCTTCTGATATCTTCTTCAATGTCTTAGTGTTTTTTTTTATTATACAAGTTTTTCAATTGCTTGGTTAGAGTTACCTCAAGATATTTTGTATTAGTTGAGGCTATTGTGAAAGGTGTTATTTCTATGATTTCTTTCTAGGTCTTTTTTCATTTTCACATAAGAGGGTTACTGATTTTTGTGACTTTAATTTTGTATCCAGCTAATTTGCTGAAAGTGTTTATCAGCTGTAGGAGTTTCCTGGTGGAATTTTCCAGGTCACTTACGCATACTGTTATAACATCTGCAAATAAACACACTTTGACTTCTTCCTTCCCAACTTGTATCATCTTGATCTTCTTCAGTTGTCTTACTGCTGTATCTAAGACTTGAAGTACTATATTGAAAAAGTATATAGAGAGTATCTTGTTCTCTCCATCTACAACTTATTTTGTTTTTTATTAAAATTTAGTCCTCTTATTTGTAGAAGAAACAAAGTTGCCTATACATTTCAAAATGAAGGAAAGGTAGCCATACTTTTCCACTCTGCAGCATTTTCCCTGTCTTGTGGCTTTTATTTAATCATCAATGCTACTTTGTTGTAATGACAAGAGAATTGAGTTGAAAATCTCTAAAGTTTTTTTTTTTTAAATCTTTAAAAATCATTTGTTGAAGAGAACTGGGGACGAATGCTTGCTGATAATGTTAACAGCAATATGAAGTGTCTAAAAGCAAGCACATTGCTGTCTGTTCCTTTGAACATTCTCATCGATCACAAGTCAGAAAAACTGGGTGAAGGTGGACAAAGGAGTGGGATGTTGATGAAAGCTGAATGCAGACAAAGCCGCTTGACACATACTCGTCACTTCAGAAGCCCAATTTTTAAAAGAAAGTATTTATCTTTCCCTAACTGGAAGTTATGTTTCTTCAAGAAGATCTAGAAAGATATATGTCAAATGGAAAATTATGTGTGCATTTCCATCAGTTTGTGTAGTGTCTGGGTACATGTGTCTGTGTGTGTGTGTGTGTGTGTGTGTGTGTGTGTGTGTGTGTGTGTGTCTGTGCAGGTGGGCGGGTGTGTTTGTGGGCATGCTCACCCACAATTGTGGAGGCCAGCAGAGGACACTGGATGCCCTGTTCTGTCAATCTCTGCCTTATCCCTTGAGACAGGGTACCTTACTGAACACGGAGCTAGGTTGATCATCAGCAAGCCCCTGCTTATCTTCCTGTCTCCAACTTCCATAACACTGTGTTTTAGACACATGCACCCCCACCTGGCCTTCTATATGGGCACCCTTGATCCAAACTCAAGTACTCACGATAGTGCAGCAAGCATTCTCACCTACTGAATGCTCTCCCCAGCCAGACTTCCATTTTTGATGACGATAGTAGTATGTAAGCCAAGACTCTCTCAACCTATTTAGCAAGTATTTGTTGAATGTGTTGTGCCTGGTCCTGTTCTGAGCTCTGAATGATAGGAGGATGACCATGAATCTGTGAGGCCAGTGCCCCCTGTCCTCCATCCTCACAATCAAGCTTTGTCTCATGTAATGTCATGTTGTAGAACACCTCTTTTGTAGTGTTTGGAGGACAACAAGAAAACGAAAAGAATATTTTGATCTAAATTCTGAGTTTGGTTTGAAATGAAAAAGTGTTAAGAATGTAAGCCCCTTTTGGGGAATGTAACCCAGAACAGTGTTTGCCTTTTGGGAGTCAGCTGTGTTCTTACACATCTTTCTCTACGAGGTGCCTGTGATCTTTCAGTGTCTCCCCACAGCCCCCACCCACCCCAGGATCGCAGTATTCTTGTTTGCTTTATTTTGTTGTTTTTCTTAAGTCTCCCCAAGAAGTCTGATTGGCTTGGTCTGAGTCACATAAAATCCAAGTTGTTCTCATTGGCCAGGTAGGTATGTGCTCTCACTAAGGAAAGAAAGATTCGGTAGAGATGTGGGCCTTGCCAGAGTCATATGAATTGAGGGAAGGACAGGGTGCTAATGAGGGACCCTGCTGTCTCCTGAAGAAGGGCTGTAGTGGTTCTGAGCCTTCCTAACCTACAACCCTTTAACACAGTTCCTCATGATGTGGTGATTTCCCGACTATAAAATTATTCTCATTGCTACTTCATAACTCTATTTTTGCTACTCTTATGAATCATAATGTGTAAATATTTCTGGAGACAGAAGTTTAACAAAGGGGTTGCTACCCACATGTTGAGAACCACTGACTTAGAGGAAGTTGGTAAGAGGTAAAAAGAAAACATAACAGCACCCCAAAACCACGTGTCTACTACGAACAGACAAAACTTAATACATTTGTAGCTTATCTGAAGAAACATCTCCAATATATTTAATGTAACCTGAAACATGACATAGTTTTGCAAAATAAATTTGCCCAAAGAATGTGAATTGAGGTGTTGGGAAGACACCAGACATCACATCCGTTCAAAGGCTCAAATGGCCTTTTCTTTTCTTTGTTGAATGAGCAGGAATTTTGTAGAGCATCTACTTGTATTTTTCTTTGATAGATGCATTTTAGAGCAGCTTTTAATTGAAAATTTCTCAAAAGTTGAGGACGATTTCCAGGAGCTCTTGTTTATCCACATCCACATCACCTGATTCATGAGTCACTCACACTGCCACATTTACTATCTTTTTCAGAGCTTCTTGAAAGTAAGTAGGCAACAACATGCCTCTTTATCTTTAAGTCTTTGATTGTTTGCTTTCTGAGAACAAAGGATATTGTCTTGAATAAAATCCATAATAACTTATCAAAACCAGGAAATTTAAGTGTTGACATATTTCCTATTATCTGATTTTAAAGGCACATTAAAATACACATTCAAATACTGACTTAGTTAAATTTCTATTTCTGTGATAAATACCATGTCCAAAAGCAACTTGGGGAGAAAAGGGTTTATTGCATCTCATAGGTTAGAGTTAATCATGGAGGGAAGTCAGGGCAGGAACTTAAGGCAGGAATCTGGGGGTAGGAGCTGAACAGAGGCCATGGAAGAGTGCTGCTTATTAGCTTGCTTCTCATGGCTTGCTCTGCCCTTCTTTCTCATACAACCTAGTAGCATCTGCCTAAGGGTGGTGCACTCATAGAAGACTGTATCCTTCTAAATAAATCAATAATAAAGAAAATGCTCCATAGGCTACCCCACAAGCCAATCTGGTAGAGGCATTTTCTCAATGAGGTTCCCTCTTCCCAAATGACCTACCTAGCTAATGTCAAATTGAAGAAAAAAATGCGTACAACACAAATACATATTTGAATTTCATCAATTGCTTGATGGCCATTTATTTCTCATGGTCAAAAATCCAATTCAGGCTCATACATGGAATAGTGTTTTGTTTCATTTTTAAATCTAGAAGAGTTTCCTAGTTTCTTGACATTTTAAAAAAAGTTAATTTATGGTTGTATGTGCATGACAGAACAAAGATGCTATTTTATCCTTCTCAGAGTGCATATGATATTGGTTTGTTCCAATATTAGTGGCAGTACACATACATTTATATTTCTGTGTGTTTGTATGTATTGAGAATCTAGGTTTGTTCTGATGGCAGCAAAGCCAGAACATTCATTTATTCGGTGTATACCTACTAGAAGTATATTCAATAGGCAGGAGACCTTATCAGTTACCTGGAGGATTCATAAAGAGTAAAACAAACACCTATATCAGAAGAGGCTCATTAACCTGATTGATTTGATGATAGAGAATGTATTTTATTAAAAATTGTAAGCAACCTATGAAGGAAGTCATTGATGTATAAGTATATTGCTAAACTTGGGGACATGCTGCTATGAACCCCAAAATACAAAGGTCATGTTGTGTAGAGATGTGTACAGTGTTTCCAGGTGACGGTGGGAGAGATGCCCTTTGTGGTTCTTTTCCTGAGGTTGACATATTGCTGTGCTTGAGATATGGCACTTAGTCATATGATATGTAAGGATTCTGGAACAAATGCAGGTATATTTACAAGACCACAAAGGCCTGAAATACTTCCTCTCAGAAAGAAATAAGTAATTCATGGAATTCCAATTTGAGGAAAAGGCTCCATGACTGAACTAGTAATGGCATGTTTTCTTTTTATCCTGGCATTTCTCATAGTTAAATGGGACATCCTCCAACCTGCAAAGCAGCACACATGTCAGTTTTATTCTATTTTATTATTGCCTTCACTTTGGTGTTAAGATCATGTCTGTCTCTTCAATACACATACCAGGCTTCAGAGACTTTATTGATGGCCATTAAATCAGATGTTTTAGAACAATTTAGCTTCTATTTCTACTCTTTGTACTCCTTCCTCTTTCTATCTTAGTGATGAGGTCCAGTCAAGCAATGTTCTAAAACCATAGGCAGAAGATGTTACTTCATCGGTGAGGCAGAGGCATTCTTGGTGTATACTGTATGTGTGGCAAATTCCATTATACCACTGTAAGTGAACCAGAAATGGTTTTCTTAAAAACAACAACAACAACAACAAAAAAACCGATTAACTTTGATAAAAGACAATCTTTATTTCAACTCTGTAAAGACTCATTAGCTCCCAAAGAATAAACATATTAACTCCATTAGTGATGAGTGGGGGAGTGCACATCACCATACTATTATGCTCTGAAAAAACTAAAAATTATCCTTAAACTCAGAAATAAAAAAGGGAACAGACAGAATAATGCAAGCTGATTTATTCAGTACATATTATTTTCAAGGAAATGATCTGAGTGTGTCACATGTATTAGCTTGTTTAGTCTTCCTAGAATCGCCATCGAGTATGAATATTCTTCTGTTTTCGGCTTTGGCACAGAGAAGTTCAATTAATCTCCACAGCAACACAGCAGGAAACAGTGGATCAGAGTCTAAACAATCTGTCTTGTGAGTCTAGGGCTCTAAGAAGTCACCTCTATTCTGTTACCAAGTGGAATAATTTATTGCTGTGGTTTTGGTACTATGTTATAGTGTAGAGTTATCATTTAGGAATATTGGAAGGTCTTATTTGAACTATAATAATAGAAAAATCATACCATGATGTATATTTGTGCAGCAACTACTTGCTATCATCTTAAATTCATTTTAAGGAATTGAACTACAAACCATACAAAGAGATTTACATGCCCTTTCATTAATAAAAATGAAATAATGATCGCTTACTGGTAGAACATCCTGTCTGACCTGAGGGGAGGCCAGCACATCAGACATGCAATGAAGTCAAGAAAAATAATTTTACACACATAGTTACTGTGCTGTTGTTTTTATGAAAGAATAGAATTTGAATTATAATTATGGAGTGTCTCAGTTGGAACATATGTTCCCTGGAAAAGGAAAGGTTCAAATTACAATCATTTGTAAATTTGGAAGAACATGTATTTTGCTGATGTTCATTCATGTTCTTCTTTGAAAATGACAAAGTGTTATAATTTTATTTGCACTTGGTGGCAGAATTAACTCTAGAGGCATTGTAGAAGATTAATAAAATAAAATAAACCCCAAACCTCACCCTTTGTTTGAAGGAAAAAGTGATACAGGCTACTGTATTGTCCTATTAGTGAGAAGATACATTGAATACTTTGCTCATTAAATGCCTTCATCATTAAATGCCTCTCTTAAAAGTACTTCTCAACCTTTAATGCAGACAGGGTTGCCATGGTGATCCCATTTCTTTTGACTGCTGTGGTCAACATAGAAGAACTTACCAATTGCTGGTGGTACCATGGACAGTCCATCCAAACCCCACTAATTAATACTGGGAGCAAGTCAGTAGAGTTGACTTGCTTTATCTAACAGAGGGTATGTTCCGATGCCCCTCGAGGATGTGTGTGTGAGAGAAGCCTCAGGAACAAACCCCACGGACACGGTGATGTTGTTACTTATATACACATCCGTGGTCAAGTTTAAATCCTAAATTGGGCACAGTAAGAGATTAACAACAGATTGCATCATGTAACCAGCACCTGATTTTCTTTCTTTCTTCAGTTTGAGATTTTCCCTTGTTCCTTGTTGGGAGTGCTTGCACATCTGGCCTCTCTACCATGTCTGAGTCACCAGTGTCACTCTCTAGTGTTAAGTAATGTGAGAGTTAATTTGAACACAAGTGACTTCTGCTTTCTGGCCACCACTGGGGGCTGGGTGGCAGAGGCCCTGTTCCCCTTATTTCTGGGCTTGCCTTGTCTGCCTTCCTCCCCTTCCAATGTAGTGTCCTTTCACTGTCTCTGTGAATCTCTGACGCTCTCTGTGCTGAATAGTTTTACCTCAGTTTGACACAAGCTAAAGTTATGAGAAAAGGGATCTTTAATAGATAAAATGCCTCCATTAGATCAGGCTGTAGAAAACCTGGAGGGTATTTTCTTTTTAGTGATTGATGGGGCAGGTGGTGGGTTCTATAAGAAAGCAGGCTGAGCGAGTCATGGAGAGCAAGGCAGTAGGCAGCACCCCTCCATGGCCTCTGCACCAGCTCCTGCCTCCAGGTTCCTGCCCTGTTTGAGTTCCTGTCCTGACTTCCTTTGATGATGAACTGTGATGTGGAAGTGTAAGCTGAATAAACCCTTTCCTCCCAGCTTGCTTTTTGGTCATGGTGTTTCACTGCAGCAACAGAAGCCCTGAGGCGCTCCTAGTTCCCTCTTGGAGGTTGTATCTATTTATCCTGTCCCGACTCTTCCTACCACTGTCTCATACACAGGCAGCCTCAAGCCCCCCATCTTACCCGGAAGTCCTCTATTAGTTTTCAAGATTACCATCATTTTCTTTAAAAATCTATTCTGATTTTATTTTACAAAGGTACATTTGAAGTAGTACCATTAAATATTAAGTCAATACTCACTGTTCTACTTCAGGATAAAATATACACACCTATGTACACACAGAGACACATGTTTGTACATGTACAGCTTTATACATGGACATAGCTCCCATAGGGAGAGCAAATCCTGCCTCTAAAGTGTCTGTCATCTTGAGGTCTCCTGGAAAGCCTCTATTTTCTTGCTCTTAAAACAAGGAAATGCTCCTATCTGCACAGATTGTTGGGTGATTAAGCCAGAAAATGGGGTTAATGTAAATGTCCAAACACCGTAGCTATTGCTATATATCTCTGTCGTCTAGAATCCATGTTACTGCAGTAACATCTGAACACGCATCCTGCTATTCATATTTGAAACTTTCCCCACTGAGGTCCTGTGTGGGCCTTTGTACCTCCCCGACACAGACTAGCACATCGTGGCAATGTCTAAGTCAAGGAAAGTGCTGGATCTAAATTTCCTACCTCTTCCCTGTCTGCTGCCGTCAGCACCGTGGGGGTGCTTTGTCTTAATACAGTGAAGGAAATTCATGAGAATAATTAGCTCTGTGTTGCTTATATTTGAACTGGTTATCTCAATTCTTGCTTGGTAGGAGGTTGTCCCCTGCCATCATTTGGCTCCAGGTCCGTTTTAAATTATGTGTAGGAGAAAATGATTATAAATGGTCCCTCCCTGTGGTGTTCCTTACATTTCCTTTCTTAACTCAGAGCTTCTTACATTTTTCTTATCAGTTTCCCTGTGTGTTGTACCTAGGAGCGACATCCCATCTGGTAGTCAGGTTGCAGAAGCAATGGCTTTAAGCATCATTAGTCCATAGCTAAGAGTTAGGTGTTTTTTTTTGTTTTTTTTTAAACTTTTTTTTTTTTCTTTTAAAGTTTATTGAGTATGCTGAATGTGGACTTGTGTGTACCAGGATGCCCATATGAACATCAGAAGACAACTTTTGCAAACTGGTTCTTGATGTGAATTTTGCTAAGGCAGTGTCTTTTTTGTTGTTGTTGTTTTGGTCCCATGTAGCATGCTCCAGGCTAACAGGTCTGTAAGGTTCTGGTGGCTCCCGTCTCAGTCTCCTATCTCACCACAGGAGTGCTGGGGTTGCAGATATCCACCACTGAATATATTCTTTTTTTTTTTTTTTTAAATCAACATGGAGTTGAACTCAGGTTGTCAGGCTTATGGGGGGAAGGCTTCTACCTGCTGAGACACTCTCTTGCCCTAGATTTGTTTCAGAGATGAAAACTTAAACTTAATTGATCATGTTTTTTTTTTTTGAACAAAATTTAATTAGAACTGTTGAAAAACTGCTATTTTTTTTTCACGGTGAGGGTCAAGATAAAAATATCTATTTGGGTATTAGGCACATATAAGTAGATATAATTTTGTTGCAGGAAAATCTACAAGAGTAAAAGTTGTATTTATGATGTGATGTTTGAAGTGGCTCTTTTTGTTGCTTGTTAATAACTAATACTGATATATCATATTTTTGACATACTTGGGTTCATAAGCCAGGTTTTATAGAGTTTTGGCTTGCATTCTTACCATAGCTTTTCAGTTCACCAGTTCTTTGCCTATTATGAGCCTGCTGAGCTCATAATGAAAGGTACTTTTTAAGCAATGTAATAAAAGGAGTGCCACAGAAACACTGGATCAGAGGGTAGACTTTCTCTAGAAACGAGCTGAACATCTACAGTTGTATAAAACAGCTTCTTAAATGAAAACTTGATGTTCCCTCTCTGTATTTTTTTTGAATTATTATTATGTAACTGACGTAGGGAGTGGGAGATTATTTTTTGTTTAAAAAATTTACTTATTTATTTATTTTACGTCCTGGCCATAGTTTCCTCTCCTTCCTTTCCTCCCAGTCCCTTCCCCCACCCGCTCTGTTCCCACCCCTCAAGCCACTCCTCCTCTGTTTCTGTTTAGGAAAGGACAGGTCTCCCAGGAGTATTTATAGTAAGACTAAGCACCTCCCCACGTGGGACTTTTAACAGTGGGAACAGGGGTTATCTCTGACTCTTTTGCTGGCTCACTCTTCATACTGGGTCACCTTGCCCAGCCTTAATACAGAGGGAAAGATTCTTATTCTAATGTCGGTATTTAATGGAATAGCTGACTGGATTATACTGGATCAGATAATCTTAGCACTGAGCAGGGATGGATGTTTTAAGACTTGGAAACAAACACTACCCTTAGCTTGCAGAAGAGGTAACCCTTTGCCTGGTACTGAGTAGTTCCGACAATCCTCGGGTATATTTCAAAGCAAGTATGCTTCTTGCAGATTTCCATGCACTATTTCATTTTATAAAGTATTTTCTGTCTTTAGTACACTGGCATGAGCAGATGTTTGAGAGTAGTGCCCACCTCCCATGCTGATTTAGCCAATGGGCTTTCTGCAGAAGATCAGAACTTTGAAGAGTTTAAAGGAGAATAGGCAGGCCGTGTGGAGGCTTTGCAATGAGATGTGAGCAAATATTTCTGTGAGAATTAGATGATTAGATGTGCTTTCTATACTTTTGATCTCATGTAAATGAACATACACACTCAGACACAGACACACACAGAGACACACACAGAGGCATACACAGATACACACAGAGACACAGAGATACACACGTAGACACACAGACACAGACACATATACACCCAGAGATACTCACACAGACACATACACAGACACACACAGACACATACACACAGAGACACACAGATACACACATGCAGAGACTCCCACGCAGATGCACACACACAGATGCACACACTGACACATATACAGACACACACTCACATACAAACAGACGTGTACAGACACACACACACACACACACACACACACACACACACACACACACACACACAGGGGATTGATGGTTTGCTTTGAGATTGGCTTTCCTTGGGACTCATGTTCATATCCCTGTCAGCCACTTAGGATTAAGCGATGGGTGCCATTGTCCTACCTCTCTTATTCTCAGAATTTTAGTCATAGGTAAAGGAGATATCTTATGGTTTTTATTTGCCATCACAATTCTTATAAACATATATGAAAGTCATAAAGAATAAGGTATTAGTCTGCTTTCCCACCTATTTCTTTTTGCCTTTAAGAAGATTTTCCTGTCTTCTAAACATGACAGGACCAACTACACCATGAACTCAAGGTACCTGCATAAAATCAAACCAGTAAATTCTAGCATGAATCGGGTACATGAGCCCCAACCTCTAACTGAGGAGCCATTAAAAAAAACAAAGAGGACATGAACTCAAGTGAGAGGTAGGGAGCTAGAAGTACATCTAGGAGGAGTTAGGGGAGAATATAATCAAAATACTCTGTATGAAATTCTCGAGGAATTAATAAAATACTCTAAAAAGATTTCCTTAAACAAAGGGGGCTACTGGGGAGGGGAAGAAGGAAAGGTTTCTACTTGGAAGACTTCCAAACCATGAAGGACAGAACATAAGCAAGAAAGATGAAATTCCCTGTTCATAAAAAGTTCAGAACTCTCCGTGCTTACACGCAGTGTACTTTTACAAGATTCCTCCCTGCCGTGGGCTGCGGCTCACAAGTTCCAAATCAAGGAACCTTACTCACCACTTAGGTGAGAAAATTGTCTAGAAGTTAATTGTAATTGCACATCAAGTTTCACAGTGCCTTGCTTTGTATTACAAGTGTGTGTACTCAAATCAGTACAGAGACCTGAGCAGGTCAGGTGGTACTGTTTCCTTTCTTAGGGCAACTTAAGTCCTCTCTTATCCTTAGTGCTCCGGGGAGGCTGTGTCAATAATAAATCTCCCTGCAAAGTCCTGCCAAGTGCTTTCTGCTCTCTACTCTGTGACTGTTGACTTCTGCTTTCCCCCAAACTCCTTAGGGACATTCTAAAATTTTCCAGAACATGGTCCCTGGCAGGCTTTAGGTGCCACATTTGCTGCAGTTCCTTTGTGTAGCTGAGGTTCCCTGCCTGGCTGTGGTGGCGATGCTACTTTGAGCCCAGGGTCCACGAGTTTCTCTTGCTGTTTTGGATTTAGGAGACTGAAGCAAGGGGAAGAGAGACATGGGGACATTTGTCTCAGATATGCATTCTCCTTCCTTAATTGGAGTTGCTACACACACATACTTAAAACACAAAGGTAACGATTGACACTTATTCGGCCAGAAAGTCAAAAAAGAGTATAATATCATCAGTGTATGGTCACCAAGGGGTTTCAGATCTCTAGAATTATGGAGACCTCAAAATTGTTTAGTGAGAGTGCTATTTTGGACTCAAGTTTACACACACACACACACACACACACACATACACACACACACAACTTTATAGTTTCTGAAAGAAAAGTTCTAGGGTTTTAAAAAATTAGAAAGTCTCATTCTTGCATAAACAAATTCTGGACAGATGGAGAAGTCTCTTCTTGTCCACTGTGAGACAGTGTGCAGATGGCTGGAACCACAGGCGGCCCTGGGATGCCATTATTCTATACCAAGTTATTAGAATATATGTAGCATAAAGTTGACCCCCTCATGGCCCCATTGTGGCAGGATTTACAATAGCATGGAATCAAAACAGTTTAAGGGAAATTTAAATCTTTACTATTGTTTCTTACCAAATAGCCAAAGAGAACTAATTGCACAATAAAATTTTCTTAAATATTTTTTTCTTACTCTTTCATTTCTCCAGTCTCCTTTATGTAGCATCTGTGAGATGTGCCCCTTTGATTCTACTGTAAGCACCAGGGAAGTTCTTTTTCTTTCTAGGCCATGTAGGTATCTTAATCTCTTCCCTTTCCTTTCTGCTCTGAGTTTTATTAAATAGATAAACCTATCTTCAATGACCTGTTTTAAATTCATGCTGCTCCAGTAGTTACAGCCTGTGCAATGGAAGAGGGACTGGGGATTTATCAACTAAGAATGAATCTACTTTTAGTGGGTGGTGTGTGTGTGTGTGTGTGTGTGTGTGTGTGTGTGTGTGTGTGTGTGTGTAGTGGGAATCCAGAAGACGGCACACATATAATTTATAATGTGATAACTTTATTCTCTGAATATTGAAGCTAGGTCTATGAACATATGCTGGCATCTATTGTATGAAGGAGGAACATTAATTAACACGTTTTTAAAAGTTTTGAGAAATAATTGTATTGTCTTAAGCAATGATGAAACTACTTTTCAAATTTTAAGTTCTATAAGTAATAACTTTTGTTTTCTTTTTTAATCAAAGAAAGCATTTAATGAGGTTTACTGTGTCAGAGTTTTTGATGGCAGAGAGAAGGTGTGGCAACAGGTTCATAACAAGAACACAAGTTCATAAACGAAACACTACTACAGCTAAAATCACATTGATCCTCACACAGTGATAGTGGGTGACCTCAATACCCCACTCTTGCCAATAGAAAGGTCATATGAAAAAAAAAAACCAAGCAGAGAAGTGCTGGAGTTAAATAATACAATAAATCAAATGGATTTAGCAGACATCTACAGAATATTTCACCAAACATAAAGAGTAGCTCATGGAACTTTCTCGAAAATTGACGACGTGCTTAGATACAAAGCAAGAGATAGAAAAAGGTAGAAATAACACCCTTTATCCTATCTGACTGCCATGGATTTGATATCAACCACAGAAAGTATACAAACTTGTGGAAACTGAACAACTCACTCCTGGAGGAAAGATATGTCAAGACAGAAATAAAAAGAGAAAATTAAAAACTCTTTAGAATTGAATGAAAATTAAAACACAACACACCCAAACCAATGTGGCACAATAAAGGAACTTTCCAAGAGGAAAATTCATAGCTCTAGGTGTCTACCTCAAAAAATTGGAGCGATCTCACATTAGTAACTTAGTGGCACACATGAAAGCTCTAGAATAACAACATATGACATCTGAAAAGAGCAGATGTCAAGAAATAAACTCAAGACTGAAGTCAAGAAAATAGAAACGCACAAACAACAGCAACAAAAGCAGCACAAAAATGAATAAAACCAAGAGTTGGTTCTTTGAGAAAATCAGCAAGATTGACAAACCCTTAGTCCAACTAACTAAAGGATAGAGAGAAAAGAGCTAAATTAATAAAATTCAAGATGAAACGGGATACAGTAAAATGAACACTGAGGAAATCTAAAGTCAAATAAGTATATACTTTAAAAATTGATACTTCACCAAACTGGAACACCTAAAGAAATGGATGAATTTTTTGACTATCTATCTATCTATCTATCTATCTATCTATCTATCTATCTATCTATCTATCTATCTATCTACCTATCTCCTACCAAACTTAAAACAAGATCAAATTAGCAATTTAAACAGACTGAGGGCCCCTGGTGAAATATAAGCAGTATTTAAAAGTCTTCCATCCAGAAAATAAAGATGCTCAGGGTCAGATGAATTCAGTGCAGAATTCTATTAGACCTTCAGAGAAGAATACATGCCAGCACTACTAAATTATTCTGCAAAGTAGAAACTAAAGGAACATTCCCTATTTTTTTTTACAAGGCCACCATTACCCTGCTTTCTAAACCACACAACGACCCAACAAAGAAAGAAAATTACAGAACCAATTTCTTTTATGAATATAGATGCAAAAATTCTCAATAAAATACCTTCGAACTGAATGCAAGAATGTATCAAAAAATAATTCACCACGATGAAGTGGGGTTTATCCCAGGGATGAACAGGGATGGTTCAACATATGTAAACTAATAAACTTAATCCACTATATAAACAGACTGAAAGACAAAAGCCTCATGATCATCTCATTAGATGCAGAAAAGACCTTTGAGAACATCCAATTCCCTTCATTATAAAAGTGCTGGAGAGAGTAGAGATGCAAGGGACATACATCACCACAAAAAAGGTAATTTACAGCAAGCCCACAGCCAACATCAACCTAATGAAGAGAAACTCAAAGGTTGCCCACTCTCTTCACACCTGTTCAATATAGTACTTGAAATCTTAGCTAGAGCAATAAGACAGTTGATCAAGGGAATAGAAAATAAATAGGAAAGGAGAAGTTAAAGTATCTTTATTTGCAGATGGTATGATTTCATACATAAAAGACTCATCTGCCAGGGACCTTCTATAGTTACAAAACATTTTGAACAGAGCAGCAGGATACAGAGAAATATCAGTAGCCTTCCTAAATACAAATGATAAACAGACCGAGAAAGAGATTAGGAAAACAGTACCTTTAACAATAGTCTCAAAAAAAGATAAAATATTTTTGGATAACCTTAAGCAAGCAAGTGAAAGACTTGTATAATAAAAACCTTAAGACACTGAAGGAAGAAATTGAAGAAGATATAAGAAGATGGAAAAATGTCTCATACTCATGGATTGATAGGATTAATATTGTCCAGCTGGCCATCCTATCAAAAGCAATTGGCAGATTCAATGCAATCTCCACCAAAATTACGACACATTTTTCACAGAAATTATAAAAAAATCCAGTTTTCAGCTTCATGTGGAAGTACAAAAAATCCAGGAAAACTAAAACACCCTTGAATAATAAATGAACTACTGCAGCCAACACCATCCCAGATTTCAACTTATATTACACAGATATAGTAATAAAAACAGCATGATACTGGCATAAAAATAGACATGTTTATCAATTTGAATTGAAGTCCCAGATATATGTCCACACTCCCATGGACATGATTTTTTTGATAAAGGAGCCAAAAAATACACACCAGAGAAAGGAAAGTATCTCCTACAAATGGTGCTGGTCACACTACATGGCTACGTGTAGAAGAATGCAAATAGATCCATATTTGTCATCCTGTCAAAACTCAACTCCAAGTGGACAAAAGACTGCAACATAAGGCCAGATACACTGAACCTGATAGAAGAGAAAGTGGAGAACAGCCTTGAGCTCATTTGCACAGAGGACTTTCTTAACAAGACATGGAGAGCACAGACATCAAAACCAACAATTAAACAAGACCTCGTAAAGCTAAAAGCTTCTGTATGGCAAGGGACATCATCATTCAGGCACAGCAGCAGCCCACAGAATGGGAAAAGATCTTTACCAATTATATATCTGACAGAGGGTTAATATCTGAACTGTATACCGACTTAAAAAACCTGGAGAAAAAGAAAACAGATAACCCAATTAAAATTGGGGTACGGAAGTAAGCAGGGATTTCAAAAGATGAAACACAAATGGCTGAGAAACACTTTAAGAAATCTCCAAAATCCTTAGCCACCGGAGAAATGTGGATTAAAACTATTTTGAGATTTTATCTTACCCCAGTTGGAATGGTCAAGATGAATAAAAACAAATGACAAAACTCCTGCTGAGGAGGATGTGGGGAAAGAGTAACACTTGCTCATGGCTGGTGAAAGTCCAAACTGGTACAGCCACCGTGGAAATCAGTGTGGCTGTCCTTCAGGAAGCTGGAAATAGATATAGATTCACCTCATGATCTAGCTCTTCCACACTTAGGCATCTACCCAAAGGGCTCTACATCCTGCTACAGAGATACTTGCCCATCTATGTTCATTGCTGTCCTGTTCATAATAGCCAGAAATTGAAAACAGCCTAGATGTCCATCAACTGATGAATGGAATAATGCAAATGTGGTACATCCAAACAATGGAACATTATTCAGCTGTTAAGAAAAATGAAATTATGAAATACACAGGTAAATGGAGCTAGAAAAAAATGTCACCTTAAATAAGGTAATCCAGATGCCAAAAGACAAATATTTTATGTTTTCTCTTACATTTAGATGTTAGCTTTTAAGCTTTTGACATGTGTGCTACAATGTGAATAATCACAGGGGTTAAGGTACCTAGCAAGGGACTAGGGGGGAAAAGAGGATCTCCCAAGGAAGGGGAAATAGAATGTATATTTATGGAGATATAGGAGAGGAAGCATAATAGGAGGAGTAAATAGGGAGGGGTGGGAGAGAGTAGTAAGGAGGAAACATAAGTAAGGTCTACGGACATCCGAGGCCTTTTGAGAATCCTATGAAAACCCACTACTGTAGATGCTTTCTGATATGTATGTATATATATATTCCTTTCATATATTACATATATATGTATATATGAGCCATAAACTAATAGGGGAGACAATGCCCCTACTAAATATACCTCCAAAGAAAACCTTCACTGACAGGAATAAGCTACGTCTTGTTGAATCATTGGGCAGAAAGGTTCCATGGCAACCCCAAAACATCATAGGCTAGTGTCATGGCTGTTGTTAGCTCTCCACAAACTTACGGTAAGGCCCTGTTTTTGAAAATAATACTTATATAGGTCAGCAATCATGGAGAAGTTGAGCTGGTGCCTAACTTGAAGCTTTCTTCCCACTGACTAGTGTTCATGATACTGGAAGGTACTCCGCCCACTACCAGAGGAGACAGGTAATCATCAACATCTCCCATCTATAAACGCTGTGTCTACAATGGTCACCTGCCTGCATGATATATTGGTGTAATAGTGGTACAAACCTCTCATTGTATTTAACGCTCTCTTGGATGGAACCCATACCTCATGTTTTTAAGTAGCCAAGACCCTGAGACTAGGTAGGTAGTCATGAGCCCTGGGGGAAAACCTACTACTATTACTGCTACTCTGCTAAATGAACTTAGCAGTAAAATGACTTCTAATGACTCATTGATTAGTCCCACTCAGCACTCATCTTCTTGTAGCAGGCGGGATAGACATAGGGACCCATATTTGGACAATGGGGAGAGAATGATGGACTTTGGAACACTCAGTCCTAAATGGAATATTTTCATTGAACCTCTCCCCCCAAGGCTCAGGGTTCTGTGTAGAAGAGGAGGCAGAAAGATTGCAAGAGCCAGAGGAAACAGTGTCTTCCAGACACAAAGGGACTAATGAATGTATGAACTCACAGGGACCATGGCAGCATGCTCAGGGCATGTACAGATTCAAACCAGATGAGGTTCCTGTGCTGAGATGGGGAAGTGGCCATGGGCACTTACCCCTATCCAATAAACTACCTGCAATTAATGCCTGCTGCCAATAGAAAAATCAGTTTTCTCTGTTGGTGTTGCACTGGGCATATTAACCACATTTCAGGGTAGGCCTCATGCCCGGAGCAGTTGACCAATTCAAAATGAACTCTGGTATTTTTGTAGATTTTTGAATTATTTTGCTTTGTTTATTTTGATTACTGTTTTTGTGTATGCTTTTCCTTTGTCTTGTATCTTTACTGGCTTTTTTTTTTTTGAGAGAGAACATAAAGGTTTTTGGGTAGGGAAGTAGGGAGGATCTGGGAGGAATTGGGAGAGGGGAAATCATAATTATATGAAATTTTTAAAAAATAAAAAGTTTAAATAAGTGTGAAGAGGAAAAAACCTGAAGAATTGTTTTCCATTAAACAACTCATGACAACTGAAAAAAATTCATAAAAGCAAATGCAGTTTAATTAAGATGATTGATTAGCGTGCCATGCAAGTGTTATACATAGCAGGATTTGGGATGTGTAAAAATTGTTTGCCTTGAGTTCTTTTTTGGCATTAATACTTCGGCTATAGTAAACTTTTACATTGTTTTTATTCAACATTTCAAGAATTAAATAGTAAAAAAATATCCTGTACATTTTGAGAGACTCAGTGGACAAAAACCTACGTTTCCTAACTATGCTTAGTTGAAGTATTTGAAAGGTTAACCTGACAGAAGCCAGCGTTGATGGCTAGAAATGGGAGTGGAATGTCTGCAGCCGGGCTTGTGGATTAGTTGTCGCTGGCATCGTTCAGGTGAACTAATGATTCCAGGCACTGAGGGTGTCACCAGAGAATTTTCAGTGATCCCGTACGGAACAGGAATAAACTCACAACTAGACAGCACGTTGTTTTTGTTGATCCCACTGCATGCAGGAGGGCAAGAAGGAAAGAAAGGAGAGAGGAAAGAAGGGGAGAGGCAGGAAGGGGGAGGAAGGGAATGGGAGGAAGAGAGGGGAGAGGAAGGGAGGGGAGAAGCAGGAAGGGGGAGGAAGGCAGGGGGGAAGGGGAGAGGCAGGAAGGGGAGAGGCAGGAAGGGGAGAGGCAGGAAGGGGGAGGAAGAGAGGGGAGGAAGGAAGGGGAGAGGAAGGGAAGGGGAGGAAGGAAGGGGAGAGGCAGGAAGGGGGAGTAAGGAAGGGGAGAGGCAGGAAGGGGGAGGAAGAGAGGGGGAGGAGGGAAGGGGAGAGGAAAGGAAGGGGAGGAAGGAAGGGGAGAGGCAGGAAGGGGGAGGAAGGAAGGGGGAGGAAGGGAGGGGAGAGGAAAGAAGGAGAGAGGCAGGAAGGGGGAGGAAGGGAAGGGGAGGGAGGGAGGGGAGAGGAAGGAAGGGGAGAGGCAGGAAAGGGAGAGGAAGGTAGGGGATTGGCAGGGAGGGGAGAGGCAGGGAGGGGAGAAAGCGGCAGGACAAAGCTCCTCGTGTCCAAAGGTTTGGAGATGTCCTCTCTTTTGCCACCCTGGAGCTCAAACCCTGGACCTTATACACAGCAGACACCACCCCACCGCAGGGCAACGTCCTTGGCCCTGCGGATCGTGTATCTGAGCGAGTGTTCTGAATTCTAGGACGTACCCCCTGACTGAGTGTCCCCTCTGAAAGTGCCCGTGTGGAAACCGCGGCCACAGAATTGGCTCGTGTATGCTGCACATGTAATTTCCACGGGCAGAGCGTGCGCGGATAACAGGGCCTTCTTTGAAGTTGAGATGAAAGGGAGAACGGGAGCTCCTCGTGTGGAGGAGCTGGTTTACTAAGCTTTGTGTCAGGTCTCACAACTGACCTCTTAAAATGTTCAGAGTTCCACGATGTAGCTTTTGACCTTGCTTAACTGCAAAGTTATAATGCATGGGTCAGGGGTGGGGGGTGAGGGTGGAGGGGGAGGAAACTACGTGAAGAGATTTTATAAACCCTTTTCTTTCCTAACTATGCGAAGAGATTCTATAAAACATTGTATTTTCTAAGCCCCAGGAACAAAGCATGCAGTTCTTGCTAGATGCTACAAAACAGAGTGCTTCAGATTTGAAAAACGGGGACGGTAACATGTGTATGTTCGGGAACTCTGTCCTCTGAGCACCACAGCTATTGCTTCCATAATCAGAGCAGCTGTAGTTACCCACCAGAGAGCCTCAGGATTTGACCTGGTGGCATTCCTTATGGTATGGGGGAGGGTCATCAGGGCATCCCTGGAGGCTCCAGCCACTCCCTCCTCAGCCCCTCCTAAGCTGCATCTAATTCAGCTCTGGCTGTACACGGCTCAGGGAAGACTAGAGTGTATGGGTGAAAGATTCACTGAAGACCGCCTCTGTACGGCGCTAGGGAAGTTGTTAATCTATGTTGGGGTGAGACTTTTCAGTGATGCGGCTGTTCTGGAGTCGTCCATGTGAGTAACCCCTCACCCATGCTCCTGTATGCCCAATAAATTCTTTGGTTCACCAAGCTGGTCTTGGTCTGTCATTGGTACCTTTATCCAGACATAGGTGTTTCTTTGCCTTCCCTCAAGGAAAGTGTGGACAGCAATACTTGGAAGATTTTAAGAAGCAGACGATTGCATTCCTAAAACAGGTTTTTTATCACCAAATTGCTTGTGGTTCTAGGCAAACTGGGGATCTTAGTGTCCTTAAGTGTGGCCAAGTTTGAAATAGAAGTTATATGGAAGTCTTCAGTTTCATCATGCCAATGATTCCCCCTGAGTTACCCATGTTTTTACAGACAGGAAATTGAAATATTAGCCCGTGTACTTAAAATACTTCAGTGACCTCTAGTTCATATTTGTAAAATATTCAGAAACGGGATCAGGAATTAATTGCTTTATAAAATTGTGAGTTCTTGGTTCTGAAAGGCCGTTCAAGTAGAGGAGAATAGAGGCGAGGTTAATGGACTTGTTACTTAGTATCCCAAGCCCTGGAGGTTTCAGGATTCTAGCTCTTGACATCATTCCTCTTATTGACTTTTAACCTATTTGAGTTTAGAAGAAGTCACAAAGTACAATAGAAAAATGAACATAGAGGCCATTTGTTAAATATTTCCTTCCAGGTAGCAAAATAGAAATTGGTCCTCTTAGTATCCATGGTGGATTGGCTCCAAGACCCCTAGCTTCTCTTCTCATATGGGCAGGGATGGAGTTTTATCTAGAAGTCCTTTATGTAAAATGGTGTCATATTTGCATATAACCTGTGTACATCCCCCATACACTTTAAGTCACATTTTTATTATACAGTATTTGTGTATCACTTCATTTGCATTAAGCTGGCATGCACATTCAAATTCAACTTTTTAGGTCTGTCAGGATTTATTTTGAATATTTTCACTCTGTGATTAGTAGAGTCTGTGATGCAGAATCCTTGGATACCAAGGGGCCTCCAGCTGAGATTGCTTTCCCAGTTCATCAAACCATTTCCGTTCTCCAGGACCAGTCTTCAGCATCCTCCCCCCCCCCCCGTGAAGTATTCATTATGCTTTCCAAAGCCCTTTTATCCTTCTGATTTTCCTGTCACTCTTTGCTGCCTGTTGAAGATCCAGCAAAGCTGAGTTGTATGCTGGCTTCCATGCCACTTTTGGTTTTCATCTCCACCTGTTGCATACTTGGGGCATTTTTAATATTTGTACAATTTGGGGATATTGGATTGATGGAAAATTTATGAGTCATTTATGGCTTCTCCCAGGAATGCTGCTTCTAAGTTTCCCCAGGACAGTCCTGAACATACTATTCCCCTGCTTTTACGGAGATATCCTTATCGATTTGAAGGTCTTTCTTACACCTTAGAGGTTATGACATAAAGGAGCCAGAGGTCTCTACATGAGGTTATGAGACATTCTTGAAACATCTGTCCCTGCACTTACACAGGAACAAGACATTCAAAACAAAGTAAACTCAAAATGGTCACCAATGATTTGGTGGGCTAGAGGAGCTGGCCACAGATCAGATTGCAAGTCTCTTCCCACTGTACATTGAGACAATTACGTGGCATACAACTTACACTGAGACATATTGATGAGCAAAGTATGGAATGAAAAGATGATAAAAGTATGAGGTGTCAGGACCTCCCTTTCTTAGGAAGTTAGCACATGTAGATCCACTATGGTGTCACATGACCAAGGAACAACAGAATGCCAGGATTAGACATATAGACAAATTCTATAAAGATATAAAATACAAACATTGTATTATGTCAGAATTTGAATAATGACTTCAGCAGCTTTAACCTGAGGATTTTTTCCTGGGCACTCTGACCACTAAGAGTTAATAATACACTGCTTGGGCATGGGAAAATGCCCAGGTTGGCTTGAAGATTTTATTTTGGTCTAGTGTCCTTGAAGCAACCAAAGCTACCGGCCTGAGAACAGGCTGTCTTATGACTCTAGATTCTTAAAGATTGAGTTAAGGGGTTAATGAGTAAAAATGATTACTCTGTTTATTAATGATGTCAAAACTTGAGGGAAAATGATTGGAAGTGATAACTCTGTTCTGTCATAGTTTATTAATGACGACTAAAAGATGAGCAAAAGGAAGTGAAACACATGTCCAAGGACAAACATGATATGATCTTTGTTTTGGAACAACATGAACGTATCCCTGCTCACTAAATTCTGTACAAATAAAGAAACACTCTGGCTGCTAGTCAGTCAGGCTGCAAGATTCTACCAACCACCATGGCCTGATTCACTTCCTTCCCTCACTAACTCCTTACATCCTCTGCTGGGACCTGTCCCACCGGGGATGGCTCCTCTCTGTCCATCTTTCCTAAAACAAAACTAAGGAATGTCCCATGTCTGATGCCTACCATCACCAGTCTTGCATCCACCCATCTTCAGACCCTGCCCTCATCCAGAGCTGGGCTCAGGCAGGTTTGTGCACATGAGTTCAGTGCCAGTGGTGGCCAGAAGAAGGAGCTGAAATTACAGGTGGTTGTTAGCTGCTTGAGAAAGGCGTCGGGACCTGCAATCCAGTCTGTAAGAGAAGTGTGCACTCTTAACCACTGAGCAATCCCTCCATCTCCTCTGATATATTTGAAGATTTTCTTTATAAAGAAAGGATTATAAGTACTTAAAAGAATGCAACAACATGCCTACTGGTATTTGATTATATTTGTAATATCTTTGCATGATGCTCTTTGGGTTGTGACACTTTCATGAGGACTATAGAATGTAGCTTTCATGGCTTCCTTGTAATGTAGGCTGTCAGAACACAAAATGAACATGTTGTGGAGGTGAAATGGAAGCTTAACGGTTTTAGAGACTTGTCCAAGTTAGAGAGATCAGCATAGGAACAAGGCATGCTGAGTTGGACTCCTTCGCTGTTTTCACTGTGTAATGGGGGCCTTTGATTTTTTTTTAAAGAACATAATCTTTACAATAATAAAGCATCATACTAACACTTTAAACATATTTGACAAGTACTTTTGATATTTTAGTTGAAAGACTAGCCTTTAACGGCCGGGCCATCTCTTCAGCCTTTGACACATACTTTAATACCTATGTACTCTTTTCCATAAAAGGTCAGATCTTAAGTTTTTGAAGCTTTGCTGTGCATTTTTAGTTCTCTTTTTAGTGGCAGGACCAGTCAGATATGTAAATACAGCAGGGGAGATTTGTGCTGGTTTCTGTAGACAACTGATAAGGAGTGTGGTGAGTGCCAAAGGAAATGCACAAGGCACCTTGTCTGAGGAGCATCTCATAACTGCCCAGTTTCCTAGTCAATGTCCAAAACGCCCTATGGACATTGCTTGCGTATCCTCATTAGGATGGTTATGCACTTAAAAAATGCATTGATTAGCTGAGCTATTTGTGCAGAAAGAAAAGGATTGTACCCGAAATGTGTATCCCTCTGAAAATCTGAAAACAATTTGTCTACATGTTTCTAGAACATATACTTCAATCAGTTGTTGAATGTCAGTCTAAAGGACATTTCATTTGGAAAGTACCAAGATGAGAGATTCAAGCTTATCTTGTGAAGTTTCTCGGACTAGAGAACATTCCTCTAGGCATGCTAAACTGAAGAGAGTTGGAGGCTTCAACTGGGTCCAGCTCTTAACCTGTTATGACAAGTTTCTTCTTGTGAACTTCTCATTATTTCTTTCTTTAAATATACCTAATTCATGAAACAACTTACTTATGTTTATTTTATGTGTATTGAGCATTTTCCTAGATGTAGGTTGCATACCACATGTATGCTTGGTGCTTGAGGAGACCAAAAGAGGGTGATGGATCCCCTGGAACTGAAATTGTGACCCACCATATAGGTGCTAGGAACTGACCTCAGGTCCTCTGCAAGAAGACTCCATTACCTTCCTCTTAATTGACACATCCCCCCCCATCTCTCCTCACTGCTGTATATACATTTAAACTTTCTGGTTTATAAGTTCTTCTGCTCAGCAGCAATATTAGAGGTTGAATATTTTCAGATCCATTTGAAAAACATGAATATATGACGTCTACTGGGAACCATATAAAGTTCAGCGGGGTCCCCATTGTTTATGTACCAAACAGAAATCCAAATTAAAGTATGTTAGATTTGTGAGGATATGTGTTTCCCCAGAGGAAGAGGGTTCGTTTTACCTGTGTGCTGGATTGCAATCATACCTCTTTCATTTTAAATGTAAGTCAGAGAGTCTTAAATTTATACACTGCCTTGGACAGCTCTGTACAAATTCAAAAGCATCCCACCTAAGGGCTCTCACATATATCTCCGAGCTTTGGCATATACTGAATTTCCCTTATCAAGGCTGTAATATTTCTGTAGGACCCCAGCAGGTTAGCCAGCAATGGCTTTCTCTGCCTGCAGTTGGGATTGTTCTCTGTAATTAAACTGCTTTCCCAAATGTTCCCCGAAGAGTCTCCAAGATTTTTCATGATGTTGGTTTCTGATCAATGGCTTTTCAGTTGGTCTCTTACTCTGTAATGGAAGAGGAGTACATAGCTTATTATATAGCTTATTAGTTTCTTTTGTTTACAGTTCAATGTCTAGCTCTAACATAACACACATCAAGCAAAATGTGGCAACAAATGGATGAAGTGAGCGTCACATTTGAACATTGTGTTGGCTGTAGAATACTCAGTGAGCTGCGTGAATTAGTTTTTAAGCCTCATGCACCATTTCATCTCTACCAGGAAGAAGTGCACAAGGCAGCTTTCCGAGGAGCACTTATTTATTGCTTTTTTACTTACGTTAATTTGTGTGAAAGGATGTTGGTTGACTCTAGACTAAGGCTGTACTAGCTGATTAACCTACGATCCAAAATTTCCCTCTGTCTCCTCTGCTGGAGCCTCCACAAAAAAGCTGAGAAAGCTCGGTGATTGTCAGTTCAGCCTCCCTCGTGGGCAGTGAGAGGAAAATGACTTTTCTGACCTCCCTGGAAGGTGGTTCTGTCTTGTTTTTGTTGTTTTGTTAGAAAGCGCAGAGGTGAGTATTGCTCTCTTCCTTTCACAGTCCATTGGGCTGCTATAATAAAATGGCACCAGCTGGGTACCTAGAAACGGCAAAAACTGTGGAAGCTGGAAGTCGAAAAGTCAAGGTGTGTATAAGTTATGCTCTCTTGTTCTGATTTGACATGGCAGAAGGGGTGAAGGAAGTGTGTTTGGCCTCTTTTATAAGGATAGAGACCCCATTCATAAGATCTCCGTCCTCATGACCTGAGCGATTCCTCAAGGAGTTTTCTTTCTAATAGCAATTCCTTTGAGATTAAGATTTCAACACCTAAATCAGGCAGAAGACTAACACTGAGATTATAACATGTCATCTCATCTTCTTTGAACATTGTGGACTTGAGGCCATTAGCTGCTGGTTCAGTCCTATTTTGGGCTTCTCTTACACATTTATTTTCAGGAAAATAAAATACCACTTATTTCAGCTTATTTATTCTTTTTTTTTTTTTGTTTTGTTTTTCGAGACAGGGTTTCTCTGTGTAGCTTTGTGCCTCTCCTGGAACTCACTTGGTAGCCCAGGCTAGCCTCGAACTCACAGAGATCCGCCTGGCTCTGCCTCCTGAGTGCTGGGATTAAAGGCGTGTGCCACCACCGCCCGTATTTATTCTTATTTAAAAGATTTTTTTTCAAATTAATTCTCTGAGAATTGCTTGCAAGGTATTTTGACCATATTTATATATATCCCCTGCTACTCTCCTTAATTCTTCCCTGTTCCATCTCCCACTTCCTTAACCCCCTCCCCCCACAATTTTTTGTCCTCTGTTTTTATTTAATAACCTATCTGGTCCACTTTGTGCTGAGCCTATACTCCTACATGTTAGCCTATTCACTGGAGCGTGACTGACCCACAAGAGGCTATATATACCCTTGAAGAAAACTGACCCCCTTTCCAGAAGCCATCAACTGTCTACAGCTCTTCAGTTAGGGATGGGGCTCATGGTCTCCCTCCCATTCCGTGCTGGAGTATTGACTGGTTACAGGTCTTGTGTAGGCAACCACGGGTGCTATGAGTTCCTGAGTTCAGTGGTCCTGCCATGTCGAAGACATCATTTCACTATGGTCCCCCTTGACCCTCCCAACTTTTGGCCAGCACTTTTTATCTTTCTGCTTCCTCTTCTGGGATGGGTCCCTGAGCCTGGCTGTGGGGCTTATGGTATAATGCAGATGTTCTATTTCTGGTTGAGCACTCCACTGAGACTTCTCCACACTTTGGCCAGGAAGATTTTGGGCTAGCCACCGTTCAGTGCACAAAGAAACTTCTCTGATATGGTCTGATACAGCTTAAAAAATAAAAAGCAAACAAAAAAACTAAAAGCCTTCCAAATTAATATGTGATAGCCATTGAACGTCCTCAAGAAAGTAGAAAAGTGTCCTTTCCATTTGCACAAACTTTCTTATGTTTGTGTCACTAGCATTTAGTGTTTTGTAATATGGGGACAGCTGCCTGTCTGTGTTGTGAGACTTCAGCAGAATCTCTGGTCTTTGTTCATCAGATGGCAAGCACATTTCCCAGATATAACAGCCCCAAAACCACTTCAGATACTGCCAAATGTTCATCCAGGAGAAGGAGGCACTTCCAGCCCAATTCCTAGGACATAAAAAATAGAACAAATCAAACCATCCTGACACATAGTTAGAGGCGGAGTTAGAGTTAGAAAATCCATCGTCGAATGTCTCTTGTGGTCTTCTCATAATTGAGCAGGACCACTTACAATAATTTAAGTAACCATCACCATCCCCTTCCCCTCTCTGTCTGTGTGTGTGTATGTGCTAGGCCAGAGGACCACCTTGGATGTTGCTTCTCAAGTACCACCCGCCTCAATTTGAGACGGGGTCTTCACTGGCCTGGATCACCCCTGTTAGGTGAGGCTGGCTATCTTTGCCTCTTGGGCACTGGGATTATGAAGCGTGCAGCACCATGTCAGGTTGTCTTTGTGCTTCGGTTCCTTATGCTTGTCCGGTAGGCACTTCACTCACTCCTCAGGCCCAGACACTACTGTCAAGTGATGTGTATGTATATAACGAAAGAAGATAATTAGAACATTTAGTGTTTTACTTCAATGAAATGAATAAAATTTCAGTTTCGTGTGGGTATGCGTGGTGTTCTCACGTGTGTTTGACACATATGTGTTTGACCATGTGCCCATGTGTGTGGAGGTCTGAGGCTGACGTCACACGTCTTCCTCATCAAGCTCCACTTTATGTATTGAGGCAAGGTCTCTCTCTCAAACCAAAGCTTGCAGTTCGGCTGGCTTTGGGATACTGTTTCTGCCTCCAGGGTTACAGGCACCTGCCATGTCTGCTCTGCTTTCTATATGGGTTCTGGGGAATCTGAACTCCGGTCCTCAATGCTCATGTGGCAAGCCCTTCACCACTGAACCATCCCCTCAGCCCTCCCAACCCCTCCCCTCCCCCTGCCCCACCAAATCAGCTTGTCTTTTCTGTTGCCTCCCCTTTGGTAACACCCTAGGCTGCTCTCTCCCCTCCTTCAGGGCCCAGCTCCAAAGTCAAACTTCGTTCCATTGGAAAAGTTGATGAAGATTTATATATTATTTTTTTTTAATTTTTAACTTTTAAAATGCAAACCTTATATGCCTTTTAAAGTTCAACTGATTAAAACATCATATTGTGGAGCAGAGCTTCTAACTAAGCCTTTGGACCACGTCTGCTACCATCTAGTTTTTTTATTTATTTATTTTTATTTTTTTTATGAAGACCGTTTTATTAGAAGACAGCACTCCTGCTTGCTTACCACACAGGCTTGGCTGTTTTTGTGCTATTAGCATCAAGTCTTACGACAGCGGCCACACAGCTACCAAACCATACAGCTTTTAGTATCTGGGCCTTCACAGAAAAATTTAGCTCTCCACCATCTCTAGAGCTATAAGGAAATCTCAGAAATCATTTATTACAGTGGCCTCAAAGATGTGTACAAGCAAGAAGTAAGCTTTCCTGAGTTCTAACAAGTGCTAGGAAATATTGGAGCACCATAGATACCATAACAAGTGACTTACCTCATGGGATACGGACAACTGGGCATTTACTTTACGAGATTGTATACGTTCAGAAGTGTATTGTGAAGCTTCTTATGACTCTGTGCATCTAACCAGACATAAACACAGGCTCTCACCCCTCAGTTCACAGGAAGCAACAGCTCCGAACTCTTCTGCAGCTCGTTTCTCCTACTCACTGTTGGAGATGTCCCATGTAAGCCCTTAGAGTTAGCCTACTCTTTATTTGAATGGCTTTCCGCTATTGAGTTACAGATTGCCAAAACTCTATTGTCACTTCTCCATCGATACATCTCAATCACTTTTAATATTCTGCCACACGTAAATATATGTGTACTTACAACTTCTTAGATGGGCCAGTTTTTTTTACAGTTTTTTTTCATTAAGAAATTTTCTACTCACTCCACATACCACCTACAGATCCTTTCTCCTCTCTCCTCCCACCCCCAACCCTCTCTCCCAAGCCACCCTGCATCCCCACATCCCCCAAATCAAGGTCTCCCATGGGGAGTCAGCAGAGCCCAGTACACTGAGCCTAGGCCGGTCCAAGCCCCTTCCCACTGCACCAAGGCTGCACAAGGCACCACACCACAGGCACTGGATTCTCAGAAGCCTGCCCATGCACCAGGGACAGATCCTGATCCCCATGCCTGGGTGCCCCCCAAACAGTTTGAGCCAAACAACCATCTTCCACAGGGCCTAGTCCAGTCCCATGGGGGCTCCACGGCCACCAGTCTACAGTTCATGGAGATGAGCCAGTTTTATCCATAGACTGCAGCTTTAAGGTCGAAAAGGACATACATTTATAGTCTGTATAGATATTGTTGATGTACTTTCTAGCATTGTGTACTGGCTTATATTCTCATAATCGACAAGAACACTGTTGTTAAATGTCAGTTGTCTTTCTAAACTGATAAAGAGAAAACAACATTTAATGTGGTTTTAAGGGTTAGGAATGTAGCTCTGCTGGTAGGGCACTTGTCTAACACACACAAAGCCCAGGACTCAGTCCCCAGCATACACTGGGCACAGTGGTGCATGTCTGTAATCAACACTTGGGAAGTAGAGGCCGGAGCATCCAAAGCTTAGAGTCATGCTTGCTTATATAATTAGCGTGAAGCCAGTCTGGGGTACATGAGACCCTGTCTTAAAGAAATCAATTTACATTTTGTCAGAAAGCCATCGGGCTCATGTGAGTGTGAGTGTGCATGTGCGTGTGCGTGTGCGTGTGCGTGTGCGTGTGTGTGTGTGTGTGTAAAATACTGTTGCTGGAGATGCTAATTCTTCGCTCGCAATTACTCTTCCCTCCAGTGTGTTCTTCGTCCTTTGGGTTTATTTATGGCGTCTTTTTGTCACCTGAATATTTTTATTTTAGTCAGACTTATACATTTTTTTCTTTTATTGGCTCAGTAATAGAATTTTTCCTTCCTCCCTCAGGCCAAGATTAAAAAGGAATCCTCATGTCGACCCATGCCACAATGGGTTACAGACTGTAATGCTAAAGTGTGACACATGAATCACATGTTTATCTCCTGGCTTGTTAGCCAACTTTCCTAGCAGCCTTTACTTTCAAATGTTTCCCAACCTGCTCAGATGCTCCCTCCTCCATATACCATCAGTGTTTTAATCACCAATACCTTAAAATGCACTTATTGAGATAAAATCCGTGTGTCATCAACACATATTTTTTTTTGTGTGTGTTGTTTGATTAGTTGTGAACACACTTATAACCACGATAAGGACGTGGATGTACTTAACTCATCAGTATTATCCCTTGGCCTTTGTCCTCGCCTACTCTTTCCCTTCTGGCATTTACCCCGCTCCCCGGGCACTACTTTACCTACTTTATGTCGGTACAGAGCAGACTAAATTTATATAAAATCACAAAATATACACACCTCTTTGGTTTCTTTTATCCAGAACAATCATTCAGAGGTTCATTCATCTTGGTGTGTACATCAATCGTATTTTTTATTGCTGTGTAGTACTCCATTTATGGAGTTTATCTCTCTATAAATGGATGGATTTTATATTATTTCTAGTTTTTAACTATTATAATAGTGTTTCTGTGGACATCCATGTATAAATCTTTGACTAGGAAAAAAAATCTACATGACAAATCTATGACATACTGCAGTATTCCCAGTGGTCTGACCTTGCTGTAGTCAATTCACTGTCCTAGCTAATAAATGCGTATTTTTTCCCTACAAAAACAAATCATTTCCTCTAATACCCTAAGAATGCAACGACTGAGTCAAGCAAAGGGTGTATGGTCAACTTCTCAAGAAACTACCAGAGTGCTCTTCAGAATAGTTGTGCCATTTTATACTCCCACCTGAGTGTGAGCCTGTTGATTGTTCTAGATGTTCCTGACGGGGTTCAGCCATTCTGATGTGTACATAGCAATTCTTAAACTTGATTTTAATCTCCTTTCTCTGATTACAATGAGCATCTTTTTTCATGTATTCTTTTTTTTTTTGCCATATGTCTACCTTTGGTGAGATACCTGTCCAATCATTTAGTTGCTCACTTAAAAGTTGAATTTGCCTTTGCATTGAATTGTACATTTTCTTGAAATATGCTTAATATAAGTCTTCTATGGGGTTTTTGTTTCCAAATATCTTTTCTCAGTCTTTCACAGTGCCTTTTCAGGAGCAAAAAGAGCATTTTTAGTAATAATAAATAAAGCTTCTTTCTTTCATAGTTAATGATTTTGTGTCCCACTAACAAATTTTGTTGATTTTTTCCATTATGTTTTCTTCCAGTTTTAAGTTATCAGGTCTTAAATTCAACAGATTTGAGATCGAGTTTGAATTAATTTTTGTAAAGTTTGAACTCCATTTTTTCCATATGTGGCTAGCCCATTTTCTAGCACCATATACTGAAAATATTTTTTAAATAAAAATATTTTACTATAATTACTATTTTATGTGCATAAGTGTTTTGCTTCCATGTCTGCTTGTACCCCGTGTGTGCCTGGACAGAAGAGGGCTTTGGATCCCCTGGAACTGGAGTTACAGATGGTTGTGAACTACCGTGTGGGTGCTGAGTGTAAAACCCCAGTCCTCTGGAAGAACAGCCAGTGTTTCTAACAGTACTCTCTCTCCAAACCCCCAAAGACGATCCCTTTTTGAATTAATCGCATTGCACTTGTGTTGAAATCAAGTGTTACTATTTGTGTAGATGTGTTTCTGGATTCCATTCTCTTCCATTTATATGTTGTGTTTAAAACAAAACATTGTATTGGTTACCGATTCTTGGTGGTCGGCTCTGAAGTCATATATCTAGCTTTTAGAGTTTTAAAAGTTTTAAAAGACATGTTTTGACTATTTTCTTTGCTCATTTCATGAGTAGTAATGCTTAGCTCTCACTCGTTTATGGTTTTTAAAGTGGGTTTTCTTGTTGTTCTCACATGTTTACATGGGTATGAACTTTGGGTCAGTTTCTTTAGTTTCAAAGGAAAATAATTAAATCAGCAACAAACATCCTCCAAACCAGCAGCTGCATTTTTATTGTGATACTGTCCTGTTTGTCAATTCTTTTAAGGAGAATTGACAAATTTATTATGTCGAATTTCTGTAGCCAATGTAATTGCATTTTCTCAGTTTTCTTTTGTGTTTCTGGTTGTGTTATTGGGTTTCATTCATATTGATCTTGGACAAATTTTATTAAGTTTATTTTAATGTTTTCCCTTTTTTAGCTAGTATAAATGGTGTCTTTTATTATATAAGATTTTATATGGAAAGAATCTTGCTTTCTTTCTAATATATATCCTGTTAAATTTCTGAATTCTCATATTGTTTTTACTGTTTTTTTTTTTGTTCCATTTGATTCTCTTGGGGTTTTCAAATATGTAGTAACTTCTGGGAGAGACAGTATCATATTTGATACTGATGAAAATGATCCAAAAAGTAGAAAAATGTGCCTAATGGTTCACTGAGGAGAGCAAGCAAGAAGTTAGTGTGTAATGCAAGAGCTGAGTTTGATAAGAGCTGAGCTTATGACCAGTGCTGTGTGCATGAGCTCTCTGAGATGCCACCTATGGTATGTATACATGTGGAGTCTATTATCGATTGCTCTGAGGATGATGGAGGATTAAGGGAAGAGATATTAAACAGCTGTCTATAAACTGCAGCTGAGGTCATGGAGGAGTTTTGTCATTGGTAGTGAGGAGATAACAGATCGCTGTAAGTAGCTGGAGGGGAAGCCTATTGAAGGGTAAGAGTTTAAGGATCGGAAGCTTAAGAATTTTGGGAGATTCAGGTATGATGAAGTGAGAAGGGCAGATAATGGTGACACAATCATTAGAATCTTGTAGGAATTACAGAGACTGATGTTAAATGCAGTGCCTTGGTATGATGGCATGAGTTGTTTTTCTGGATATCTGAAGGGAGACCGCAGACAAAATAAAACCATGTTCCAGAATAATGAGGACAAGACAATAATGGTTAGAATGCAAGGGAGAGATTAGCCATCCTTTGAAGGGACTAGAGGAGAAGAGTTCTTGGGATCAAAGCTAAAGGCAGTATTTAGGAGGAAGTGGAACATGAGGGATTTGAACACTTGCAGAGGGCATAACGTCATGCGTTCTGAATTTAGGAAGATAAGATGAGATTAATGCATACACAAAGCGGAGCCCTGCTGATGAGGAACAGCCCATGAACGTCAGGTTTCCTCTGATGGTGAGGGGCTTGGTGACATTACTCTTGATTACCTCCACAGTGCTAAGGAGGGCGAGCATTGCAGTCTCTGTAGAGCTTTGGGGCTCACTCCTGCAGGTGATGTTGGAAAGGCTGGATATTGGGCAATTCGCCTTGTATATCGAGGCCTGGTACTTGCTCACTATTAGTTATATGCATATATTACCAATCTAATACAGATTGTCCATGACACAATATATATAGAGAAGAGTAGGTTGTAAGATAAACATTTTTTAAGAGCCTGGCTACTTATGGCACAGTGTATCAGTACATAATATCTCAAGGCAGTCTGTATACTCAAGGTGATCTTTGTCACTCATGATGGTGGGTGTATACTTGTGTTTTAGTAAGACTAATTTTTTTTTTCTTTTTGCCTTTTTGTTAGACTTGTTTCATGGATGCTAAAGAACTCATTGTAGGGGGTGAGGGATATAGCTCTGTGGTAGAGAACTTGTGTAGCACATATGAGGCCCTACAACCAATCCCCAGTACTGCCAAATGAACAACAACAAACCACAGGAGTAGAGGCAATGTCAGGATTCGGTCCTTAATTACGTCATCAGCCTGCCTAAAAGCGGGTGGGCCCTCTGTGCCCCTCTCTTTCCTTTCTGCTCCTGCCTTCTGTCTATCCTCTCTCTCTCTCTCTCCCCTCTCCCTCTCCCCCTCCCCTCCCCTCCCCCTCCCCCTCTCCCTCTCTGTCCCCACCTCTCTCCCAAATAAAGCTCTAAAAAGGTAACTATGGCTTGTGATTCTTCCGACCAGCACTCTCCGCACAGCCAGCCATGAGCAGCAGCGCCAATTTAACCAACAGGCAATGGCTCTATCGTTTTACTGTGCACATATTTACATAATTGCTAATTATCATTCTATACCAATAATTTATATAGCCAAGCTAGTTTGCTTTAATAAGGATTTGTTTTTCATTTTTTTTCATTTTGTGGGATTAGTTTGTCTAGACGAATTTCTAAACAGTCTTATTAAGTAAGAAACACAGAGCCAGATACAGGGGTGCAAGCCGTAGAGATCAGAGCAATTGTGAGAGCCACCAAACTAACCTTAGCTCACCAATCCGCCGTCGCTTCCCAAGAGAACTGAACCAGCTTCTTCCTGTCTAAGCTGCGTCTTTATTGCCTTGCTGTTCTGCCTTCTCATTGGCTCTAAGCCCAGCCACATGACTCGTCACTGCCTGTCTGTACAGACCTCCAAGTATCTATGGTTGGTACTGGGATTAAAGGCATGTGCCATCACACTTGGCTGTGTCCTTGAACACACAGAGACTCTGCCTGCCATGTGATCAGGTTAAGGGCATGTGATACCACCACCTGACTTCTGTTTTTGCCTGACTATGACCTCTGATCTCCAGGCAAACTTTATTTATTAACATACAAATAAGATGTCCCCACAAGTTTGGATAATACTAAGTCCTGTGGTCAACAATTCTATACCACAGTACTTTTCCACACAATAAAAGCAATTAAAGGAGTATTTCACTGTTGCCTCCTCCTATTTTCTTCCATTTATACCAATCTCCTGTCTTGTTCATAAATGACGTACAGATTGGGGAAGGGACCAGTGGCATCTTTGTTACATATCACTAAAGCTAATTTCTGTGTGGCTTTGCTCATAAATAAACAGACATAGAAGCTTTGTTTTCTTCCCACATCCGAAAGGCAAGCTTCACCCATGTGGCTTCTGTGCAACTCCTGACAGGCTGCTGCTTGCTGCTGTAGTAAAGAAAACAATAAATCAATGTTAGGCTTAAAATGTCATTGGGAGCATAATTGGTTATTAATGTGGAAGGGGTTATATGAGTCTGAAATGTTCACGGTTTTTGCATATAGGGCCAGAGAGCATGCCAGCCCTTTTCAAATGAGGAAGAGATTAGGTTTTATTAGCAGCGTCTCATGGAAAGTTTACATAGTCACTGCAATTTAAATACTCCTTTATTATAAGTGCAGCAATTAATTGAGAACTTCCCATTGGTCTCACTATCCAAGTACAATTTTGAAGAAAAAAAAAAACAAACCAAGATTTTTTGGTATATATTTAACACAACTATGTGAGGTTTCTTACTCATTAATATGCATACGTTTTAATATGCATGCTTTCACTTGCATATAATTGCATTCCTTAGATGTATTGCTTTGTTTCATAAGAAACGGTTAATGCATATTAATTATATTGTCTAATAATTCTGTTATTTGTTGCTGAAGGGAACTTTTGGCTTCTCACCTTGAAAAGCTTTTAAAGTCTACAACATAATTTCTTTTTTAGTATCTCCTCTTGGTAGTTTTATTTATTTTTCTTTAAAAAGTGAAAAATGTAAATGACCAATTTAAGCTCAGAATACACAAATGGGGGGAATTCGGCTACACATTTGCAATATTCATCCTTTCAAGTTTGAAGGTACTTACCGTAGTAGTCGCTAGGTGATCAGGAAAAAAAATGTTAAAGAATAATAAAGACAGTAATGAAATTTCCTTGACCCAGGTTCCACAGCAACCGTGGAATGTTATTTTGAAGAATGCAAGCCAATATGGGGGTGGTCAGCCCATTCATCTCTCTGGCCCTCTGGTTGACCCAGGTAGATAGAGCTCGCTCTCTTGTCTTTTCTCCTTTGGTTTCTACTGAGCATTCATTAGCTCTAAAGCAGGTGTGCTAGAAGAGGAGAGCTTTTTCCGCTGTGTCTTCAAAACCAGAAATGTTTGTTTCAGAGTATCTTGTTCATCATTCAAGTCACAAGCTTGAAGGAGACCAGTGTTGAGGTCCAAGTGATGGCAATGTTGGCTAGTGCTTGAGGGACTTAACTGAAAATACAAGGGTTATTTCACCAACCCTTCGAAGATGAGGTCCAGGTTTCTTCACTACAGACAGTTCCACTGCGGTGACCTCACCCAGGAGCAGCTATCTAAGACTTATTTTTCAAGTGAAAATAGCTCCTCCTATATGTCAGTCTTCGACAGTAGTTTGCTAGAAAAAAGTTCTGAAGAAACTACCTCATTTATTCATTTACATGTTCATTTCTTCACTTAGCAAATATTTATTGAGTTTTATAAATTATACTAGATGATGAAAATGTTTAAGAATTTATTCCTGCCTGGGCAGTGGTGGCACACACCTTTAATCCCAGCACTCAGGAGGCAGAGGCAGGCGGATCTCTGAAAGTTTGAGGCCAGCCTGGGCTACAGAGTGAGTTCCAGGAAAGGTGCAAAGCTACACAGAGAAACCCTGACTTGAAAAACAAAAACCAAACCAAAACAAAAAACAAACAAAAAAAGAATTTATTCCTGTACTACAAGTTTTTATTTCTTTACTTTTTTCTGAGATATCTTTTTCTTCTGTGCAACATCCCCTCTAGTTTAGGAACAAATTATTCACTTTTAGTGCAGACCATCTCAGTATCACTCAGGGCCTGTGTTCCAGCCATAACCTGTGCTCTGTTTGTACAACAGCAATTCCTGGGTGTTTGTTTACCCTGATCTATGTGTGTTCCATACCTAGAAAAGCTACATCCAAACCCTTAAGGCCAGCATGACTCTGCATTTTAAGCATATACAGCAAAAATTTAACACTTGCTTTGGGCTACGTGGCCTGTGTTCAGCCTGCTATTAAGCAGGAATGCAGCCAGACACCTGCCAGCTCACTTTAGAATGACATCTTTCAGATGGATGGCCTGAGCAATTTTGTGGGTGTTCTTAGAGTAAACACGAAGCTTTGGATCTCTTTGCATGGTTTTGTGGGTGTCTCTGGTTCAAGCGGGTAGGAAGCAGCTTTCTTACAGACCACTTCAGGCTGCTCCAAGGAGGAGCAATGATTTAAAAATAAATCGTGGTATATGACCTCAGCAGTATAAAGTTTATCCCATCATCTATGTCTTCTTAATTCGGGCACATGCCACTGACCTCAATCATTCAATGTGTATATCTTTCTTTCTCATGTCTTTAGAGCAATTCTTAGCTATTTATCAAGAAAGGCAAAGGTGAATGTCAAATTTGGCTGCTGGATTGCTGGGACTCTCGTAGAACATGACATTTGTATCACGGGATGAGTTCCTTAATTTAAAAACAGGATCTCACTTATCCAGGCTGACCTTGAAAACACTATGTTGCTGAGGATGAACTTGAACTTGTGATCCCTCTTCCTCTACCAAGGGTCAGGATGACGTACATCACTGCCATGTCTGGTTCAATGGTGTTTGTCTATGTAGTGTGTGTGTGTGTGTGTGTGTGTGTGTGTGTGTGTGTTGCACATGTACGTGTATGCTTATGCCTATGTGTCACTGCATGTATGTGGAGGTCAGAGGGCAACTTTCAGGAGTAGGTTCTTCCCTTCCATCTTGAGACAGCAGGGTCTCTCTCATTCTTGCCACTCTGCGGACTCCAGGCTAGCTGGCCAATGAGTTTCTTGGCAGGTCTGTCTCCACTTTCTATCCTGCTGTAGGAGCCCTGGCATTACAGATGTATGCCACTGTAACCATGTAACCATTATGTGGGTTCTGGGGATTGAACTTGACTACCGAGGCTTGTAGAGCTAGTGTGGCTGAACCCTTGGTCTGCTGAGGCATCTCTCTGACCCCCTGTGATGCTTTTCAGGGAAAGTTGTTGAATGTTGTACCCAGTTAAAATTTTTGGGACATTCCTCAAATGCCATTTGAGGATTGTCACCCGGCTACAGTGGATTGCTTGGGAAGTTGATGGTGCATCTCCATTCTTCATCATCATCCTCTTGGTCCTGTTGTTCTTCCTCTTCTCATCTCTCTTTCCACACCTTCATATGGACTAATGAAAGTGGCATCTTAGGGTGAGCACAGGTTTTGGCATGGAGCAGGCCTTAGAATCACTCCTGTCGGGCACCTGCTCTTGAGAGCTGCCCTGCAAAGCAGTCATGCCAATTAATTACCTACATTTCTCACAAGAAGACATTGCAACAATTTTCAGGATGGGTTGAAGACACAGGACATGGTTGAAATTCCATTACTCTAGAATGTGTGCTTGAACTTGTTTATCACTGCGGTTAAGGTAGTGAGCTGTGGTTCTATTAGCTATGACTACAAATGTTACAGAAGACGTGAACATGGGTTGTTTATACCTGCCAATCAAATGTCTGGGTAGAACGGCTGGCTTGCATAGTATCTTCCCCCCTTTTGCCACGACCCATGCATAAAAAGATCTTATGAAAAAGCAATACATCACTTGGGATATTTGCATTTGCTAGAAAGGGTGTCTTTAAATAATTATTCCCTATCCCTATGGCAATTTTATCAGCTGGAAAATTTTCCCAAGTCATACAATACAAGTACAGGTATCAATTGGCCGCATTCTCAGAACTATCATAGGAAGAAGGAGTGGTACATGCCAAAAGAATGATTTCTTCAAACCATGGAGCACCCTGCTTACCTCTCAACATTTTAATCTCCACTGAAGAGAAACTTAAGAGGGTCCTAGGATCTAGTTGATATCATTTTGTTAGATCGTCAATATCTTTTCTCTCAGGCCATTTGTATATCCTGACCATGGTTCCATCGTTACATTTAAATTTTCGTGTGCAAGTGTATTTACCATCCTCATCACTTGTATTACTGCATGTCTGTATTGCTGCATTTTTAGACTTGTTTACCTGGTGCCTAGCATTGTGCTCCTCATATAGGAAATGCTTGGTGCATGTTTGTTGAATTAAACTACATTTATTTTTAATGTTATTTTCTGGGAATGGAACTTTGAGCCTGGCTTTCTGGATGATATTAAATTATTCTCTCTAGCAGAGTGTGTCAGAGTGTTTCAGAGAGTGCATTAAAATCCCAGCAGTTATCTTCCCAGGCCACCTCTTTTCCTCTTGTTAGGAAACAGTATTTATCACGGTAAATAGCCCACTAGTACGGAATTTAACAGACCAGAAAGTCACAAATTCCATTTTGGCCAATGAGTACAAAGTTTAACACTTTCTCTCAGGAAAGGTAACTTTGCACTAATTTACTCTATTCACAAAAGGTTTAAAAATCTGTAAACATTTTATTGCGATTCAGAGGTGGTAAACAGCATTCTGTCCAACCACTTTGCTTTTTAATAAACATGTTTTTATGGCTTGCATGTAATTTTTGAAAAATTACAGTCTAGTTTGTGATTTAAAAACTAAGTTACATTATCTTGTTTGTAGAAGGTACTCTGTGAAAAGATGTTTTTGTGTTTTATAACATCCAGAAAATAACAAGCCTTTGCCTTATGCTTAGTGTCAGGGGAAATGTTCTGTTTTGCTCTTCAGTTTATTTTTTAGTTCATATACTAAGATAAACTCGTTGGATATGAAGTTCTATGAGTTTTGGTAAATAGAACCATCAATGTGAACAGTGCTGAAAGACCTCCCCTGAGATTTCTCTTGGAAGACTGTGTCACACCATTAGCACCAGAGGCTGATGTACCCTGTCCAGAACACCAAAAATAAAACCAAACCAAACCAATCAACCAACCAACCAACCAGCCAGCTAGCCAACCAACCAACCAGCTAGCCAGCAAGCCAACCAACCAGGCAGGCAGGCAGGCAGGCAGGCAGCCAGCCAACCGTCCGTCCATCCGTCCATCCGTCCATCCATCCATCCATCCATCCATCCATCCATCCATCCATCCATCCATCCATCCATCCATCCATTCATCCAACCAACCATCCACCAGGTGGTATCTCACATCATTAGCCCTCAGTGTCTGCCTTCTTTACTTAGTGTAAATCCCCTGGGATCCATTCATTTGCTGCATGCATCAGATTTTCTGCATGCATCTTTATTGCCGAATAACATTTTATCGTCTGCATACATGGCTGTATGGTTAAAAAACTAACCTCCTTTGAGGACATGTGGATTATTGATAGCTTTTTGTCATCCCAGGCAACTTTTCTCTGCCATTGCTTTTTGTTACACACATAAATGCTTTTTTCCTTAGTTATTTTGATAATCATGAATACAGAAATCTTTGTGGCCATAATCTTAAAACTTAAGTTGAGGGGCCAGGGAGATATGTACGGTCAGGAAAGTACATTCTTGCTCTACAAGCATAAGGAACCGAGTGGAGTACCCAGCACATATGTAAATACCTGTGGTGGCAATGGCCCTGGAATCCAGTGCTGGGGAGCCAGAGATTGGAGGATCCCTGGGACATTCTGGCCAGCTCATTTGGCCAATCACAGAGCTCATGTTCAGCTAGAGACCCTGTCTCAGAAAATAAAGTGGAGAGAGATCAAGGAAGATGCCTTCTGTGGACCTCTGGCTTTATCCACCTGTGCACACACCTGCACATGAATCCCTACCACCACATGTGCACATATGGATATATACAGCGTATACTCACATATTCAATCTAAAGGAAAAACACCTTTTCAAACTTAAGTTGAATGCCGATACTTCAGTCCCTTTATCAAGGAGACTCCCAGTACTATGAGAAAGGATAAATTAAGATTAGGACAGATTTTTTTTTATTACTTCATGTTCAACGAAGCGACAAGCCTTCTCAGCTCGCTCCCCTACTTAATTATCTTTCCTTCCTAACGTTGCCCCCAGCCATCCCGTTTGTTCTGCCACCCTAGCAGTCCAGTCTTCCGAGGCGCTGCTTTCTTCACAGCGTCACTCGTGTGCGAGCCTTGGCTGATTGGCTCACGGTGCTCTAGTGGTGAAGGGTAGAGGTGCGCATGTCATCCAGGCATACTTTTACCCTCATCTCTGCCACGTGCCAGCCGAATGACCTAGAAAAATGAATATATATATAACCCCCCAGTTTCTCTTTTTCAAACAGGGGGTGACGGGACCTACACAAAGCATTTTTCACAAGTGGTCAGGGTCTGAATATGCCAGAGATTAAATCTCACCTGCAGCAGTACCTGTCTTACTCGCCCAGACGTTTCTGCTGTAGTTCATCACTGAGGATTTTATGACATGGTTAAGTTAATCTCCTGACGGCCTGGACGCTTGTGCTCAATTCTTCTGCATGTGGTTCCCATTTAGGTGAATCAATCCATGTCTGAGCACGGGTGAGGTCCAGTTGAGTAGATCGTACTGAGTGGCCTTGCCTGAGAGCTCTGTGTTGGAGCTGGCGGAGAAGTCACCAAGCATGCTGGGTGACAGCCTGGATGACCCTCACAGCATGCTGCTTTGTCCTTTAAAAATAAATTCTATCTTGTGATGAGAACACCAAACACCAATGCAAATACACGATACGGTACCATTAACCGCAGGCTCAACGTTATACAATCCAGGAACTTCGTTCATCTCACTTAACGGAAGCTTTCACACCTTTGATTAGCATCCTCCCATTTGCCCCAAACCTTGGAAAAGCCCATTCCACTGTTTAGATGCGTTAGATACCAGATATAAGGAGACTCATACAGTGTTTGCCTTTTTGTTACTGGACTGTTTAACACAGCACATTCATCTATATTGTCATGTTTGTAGAATGTGTGTGTGTGTGTGTGTGTGTGTGTGTGTGTGTGTGAGCGCACGTGCATGTATGTGCATGTATGCTGGGGTGGGTGTATTCTATCATTGAGCTACATGCCCCCCCCACTTTACAATGCTTGGATACTATTCTATTTTCAACAGATACCAAATTCTTTTTTTATTCATTTATCTGTTGACAGATGGTAAGTACCTCCTACTTTAACTATTGTGATGCAATGTGCACAGGACAGTTAATAAGTCCTAGAGATTTCCATTTCAACCAAGAAGGAGGATCACTGGGTTCCATGCTATCTATATTTTTAAGATTTTGGGGAATATCCACATTGTTTTCCATAGCAGTTGTACCATTTCGTGTGTCCACTAACACTCTGTAAGGGTTCTAATATCTGCATGTCCATATTAACACTTATTTCTCATCTTTGTTTTATTTTAATTGGTCTATAGTAGTTGGGCAAAAATGGGTTTCTTTGTAGCATTTCCATATATGCATATGAAATATACCAAGGCTGATTTTAGTTTGTATCTCTTCAGGTGTGTGACCAGGACAGGTATGGATAAGTAAGATGGTAGCTGTTTTTTTAAAACTTATAATAACCAACTATCCATGAGCATGAGAATATGGTTTATTTGTAGCATGAATCTTCAAAGTTCTTATTAATAAAATCAAACCTGAGGCCAGTAATTGAGGTCCATGCTGGTAGATCAGAGAGGCAGAGCAAGCCACAGCTATCTCACCTCGCCACTTCCTCAGCTGGTCCTGTTTCCTCAGACTGGAAGCTTCTGTGTCCTCATCCAGAATGAATCTCAGCTGTACTGTGTTGCTCCATAGCCTGAAAGCTTAACCAGGCCAAATGCTTAACCAGCCAAATGCTTAACCAGCCAAATGCTTAACCAGCCAAATGCTTAACCAGCCAAATGCCCCTAGTTTCTGGTCCTCACGCCTTATATATCTTTCTGCTGTCTACCACCACTCCCTGGGATTAAAGGCTGGCTTTCTGGGATTAAAGGCGTGTCACCATGCTCGGCTATTTCCAATGTGGCCTTGAACTCACAGAGATCCAGAGGGATTTCTATCTCTGGAATGCTAGGATTAAAGGCGTGTGCTATCACTGACTAACTAGTGGCTTGTCTGTTCTCTGACCCCAGGTAAGTTTATTAAGGTACACAATATTTTGGTGACACAATACCACCACATCTCCTCTCTTTTTGTCTAAAATTAAAAAAGCTTATAACTAATACAAGAAAAACTATTTTCAATAAGTATATGCAATATACAGTCAAGATTACATTAACAACGTCTAGTCCATTAACATTTGACAGATCCAGACAAAAAACTCCATTATATATATTAACAATGTCCAGTCTAGTTAACATCTGATAAACTCAGACCAAAAAGTTTTCATTATCTTATTTAAAACAAGTAGTTCCTTTTTAAAAGTAGATTCCATAATCTCCCTTTTTACCTTATCATATCCATATTTTCTCTTCTTTCTTTTCATAATATATTCAGTAGTCTACCTTTTGTCATTTTTATATCTTCCCCTTTTTCTTCAGTGTAGATTCAATGATCCACCTATTTATCCTATTATTTCTTTATCTTTTTTCTCAGAGTAGATTCGATGATCTATCTCATATCTATATTCTCTTTTTCTTTTTGCTTTCTAGGGGTGAAGATATCTTTAGGGAATCTTGAAAAGAAAATTTTTAGGTTAATCATCAAGTCCTGTATCATTTGTCCATTCTCTGCATAAAAGGAGAGTTCAGGGCTTGTTTCAAGTCCTTGTTCGAGTAGTCTGTCAGGCTGTATCATCTCAGCTAGTCCTCTCGAAATTGTCCTGACCAGTTTGTAGTCCAAAGTCGATTTTTCCATGGTGTTAATCAGCTTAATGGCTTTATCATAGTTCATGTGGAATCATCGTTGTAGGATCCTGTCATCTTTTTGAAGATTTCAAAGTCACTGTTAGGCATGGTCATGGTTTCCTGCAGACTTTTTTTTTTTTTTTTTTTTTTTTGCCTCCTCTGTGGTTTGGAGCAATCATAGTCTGATAAATGTCTGTCTCTCGGAACCATGAACATTCTTCCCTAGAACAGAAAATCTTCACAACAATTTCTCCCCACCATTTGTCTTGCCAAACTTTTCCAAACTGACCTTTGCCGATGCTTTCTTGTAACACGATGGTCCTGGCAATTCTTCTCTGAACCAGCAGCAGTAAACCTTTCGTCCCAGGTAGCAGCATCACCGCAGTCACCAACACGATGAGAAGGAGCTGGCAACGTGGAGCAGTAGCCACTGCTTCCATGGTCCCACCACTGTTTGTGGCTCAGTCCAGGCCAAAGCTTCTCCCAAGCCTCCTAGGCCGGCCTCAAACTCAGGATCCTCCTGCCTCTGTCTCCTTCAGCAAATCCTACCAGCGTATGCCACCACCACCGGCTGAGTGTAGCTTGGGCCTGAGCTCGGGCTCACAAGGCCACAGGCAAACAGCTTTTTCATGAATTCGTAACACGAACGTTGGGCGCCAGATGTAGCATGAATCTTCAAAGTTCTTATTAATAAAATCAAACCTGAGGCCAGTAATTGAGGTCCATGCTGGTAGATCAGAGAGACAGAGCAAGCCACAGCTATCTCACCTCGCCACTTCCTCAGCTGGTCCTGTTTCCTCAGACTGGAAGCTTCTGTGTCCTCATCCAGAATGAATCTCAGCTGTACTGTGTTGCTCCATAGCCTGAAAGCTTAACCAGGCCAAATGCTTAACCAGCCAAATGCTTAACCAGCCAAATGCTTAACCAGCCAAATGCCCCTAGTTTCTGGTCCTCACGCCTTATATATCTTTCTGCTGTCTACCACCACTCCCTGGGATTAAAGGCTGGCTTTCTGGGATTAAAGGCGTGTCACCATGCTCGGCTATTTCCAATGTGGCCTTGAACTCACAGAGATCCAGAGGGATTTCTATCTCTGGAATGCTAGGATTAAAGGCGTGTGCTATCACTGACTAACTAGTGGCTTGTCTGTTCTCTGACCCCAGGTAAGTTTATTAAGGTACACAATATTTTGGTGACACAATACCACCACATTTATTGATATATCCAGTATCACTCCATTAAAGAAAACTGGTAGAGAGGTGGGGAGGAGGATCCAGGAGGAGTTGGGGAGGCAGAAAACTTCGTGATTTATTTCAATATTGTGTCTCGACTATTTTTTGTTTCTGTCAACAGTATATAACAATTTATTTCCTCCATCCCTTTGTCAGCATTTGTACTTTTTTCTTAATTAGAAGAATTAGTGTATGGCAATAGCATCAGATGATGTTGATGATATATATACATATATATATATACATATACATATACATATACACACGCACACACACATATATATATATATATAACATTTACTTTGCTCTTATTCATATGTGACACTCTCTTGTAGTCCTCATTTTTGCTAGTTCCCTTCTTGCCTTCAAATTGCACGTTCAAATGTAGATTAACCTATGAGAGAAAAACATGCAATATTTGTCTTTCTAAATCTGGCTTAAGTTCCTTAACATGATCATCTTAAACTCTATCCATTTTCTTGCAAATGACACAATTCCATTCTTCTCTACAGTTGATTAAATGCTCATTGTGTATGTACCACATCCTCTTAATTAACTCATCTGCTGATGGGCATCAAGGTTAATTGCATAACCCCACAGTGCAGCAGTACTGGATATGATGATGTCTCTGTTATGAACCAACTTGGATCCATCTGAGCATGTGCCTAGGCGTGGTGCAGCTGGATCTTATAGCAGGTTTTAAGTTTATGTTTTTGAGGAACATCCTATTGGTCTTCACTATGTTTGGCTGTCTTCTGTTCCCATCACTGGATCTCTGGGCCTCCCCAAGTCACTCTATTCTATTTGAACTTGAGTGCATTTTCTCATTCACAAACAACTTTGTTTCAGCCCCAAGTCCCTGTGAAGCTGTAAAGTGCCCCTTGCTTCTAAACCTCCACCTTGCTCCCCCTTTCATCTTCTTAGAATAGCTGCTAAAGTTTGGTTCTGGAATGTTTCCCAAAAGCCCACATATTAAGAGCTGGGCTTGGTCTCTGGCATGTGGCACAGCTAAGAGGAGCTCCGTGGAACCCTTAACTGGTAAGATCCAGGAGGATATGTTGGGTCATTAGAGGTATGATATACAGACAATGTTTCCCTACTTCTTCCTTCCATCATTCTCTTCCCGGACCATGCCATGAGGTGAGAAGTTTTGATCTTTCATCTGCAGTCAACCATGATATGTTACAGAAAGCCTCCAACCTACACAGCTGACTAACCACGGATTGAAACTAATGCAGAGTCAAAGAACGCCCTTCCTCTTTATGTTATTTCAGTTGTTTTATTTTTTTAAGTGACATGAAGTTTACTAGCATAGTGACTGCTCTCGTGGTTGTGAACTAATATCTCACCCTGGTTGTAACTTGCATATTTTGAAGATGAGTGATGTTGACCATCTTTTCATATAGTGACTTTTTACAGAGTGGATTTGTGTTTATTCTTTGAAGAAATACCTATTCATGTCCTTTGACCATTTTTAAGTTGAGTTTTAGTCTTTTTTTTTTTTTGCTATTGGGTTACAAGAGTTCTTTATACAATTTGGACTTACTTTAACTCCTCTTTGGACAAAGGACTTGCAGATATTTTCTTCAGGTCCCTAGTGTCGCCTTCCTCCGTTGAGTTCTGTCTTTGCTGTGTAGAAGCTTTTGACTTGGTGAGTCACACGTATTCTTGTGTTTGCTCCTGAGCTTTTGGTGTCCTATTCCAGGTATCATGTATCAAGTATCTTGATGCTTTTCCTAGTGTTTCTTCCCCACTAGGAGTTTTTTTTTAGTCTATTTTGAATAGACTTGTGTGTGTTGGGTAAGATAAGGGCCCAGTTTCATTCTGTTGTATGTAGAGATCCCGTGTTCACAGTGCTCTTTGTTGAGGACACTGCTTCACCTGCATTTATTTTCTTTGGCACCCCTGTTAGAGATCGTCGGACCTTTTGGCTTATTGTTGACCTTCCCTAGTGATGTTCATGGTCTGGTGAAGAGGAGATCAGGTAGGGCAGAAGTTGTTTTCATGAGTTAGGGTCAGTGTTTCATTCAGACAAGGTGACATCATGCAGAGGAGAAGGTTCCACTCCATTTTGACTCATCAGTGTGATTTTTCAGCTCAGGGAGGCCTCAGGACTGTGCATCACATGGCGTTTGGGGACAGTCAGCTCTGAGAGCACCACATCCCTAGGATCTTCTCTCCAAGGGCACCAGCAGTGGGGACACTGATCCCAGGGAGTGATTACAAGATGGAAGTCCTTGAGGAAATGATTTTGGCATCCTTTGAGGATTTATAGATGTCTCTCATGAAGAAGGACAGGAATTAGCTGGCTGGAGCACAAACGTTCTTTACAAAACAAGGAAGGCCTGGAGAACCTAGAATTGTACCTAGATTTTTTTAATTCCATTTTCCTACTTGTCCAGGCACCACATAACTATAAAGGACCAAATGAGGCTCATTCATTCCCTCATTCACTTGTTCATTTCATCTGTGTTTTTAAGGAAATCTTTGTCTCAGCATCACATGCCGTCAGTCCCTAGGCAGCTCATGGTGACTTGCTATCCGCCTTTCTCGGGTTTTCTCCATCCCTTTCATGAGAATATGGTAATGGGGCAGGGGGGAGTCACGAATTTAAGTTTTCCTCTGGAAATCCTGTTTGTCAGAGTCCTTGCAAGCATCATGGCCAGCAGGGAAACAATCATCTTGGGTTCAGCACCACTTTTACATGTGCTGCGTCAAAAACTTCCAGGGTCTGACCTTGAGGTTTATTTTTGTTACACATTTGAGCACAGTAAAATTTCGGGAAAACGTCTCCACTTGACAATTATCACAACAAAGTTTCAGGGATTGCGATATCAAAACGCCCTTGCAAAGTAGCAAAGCACCTGTGACCTTTACAGTAAGAGTGAGTTCCTCTGACTGATACACAGAGCTCAGGGCAAGGGGCTTCAGGAGGAAGGATGTATAGTAAGTATTCAGATGGATTCTATTGATGGACAAAGTACATGGATCTCTTTCATAAGGATGGGTTCTATTCACTGAGAGACAAAGCTTCAGGAGTAGGACCTAAACAATGCTCAGAATTTGGGGGTATGCCGGTGAAGGCTGGCTTTTTAGAATAGCAAAGATCCCAGGTTGTCAGACAATATCCACTTCATTTTTTTTCCTTTGAAGAAAAAAAAAATCCTTCATGCTTAACATTTCTGAATTTTCTAATGCTTTCTGTGAGCCATGCCTCCTATACCTCTTTAGACTCACTTGTTATATATACGCAACGATTGAGAACACACCACTTAGTTTCCACTGAAGTCTAAAAAGGAAAAAAAAAAAATCAAACAAGGCAGGCACTATCCATGAGATGCTGCCTTCTGTTTCTTAGTGGAATATTATATTTAATATTCCCAATAATGTTTCATTCTATTTATAACGCTGTTTATTTTTAAATCACATCTTATGTAAAATTGCTTAACAATCTGATCCGCTTCACTTCATCTCAAGTTCTGGGAAACAGCAGTAGGTGAACTGGCCAGTTATATCGCAGTTAAAAAAAGGCTTCTTAATTGGCTTGCTTGGGGCGGATTGCCTTTTCAAGGCCATGTTGCAACTGCCTGGTCCTGCGAAACCACAGCAGAGAGTAAATCAGGAATAGCTCTTGCCTGGATTAGTCTTAAGAAAAAATAATTATGAAATCCCTCTTTGAACCCGGCATGCAAAGATGGTGATTATTTGGAAGTTTCTGTCAACATGGACAGTGCCTAGGCAGTTTTATTTTTCTCTGAGAGGATGTCTATTGGAGACACAAAACAGCTTCCAAGAAGGCTAGATACATTTGAGAAGATATTAACCTTAATTTTTTTGTTTTGATTTTGTTGGAATATTCTTATGAGGTTTCCTATGCTAGTTTAAAGTAAATCTATTTTGAAATGCAGCAATCATATTCTGCTTTCCCTGTGCCTACTGGACACCACATCACATCTGGGTGAGGCCAAGTATTCACCTTGAACAGGGCCTTCTAGCAAAGATTCCAGGGTCTCTTTTAGAGTTCATAAACTTTGGACTGAAAAGAGGACTCAGAGGTTAAGAGCACTTGATGTTCTTGCAGAGGACCTGCGTTCAATTTCCTCCACCCACACTGGGTGGCTTACAACGCCTGTAACTCTAGCTCCTGGGAATCTAATGCCCTCTCTAGGCCTCTGTGGGTACTGCATCGAATTGTAGGTAACTCCCATCCCATACAGATAACTGAAAATGAACCTATGTATTTCCTAAACTTTAAATGGCTATATCTGGATACTGGAAGTATGATATAGTATTGATGCATTTATGAAAGTAATTTAATTTGGCACTTAAATATTTGGAGATAAAGAAGAAAAACTGAAACCATGCATCTTCTCATGCCGATTTGCAAATAAATAATGCATGTCTTAAGCTTAAGTGAGAAATATTTTGGTAATAAGTTGGCATAGGGAATGCATATCACACTCAAGTCAAACAACTTTTATTGATTACAGTTCTCATAATCAATCAGAACAAAACACCATCACAACATGATGGCTAGAACACTAATTACTTAGGAATTTGTCATATATGATTTGTTTTTCCTCTAAGACTTTACTTTTAATAACACTTAGTTTAATATGAGGGCATTTTTATATGTCAATAATATGATTATTTTCTAGGACATAAGATAGCAAGAGACTAGTCTATTGATAAAAGATTCATTTTCACTTGAGGTTTTCCTAGTTATAAGTAGTAAAAAAAACCAAAAAACAAAAAAGATTCAACTCATTGGACTTAAAATTGAGTTATTTTATGGAGTACTGGAACTGGGTAAATGCTAACATTTCTGCTTGTCATTCAGATTCCAAAGTCTAAATGTTGTAAACTTTGACTTGAGTTTGCCTGTGGTACCTAACGTAAGTAGTGTGTCTTAGAACTGCTCATCACAATAATGTTTTCATTATTCACTTAGAACAATAAATGGGAATCGTGACATTCAACTCTTGTCTGACATGGCAATTTCCTAGTTATAAACCATACGTGTCTCCCTAGTAGACAAAGAGGCAACCCAAAGGGTCATGTTGACAGTGAGGACAAGGGTTTGTGTTTGTACCTTGAACCACAATCTACCCCGGAGAACGTGCGGTTGAAGATGTCAACTCTGCCGACTTGAAGGTGTCACCACTAATTGGTTTAGGGACTCTGAGGATTTTTGCCACACAACCGACCACGTCTTCATTTTTATAAGACTTTATTTTAATGAGCTACAGGAGAAATGAAGCTCAAGCCCGTGAGTTTCATGGGTTGTAAGGGTTATGAAGGACACAGCACCAGTGATGAAGTAAGACTAGGCTTCAGCTTGTCTGAATCTTACCCTAGTGCTTTGTTTATCGGCAGAGGAACAGATTGCTTTATTATGTAGAACTAAACACTTTTAGATACCATCAGTGAAATCGTGATGGAAGCGGTGATTACTATTTGGTGCTTTTTAGTGGCTACAGATCCAGCTTTCAACTCAGGCAGCCACCCCTGGGTGAGATAATATGTTAACCCACTCCCTTTCGACATGCTTCTGTTGTTTCCCCAGGTAATGCCTTTATCAAAAGAATCCTGAATCCACGTTCATGCTTTCCTGTTGTTTGGTGGCAATTTTAAGAAGTTCTAAGTCTTTGACTTTTGTCAGTGATTTTCATTAGCTACCACTTCACCTCCACCCTCCCACCTGATTTTTGACACTTTTTTCTCTTGGAGTTTTAGTGTTATGAAGACATTGTCTCACTCAGCTTATAAAGACAAAATAAAGGACACGTGTAGTTGTTTTTTTCCCCCCCTCTTTGGGGAGCCCGACACCCAGCTCCCAAATAATCACATGGAGATGTATTCTTTCTCATGAATGCCCAGCCTTAGCTTGCATTATTTCTAGTCAGCTTTTCTTAAATTACCCCATCTACCTTTTGCCTCTGGGCTTTTACCTTTCTCTATTTGTGTATATCTTTCTTTACTTCTTACTCCGTGTCTGTCTGTGTGGCTGGGTGTCTGGCCCCCGGCATCCTCCTCTCCTTCTTTTCTCATTGTTTCTCTTCTCTTCTTCTCCTTCTATTTATTCTCTCGGCCTGCCAGCACTGTCCTTTCTCCTGTCTTGCTATTGGCTATTCAGCTCTTTATTAGACCAATCAGGTGATTCAGACAGGCAGAGTAGCACAGCTTCACAGAGTTAAACAAATGCAACAGAAAAGAATGCAACACATGTTTGCATCATTAAACAAGTATTCCACAGTATAAACAAATGTAACACATCTTAATATTCCACAACAGACATCCCCATGGTGCACATTTTCTCTCTCATCACACGAGCACACACATGCACACGAAACAGAGAGGTGGGGAGAGAGAGAACAGAGACAGAGACAGGCATACATACACACACACACACACACACACACACACACATGAGATAGGTAGATAGATAGATATAGAGAGACAGACAGACAGACACATACAAGGAAATGCAAATGAGCACCTTCATTGTGGGTGGACAGTGTGTTCTAACTTATAGGCTATGAAATAAATGGGCAAAATGGACTTTTTTTTTATTTGAAGAAAAAAGTAGACTACTAAACTAATAGGGTAAACAGAGGTTGCATAGATTTTGAGGAAGCTTAATAAAGGTTTGCTAGCATCCACAAAACAGGAACACTTTTTAGGTTAGTATTCTAGAAAACTAGTTTTTTTATTCCCATTGGCCATCTGCATTAGAGACACAGGCACTGGCTAATGTCATGGGCCCAGCAGCTCTGTACCAAGCAGCAGGCATCTCAGGCATCTCAGAGAACTACAACCCCATCGTTCACAGAAAATACTTTTCTTCCGAAGCCCCGAGTTCTATTGCAGGGAACATGATTTCCAAGTCTACCTTCAGAAATTTTAGGGTTTTCCACCTTCAGAAATTTCGGGGTTTTCCACTTAGGGTTTCCAAACTCAGCCCACTGAGGCATAACTACCGTTTCCCCACATTATTTTTTTCCTATGTCTTTATAAAAAGGAGACTAGAGAGGCCCCTTTACTTTAATTTTTATAAAGTATCAAAGTATGAAGCAGAAAATCATTGTAATTTGGGATAAAGGTTTTCTGGGAAATTTAATCCTTGATTGTTCATTACAATTCAACCAGAACACTTTGGGGCCAATTTTAAATATTTTATCTCCATCTCATTAAACTAACATGCACTCTGTGTCTTCTTCCCACCACCTCCCCAGTTAGACCGAATCACATCGATTTCTATCAGTAAAACTGGCTTCTTCCACTCTTTAAAAGCACCTTTTATCACAGTGCTATGTTCATTCAGCAATGGCACGGTCCTGTTTGTGAAGTCCTAGTTGCCCTGTTGAGGATGGAAGGATTCTTCCATTGAGTAACCGTTTCCTTTTCCCCAAGGATCCTCTCCACCACAGGAACTGTCCGTTACTGATAAAGTCTAGATCTCTAAAAATAGAATCCTTCCTACTGCAAGGCACGTGGAAGAAACTGACTCGGGTGAAGTTTGCCTAGGAAAGATACCATATCTCATCTCATATGTGTTAACACGCACACGTTCGTCTCCCGCTGCTACCGAGGGAGGGAAAGACGTTTAGATGGTCACGGCCAGTCAGTAATTGAGTGATAGCTGGAACTACCTTCTGGGTCATGCTGTTCCGGTTCTGATTCAGTCTGTTCTGCCCTCCTTCCTCCTGCCCTGATTCAATAAGAATCTCTTGTTGTTTATCCTAATACTGTGACTAAACAGCATTTAATAGATAAAATAAAATTAATGTGTTTCTAAGTAGGTTCTAAATGAATTATTTGTCCTGTGGTATTTCCTAGCGGCTTGTGCCAGGGAACTTCCTGCTACATACTGGTTCTGTCTGGAAAAAGAAGCAAGGGGCTGACTCATTTAAAATTTTTTTTTTTTTTTTTTTGGTTTTTCGAGACAGGGTTTCTCTGCATAGCTTTGCGCCTTTCCTGGAACTCACTTGGTAGCCCAGGCTGGCCTCGAACTCACAGAGATCCGCCAGGCTCTGCCTCCCGAGTGCTGGGATTAAAGGCGTGCGCCACCACCGCCCGGCAATTTTTTTTTTTTTTTTAAATCTTGTGTTTCATAAGAGTGATTCCTGCTGTGGAAGTAACCATTCATCACCATAAAAAAGATAAAAGGAGAAAACCAATCAACTTACATCCAACATTAGAAGCCTAGAAAATGTGCAAAACAGGCTATAGCCTAGAAGCACTGTTTTAGCAAAGTAACGGGACAGATTGTCTTCTGATTTTTTTTAAAGGGGGGCAGTGCCATAGTTGTCAGTAAAGGTTAAAAGCAATTTTGAATATCAGTTAGGAAAAGTAATCCAGGTAAGGTCTCCCTGTCTGTTCTTTTAGTCATTGAATCAATGACTGTACTATTTTCATGTGAAGCTGATTTTAGTGAGTATGGATTCCATGATCTCGTCTGAAGGGTAGGGAGAGGGGCGCTGACATCAGGTCTTAGCTTTCATGCCAGACGACTTCAGTCCATGCACTCAGCATCCGAATGGCCTTTCCTGCTTGTTAGGTGGAATTCCTTCACAGCAGGGGTGAGTTATCAACCTATTCCAGCCGTGTTCAGAGAACGTTTAGGGAGAGATTTGTGTTTAGATCGTCCATCTAACATAGTTAACATGATATGAATCAAGAGTGCTGTTTTAGAAAGCTAATTCAGTTCTGTTCTATCTTTCTTATGATGGTACTAGGAGGGTAGCAAGGCTTCTGTGAAGACTGTAGCGCTGACTGTCTGTTCCTGTCCGCCTCCCAGGGTCCCACAAAGATAACAAACCTGTAGGTAGAACACTCCCAAATCCCCTTGACTGAGTCCATGTACCAGGAATGTCTACTGAGCTTATTTCTTGATGCACTGATCACTGTAGCAAGATTTAAGCAAATGGAACCAGTTACTCCTTACAACTCCTAGGAATATAAACTACTGTTAACTCCATTCACAGGTGAGCACACTTTAAAGGCCAGATTCACAATTGTTCCATTGAGTGGCTGGGGAAAACAGGCACAGAATGTTCAGAAATGTAAGCTTGGGAAAGGAAACAGGAGAGTGATGTAGCAATGAGATTTTCTTGTCTCCTAATGGAAGGATCCTGCAGGATACCTGATCAATAGCAAAAGGAGAGGTATGTTCCAACTTCCCTTGCAACTTGTCAATGTGCTAGTTGAGATATGACTGAGGATGAGACAAGAAAGTAACACTTTTATTGGGAAGCTTCTCTAAGATTTTCCTTAGCCTAGTTCCACATTTCACCTCTTACCTTGCTGTCTGGAAGGTAGATGGGGCAATTGAAATTTTGGCTGTCATGTTGGATTTTTGAAGTTAAGGCCACATCTTAGGTGGTTGGGGAGTTGAAAGGAATTTCTTGTATTCCTAGGAATTTTACAGGGCAGAACTACCACATCAGCCCTAGGTCACCTTCAGACTTTAAAATTATTTAATGAATGAATGAACTTATTTAATTAAAAATTTACAAGTATGTATGAATATAAGCTATGGGTGTGCAGGCATCTATGGAGGCTAGTAGAGCATGTCAGATCCCCAGGAATCTGCTGCTACAGGTGGTTGTGAGTGGCTTGACCTAGAGGCTGGGAACAGAACTTGGGTCCTTTGAAAGAGCAGTATGTACTCTTAACTGTTAAGCCATCTCTTCAGGCCCTCAATTTTTTAAAGATATACTTATGAATGTATACACATACACACACCTGTGCATCTGTACTCTAGGACAAGTGTGCATCCTGTGTGTGCACATGAAGGTCAGAAAAGGATGTTGCATCTTCTATTACTATCCACCTATTTCTTTGAGGCAGGATCTCTCCTTGAATACAGACTTGCATTTAAAAAATATTTGTTTATTCATTTATTTATTTTTCTGGCTAGACTGCATGCCAGAAAGCCCTACCTATCTTCCTGTCTCTGTCCTTCTCAGAGCTGGGTTCTAGGCTTGGATAGGATGCCTGACTTAAAACGTGGAGGCTGGGATCTTAACTCCTGTCTTCATGACTAGATCGCCCTTACTTACTGCGCCATCTCCAGCCTCTCTCTTCAGCAAAATAAGCTTTTTCTCATTTAACACACTATGATTTTGGATCTTTGGCTTTCAACTCTTTGCTTTCCTCATGCCTATTTGACAGTGTAGGTCTTAAGTTTACCATTTATACACAGTAGGCATGCAACAAATATTTGTTGATTTCAGTTTTTTCCATCTTTTGTATTTTAATATCCAGAGCTATCTACTCATTTATGAGGGCAGTGACAATACAGAGCTGTGCATACATCCTAAGCCATGCTGTAAATGTGAAACTACCGGACAGTGATAGAACCTGAGATTATCTCCTCTCTCAATACAGTAGTAAAGAAAGTACAAATACTATACATTAACTTGTTGAATGGAAAAAGAAACTTACATGCTATGGTCAAGTAACGATGACTCATGTTGGGATTGGAGGTAGATTTATCTCTTGCTTTGCCTGTAGTTCTTTATCTATTCGTGGATCTGCATTAGCATTGAGTTATGCAGAGTTCTGCCTGGGGAGATGGCCTTATAGAGTTGGAGAGTACAATCACCTCAATGTCTTCTTTAAAACAGAACCTATTGTAGTTGGTCTTTTTACTCTTTGGGGGCCTGCCACCCAGCTCCCAAATGAATACACGGAAACTTATTTTTAGTTATGAATGCCTGGCCTTAGCTTGTCCAGTTTCTTGCTAGTTTTTCTAACTTAAATGATCCCATTTCTTTTCAACTACGTTTTGCCTCTGGGCTTTTTACCTTTCTTTATTCTAAGTATCTTTCTTTCCTTCTTATTCCATGGCTGGCTGTGTGGATGGGTGGCTGGCCCCTGGCGTCTTCCTCTCCTCCTTTTCTTACTCATCCTTTTCTCTCAAGCCTAGATTTCTCCTCCTATTTATTCTCTCTGCATGCTAGCCCCGCCCCTCCTTTCTCCTGATTAGGTATCAGCTGGGTCAGCTCTTTATTAGACCATCAGATGTTTTGGGCAGGCAAAGTAACACAGCTTCACAGAGTTAAACAAATGCAACATAAAAGAATGCAACACATCTGTGCACCATTCAACAAATATTCCACAGCACAAATGAATGTAACATACCTCAAACTAATATTCCACAACAACCCGCTGGTAAAATTCTTTAAAATTATATCTGCTGCTCTAATTCCTGGGACACTTTCTAGAGATGTATGTTAATAATTCCATGCATAAAGAATTTAGAACTCTCCCCTCTGCACCCCTAAATACCTCTGTCCTTTCTTGAACTTGTTGGGACCAGGTAATTGTGTTGGCAGCTCCCACATGCAGACTGGTGATTTAGTGAGGAACATTCATGCCCTTTTACTGACGTTTGAGGATTTACATATGTATATATTTTAAGTTATTTATTTAATGTGTATGGATGGTTTGTCTGCATGTATGTCTGTGTACCATGTGCCTGGTCTCTAAAGGGATCAGAAAAGGGTGTCTGGGTCTGGAGTTACAGATAGTTGTGAGCTGCCATGTGGGTGCTGGGACTTGAACCCAGGTCGTCCAGAAGAATAGCCAGTGCTCTTTCCTCTCAGCCATCTCTCCAGCCCCTGCACAAGTCTTTTTTATAAACAATCTCAGAATGCTTGTAGATGTTGAAATCCCACTCAGACTGGGCCACGGAGAACCTGACAGGAAAATAATTCAGGAACCCCTACACGTTTCAAAAGAGAAAAGACAAGGTCTCCCTCTCTCTCCTTCTTCCTCTCCCTTCCCTCTCCCTGCCCCCGCTGTCTCCCTTATTCTGCTAGGGTGAAGGGAGAGCTGGAGAGTGGTTTAGAGAATAAATTGTTGCTAAGTAACTTAATGACGAAAATGACAAAAATGAAAGACTTGGCATCTATTTTTACACTTCAAACAATCGAATTACAGTCAGAGTTGTTAAAACCAGCAGAAATGTTTCTTTCTGATATGAATTCTCCCCTTTCAGTTCACTGACCAAGAGACGTACACCCCCAAATACTGTAAAGGTTTGGGTTAAGTACAGAAAGTGATGAAGACATACATAGCGTGTACCAGGGACATCATTAGTGTTGAGTCTAGTGTCTTGTACATATGTGTTCATTTTGCTTTTATATTTGTCCATAAGCTTTTATTGAATTACCATCTCCCATAACAGAACCCACCGATAAACTCCTTTTTAAGGACTCAGTGTGAACTTTAGTTCTGTGAACCTTATGGCTGTGAGTGGCCAAGATTCTTGCCAAAATGAATATATTGCCCAAATTTTAATCTCCCAGAAAAAGATTAACAATTTTATTTATTTATCTATTTCTTGGTCCTAGGGATCGAATGGGGTGGAGGCGGGCTCCGTGCGCGTGGTGGGTGTTCTGTTCTGACTTGCCTTCCCAGTTGAAGATAAAGCAGTCTGGAATGATTTGAATCTGATGGATGGTTTTCTCTGTTGAGATATTGTGACTTTAGGGCACTTCCCACATAGATTTTTTTGATTCCTAGAGGATTCAGCTAACGTCAATAAAAGTCCCTTCTCACTCTCCCTACATCTGTCTGCACACATTTGGAGACTAACTTGGCTTTGTTCTCAGGATCGGCTTTTTCCAATTTCCTCTACAAATTTGTCTAACTTTCTATGTTTTTCATTTTAAAGGAGTCTGTGAGATTCACAGTAGATTAACTTGGTTCAGAAGACTACCCAGCTTCAAAAGCCTGGCTTTAGGAGGCTCCCTCAAGTCTGATTTTGAAAGATTGGTACTACAAAAATGAAAAGCTGCTATTCCATCAAGTGCTTGTATATCTCATAGTATATAACAAGTATATACCCAAAATTTTCAGTGTCATATATCACTTAATTCTCAGAGTATTTGGTATCTTTACCCAGATGAAATGCATGTATTTTGATCTACTTTATTTAAATTCAGGCATTTTCATAGTTCATAGATCTGATTAGTTAGGATGTTGAATCCTCAGCATTCAATAGGTAAGGTTTCCCTAGGGAGCTCACTGACTTCCTTAAAGAAACTGAAAGATTTTTATATCTATTAATTGTATAGATATCATGACATTGAATGCCTATTATGTGGTACATAGTTTCATAGGCTTGTATAACATACTGGTGAACAAAACCAACCTCCAACCTCCATGTAGCTTACAAGTGATGATAGACAGGAAAAGTAATTTGTACGTAAATTTTACAGTATAGTAGTGTGTCAGGGGCCTTACAACCATTCCTGGTTTCAATGATTAACTAGGAAGACTCAACAGATTCATCACAGCAATGTCAACAAGGAGAAAAGGTACAAATGGTTGCTTCTCAGCAAGACCCAGCACACATTCTCAGAGTCCTCTCCTAGTGAGGCCACATAGGGCACAATTCCCTAACAACAGTTTGTAACAGCCTGTGTACAGCATGTTCTACTAGTGAAGACTATTAAAGACTCACTGAGCAGGGTTTCTATTCAGGGCTTGAGTGCTCGCTAGAAGAAAGCAGGTGTTCACCAGACACTGTTCACACATGTACACACACACATGTACACACACACACACACACACACACACACACACACACACACACACACACACACACACACACACACTCCGGGACAGCAAGCTATCTCTGGCAATGTGGAAATGGTGAAACCCAAGTGCCTTGGTGCTGGTTCTTCATCAGCTTGATTTTCAAAGGGTACCAGCCAGTCTTGTCATGTGAACTGTTGCTCAGAGCCCGGTGGCAACATGGAAGGAGACGTGGGCTGTAACTTTAAATACAGTGATCAGAATAGGCCTTGCTGGTGGCATTCAAGCAAAGTTTTGGGGACAAGAATAAGATGAGGTGGAGGAAGAGGGGGAGGAGGAAGAGGAGGAGGAAGGAGAAGGACCAGGAAGGAGGAGGAGGGAGGAGGAAGATGAGGAGGGAGGAGGGAGGAGGATTAGGAAGGAGGAGGATGAGGAGGGAGGAGGGAGGAGAAGGAGGAAGGAGGAGGATGAGGAGGGAGGAGGAGGAGCAGGAGGAGAAGGAGGAAAATTCCAGGCAGAGACAGTCAATGCAATTATTCTAAGGTAAGAAGTTTTTAGTTGTGTTTGAAAAAGAGTAAGGAGACTGGTATAATGGGACTAGAGTAAACATGGGGGTACAGTTAGAATCTGATGGATGTCAGAGGACATATTAATTCTGCAGTTAATGCATTCATGCATTTCTTTGGAGAAAGTTCTCGCAGTTTTCATTTCTTAGGATTCCATGAGCCCTTAACATCTGTACAAGAATTTTAATTTTGAAGACAAGGGTCTTGGTCTATATCACAGACTGATCCTGAACTTGTGATCCTCTTCCTCTTTCTCCTGAGCATTGGGATTTCTGGTGTCACTAGCATGCTTGGATGGCCCTCAGCGTTTAAAAATGACGGGTCTGAGGTAGCGTCTGTAAGTTTCCACCAAGGCAGCAGCCTGCCTCTGCTGCCAAAGCAGTTAAGTTACATCATCACCTGTTGCCAGGGGCCTTTCCACCATCAGCTGTGCGCCATGTGCACCCCTTAAAAGTGCCCGCCAGGTACAGCTCGCTCACTCTCTTGCCTCTCTTCTTCCTTGTCTCTTCCCTGTTCTCTGTGTTTCTCTGTCTGTCTGTCTCTCTCATGCCCCTACTGTGACACAGCCTTCTGCTCTTTCACTCTCCCCCTTCCTCTTGCACAAACTCTGGCGGACGTGGTGTGTTTGCTTAGTGGCAAACCTTGGCAGGGCCCGTTGAAAGGTACCCACTTTGCTTTCTTCTTCTTCTTCTTCTTCTTCTTCTTCTTCTTCTTCTTCTTCTTCTTCTTCTTCTTCTTCTTCTTCTTCTTCTTCTCCTCCTCCTCCTCCTCCTCCTCCTCCTCCTCCTCCTCCTCCTCCTCCTCCTCCTCCTCCTCCTCTTCCTCCTCCTCCTCCTCCTCCTCTTCCTCCTCCTCCTCCTCTTCCTCCTCCTCCTCCTTCTCCTCCTGCTCCTTCTCTTCCTCTCCCTCACCTCCTCCTTCATCCTTTCAGCTTCTTAACTTCACAGGGGGGATAATAAAGCTCTCAGTAACAAATTGTGTCTTCTTTGAGGTCACAGGGTCTTTGTTGAGAGGATGGGAGATGGAATGTAGTATGCGGATGTGCTAACCAGTCACCCCCTGAAGATAAGATGTTTCTGATGCTTTGTTTATTCCATTGCATGTTTCTGAAGTTATGGTAATTGACAGTGAGTGGTTGCCACAGTTTCAGAGTACTTAGGAAAAATGCTTTCAATTATTCCTTTTTCATTTAGCGTCAAGAGAGACTCCGAGTGAGCAAGCACTAAAACACATATACAAAACCGAGCATTCTTGATTTGCTGGAATCTCTGTTAGCAGCATGAAATGTCCTCACACCCATACCTGACCCTTCTACTAGAAAAACTGTTCCTTCACTTGTTAAGGGCATCTCTGTTGTTTCCTTTGTGGTTATTTTTTTAAGAAGGAAAAGCATTATAAGATGGCTTCTGATTTTAAAGGGATTCAGCTGAAGTTTTTCAAAAGAGCATCAGAAATGAAATAAAGCTAACTTTCCTAATTGAAAAGTCATTCTCAGGAAGCACAGTTGAAAATTGATGAAATGTGGTTAAAAGAATGCTTCATGTATACTGATCCAGAAAGCAGTATATTTGACCTGAAAACTGGAAACAAGACAAAATGTTTCTAAAGCCAACTGATAATTTCTATCTAGCTCCCCCCGCTCAAAAAAAAAAACCCAGTCTGAAAGGAAGATTGACAATTTTCCAAACATTTGCTGCTTTTAAACATAAAGAAATGGATGCTGGCTGCAAATAGGTCTGTAGTGCATGTTTGCAAAAGATATGATTTGGTGACAGCCACAGGAGGCGATTTAACAGTGCTGTTTTGTTGTTGTTTTGAAAACCAAGACAAGAAAATAAAAGGAATCCTTTAAATACATTTTAAAAGGTTAAGTTCAAACCTATTTAATTATTATGTGGATTTGGAATGGCAGGCATTAAAAAAAATTACCTTTTACTTTTGGGTTAGAAAACCATTAAGTACTTTGCCCTAAAATGAGGAGGTGAAGCTCAGCACATGCTGTTTCCAGATGGAATAGATTCTCTGAATAGCATCAAGTCTACATTGCAGTCTTTGGGTATCTTTTTAAAAACTGGATGCTGCATTATCTTAGTCAATGGGGCATCGGATAGTCCTGTCACAGACTGGCTGACACAAACCCAATATTAAGCACAAAATCCATTACTTTAGAAGGGATACAGGGAATGTGACACACAGGAACACAAGATATGGATGACTTTCCATTTTGCCTTTGGTTATTTCTATATGTGTGGGACTGTTGAATCCTTGTTTTTGTTGACAGAGGGGTAAACATGATTATATTTGTCTGTTCAGGAACATTTAGTTTTAATAAAGGCTGGGCCCCAAATTCAAATATATTTTATTATTAAAATGATGAATGATTAGCATAAGAAATTAGACTACACAGAAAAAATAAGAAAGCAGATAGTTTTTCCAAGCTTCCTTTCTAGAGAATAACTGTTCTGACATTTGAACATTTCCAGACATCCTCCAATGTATCTGTATTGAGAAAACTATAGCTCAATGCAATTTTAGGAAAAACGGTTTGCAGTATACATAGCATTTTACACCAAGAATTAATTATTTTGCAGAGATTTGAAAAAAGTAAAAGGAGTTCCTTGAAAATACAGGGCCAACCTCTGCATAAGCGAAGACAGTTGTATAGTTTAATCTGCTTAAGGGGCCCCCTGGCAGTAGGATCAGGATCCATTCTTGGTGCATGAGCTGGCTTTTTGGAACCCACTGCCTATGGTGGGACACCTCACACAGCCTTGAGGCAGGAGGAAGGGCTTGGACCTGCCTCAACTGATTGTACCAGGCTCTGCTGACTCCCCATGGGAGGCCTTACCTTCTTGTAGGAAGGAATGCGGGGGAGGGGGGAGGCAAGAGGGGTGGGAGGAGGGAAGAGAGGGGTATTGGTGGTTGGTATGTAAAATGAATAAAAAATTTCTTAATAATTAAAAAAATAAAGGGCCAGCAAGGTGGCCCTGAGGGGCAAACCCTAGTAGATAGAGCAAGCCTGTTGACCTGAGTTGGATCCCCAGAGCCCACATGAAGGTGGAAAGAAAGAACAACTTTCACAGAGTTGTCCTCTGACTTCTGCAGGCACAGCATGGACATACTCATGCACTATGCACGTGTGGACACACACAGTAAGACCTTATTACCAGCAGTACTACTGTTCAAAAGTGTAAGCCAGCCTGAGATTTGACTTCCAGGTTGATGTTGTTGATTCACTAGGCATCTATCTCAGCTGCACTCCATTCCTCTATGGCAGCAGTGGTCACAGGAACAAGATGCTTGAAGTAAAGCCTTTTGAGCACAAAGTGAGTGCTGCTCCTGAATCTAGTACTGGTGGGCTCAGAAAGGTGAGGAAAATCATATCGCATATCTCCTGACAGAGCTCCTCCTCACCTTCTGAGTTTTGATGCAATTTATTCTATACATTAAGATGACATAGTGTTTTCCATTTGTTCCATGGTCATAGCTATCAAAACTTTAATCCTCACTTCCCTGCCAAACAGCTTTTGTGTCCCTCACCAGCCTCTGTACTCTTCCATCTCTATCACTGGGTCTACCCTTTCCTTTGGGTCTCCTCTTGTCTGGATGGATCCAGTAGCTCAGGAAATTGAATGAATGTGATCTCAGTATTTTGTTTGCAAAGTTCTTGATATCTTACAGATTGCCAATTTAATTTGTAGTTAAGGGGGAGTTTTGCTAAGTATAGAATTCTTGGTTTCTCTGTCTTCCTAAATATATGTTATTATGGTGATTTCTTCAATGGAAACATTGATGGAAGAGTTGGCAGCACACTTATTACCAAGTCACCAATTTTCTGAACAAGCAGCTGATCAATTTGAACACAATCTAGTCAGAATATTTGAGATGGGGAGAGAAGGTTAGCTTGTTGGGGGTTGAAGTTCCAATGCCCTCTAGACAATATTGAAGGTGTGAAGAGGTAAGAAGGATGTGAACCTGAAACTGGGAAGGGAGGCTGGGCTAGTGATGGACACTTGGAGCAGAGAGCATGGAGATGATTAATGGGGTTGTGTTGTTGAGTTTTTTTTTAAAACTCTTTATTCTTTGGGGGGCCCGCCACCCAGGTCCCAAATAAATCACAAATGAAGGTGTATTCTTTCTTATGAATGCCCACCTTTAGCTTGGCTTGTTTCTAGCCAGCTTTTCTTAAATTATCCCATCCATCTTTTGCCTCTGGGCTTTTACCTTTCTCTATTTCTGGATATCTTTTCTTTCCTTCTTATTCTGTGTCTGTCTGTGTGGCTGGCCCCTTGTGTCTTCCTCTCCTTCTTTTCTCATTCCTTCATCTCTCTTGCTTTCTCTTTTTCTCCTATTTATTCTCCCTGTCTTCCAGCCCCACCTATCCTTTCTCCTGCCTTGCTATTGGCCCTTCAACTCTTTACTAAACCAATCAGGTGTTTTAGACAGGCACAGTAACACAGCTTCACAGAGTTGAACAAATGCAACAGAAAAGAATGCAGCAAATCCTTGCATCATTAAACAAATGTTCCACAGCATAAACAAAGGTAACACATCTTAAAATACTATTCTACACCAGGGTTGAGTTGGGTGAGAACTAGTGTAGGCAGAGAGCACCCAAGGTGGGAGGACTGTGAGATCGATTGGCACCTCAGCAGGTACAAGTCAGAAACATGAAGAGAGAGGCCAGTGGGAACCCAGGAGAACTGTCATTGCGGCCGGTAGGAGGGAGAAAGTGGCTAAATGGGTTGAAGGCTGCAGAATACAATGGCTACTAGAATGTCAACACTGGAGTGGTGTAGATGTAACCAATCGTATTATTAAAATAAGAAACACAGAGCCAAGGTAAAAGAGAAAAGCCGAGAGGTCAGAGCTCAGAGATAAAATCTTACCTCCTGCAGTGCTCCTAGCTTCCCCGAGAGAGGGAGGTACTTCCTGTGTCCCTGTTTAAATAATCTTTCTGTTCTGCCTTCTCATTGGTTGTAAACCCAACCACATGACTGCCTCATCACTGCCTGTAAGTACCGCCCTCCAGGTCTTAAAGGCGTATGTCTCCAATACTGGCTGTATCCCTGAACACACAGAAATCTACCTAGCTCTTCTAACCACCACGCTCTTACTATGGCTCTAATAGCTCTGACCCCAGGGCAACTTTATTTATTAACATAAAATTAAAATAACATTTCAGTACAAATAAAATATCACCACATTTCCCCTTTTCTATTTTAATAAAAAGAAAAAAGGCAAAAGGTTATAACTAACAAAAGAAAAACTATATACAAAAGTACAATAACTATATACAATATATACAAGTAACAAATACCTAAACGATGTCTAGTCCATTTGTATTTGACAAATCAGAGAAAATAATTCCCTTATCTATCCTATTTTAGTAAGTCCAAAATGTATCTAATTCACTTTCTATCCTAATTAATCTTCAACTATAACTAACTAATCTTCAACTCCCTCAGAGACCCAAGAAGGAAATAATATTAGCTAACAAAAATAAAAACAGGAAGTGCACAAAAGCAACTTCCAAAAATTTTGTGAGTTGACAGAAACAGCCAGCTGCCTGGGCAGTCACCTGAGGTTTCTCTGCAGTGTTGGGGCATCATCTTCAGCCTATAGGCTTATCGTATCTGACAGACTCATTTGTGAAGTAGGTTGTACACAAGGTCAACAGTTCAACCTCACACTGGGTGAGAGCAGTCCATGTACCAGAAACACCTGAATTCCACTAGTGTCATGTCATGATTCAGGATTTTAAATTCTGGAAATTGTTGATGGTTTTTGAATTCAGCTGTCCATTCTTCTTGGCTGTGTATATATGGCTTCATCTAAGCATGCCCTTCTCCACATCCCTCTATTAAATGCCAGTCTACTATTGAGAGGCGTGAGCTTTCAGTTGCTGTTTCATTGCACAACAGAAGCCATCGGCCCACTGCCTGTTCAGCTGCCTTCAAAGAAAAGGGCACTGTACCTTTTCCAGATTGTGAAGGCCACTTCAGGGATGGTGCCATATTGTCCTGGCCTCAGAAGATGCCTTCTGATAAAGCCATAACCATACTTGTTTTGGCAGGAATCGGTAGTCCTTTGTTTCGTGTTCTGTCTGTCCATTTTTTCTGTTGATTTGAGGATACTTTGTTGTCCAGTGGCTAACTTTTGCCACAATGAAAATTAACTCCATATGCAGTTTCTTCAATGCCCATATTTTCTCTGAAGTAGATTGGTACTGCCAGGAGCTGACATGTCTCAAAAAAGAAAAATTTCTAAGTTATTAAAATATTTTAAATGCCATATTCGTTAGATCTCTGAAGGGTTTGAAGATGACCTGTCTAAAATATATCTGTTCAATTTTTAAAACATATCTAATATGACTACAATTTCTATTGTAATGTCTAACTACTAACTTTCATTTCTTTATATCCTAATAGTTGGTAATAATGTAAAGTATTTAAAACTAGTAATTGTCTTTTTCTTTTCTTTTCTTTCTTAATTTTTTTTTTTTTTTTAAAAAACAAGAACCTTAAATCTAATCTCCTTTGCTTAGCCTTTTTCCTAACCCTTGACAACTTGTAACCAACCCCCCTAAACAATGAAAATTATCCCAGACCCAAAACCCATTAAAAGAACCAAAAAACCACCTGCCCCACACCACTTCTTTGGCAATGTGGGTGTCATATTCTTAAAATTGCTTCCTGCTGGGTATGGGCGAAGTTATCTTTATCCTGAAAGAAAAATTTAAGTTAATTGTCAAATTCTAGGAAAGGTAACTATATCCTTCATTATTATCCAGTCTGTGTATAAAGCCAAAGTTCAGGGTTTATCTCAAGTCCTTATTCAAGTAGTCTTTGAAACTGGATCATCTCAGCTAGTCATCTCAAAATTGTTCTGAGCACCTTGTAGTTCAAAGCTGATCTGTAGATGATGTTTGTCAGTTTAGTGATATTATTATTGTCCACGTGGAATTGTTGTTGTTGTTGTTGTTGTTGTGGGGCCCCATCTTCTTTCCGGAGACTTCAGTTGATGTTAGGCCTGGCCGTGATTTCCTGCAGAAAACTGATAAGAGACTCGAACACAAAGACATATATATGCAGCTAACTGAAGCCTTTTTTCTAGAATTAGTTAGTACTCTATATGACCATTCATATCTTAACAAAGTTTAAAATGTATATATATATTAATCTTGTAAATTTTGATATAAAATTTATACTTTAAGAAAAGTTTAAAGAATCAGAATAGAATCAAAGAGTTGAGATTAGTAATAGAATAGTCCCTTAATTAATTTGGCTTTTGTCCTGTCCCATAGCAGAAAATGGCTCTTTTATTCTGTCATGATACAGGAAGTTTGTATTTTCATTTTAACAACATGCTTGAGTTTAAAGAAGGAGAGAGCCATTCTCCAACTCCAAAGTCAGCTTTAAATTTTAATTGAACTGGGACTATTAGAAAACCAATAGTGTTAAATCTTTAGAGAAAAGCAGAAACAAACATTTAAGAAGACATAAAATTTTTTAGATAATATATACCCATATGCCATATACTCCCATATACTCTGTTTCCTGGGATAGATGATTTGTCCCTTTTCTTCAGTTGTCTCATTTGTCTTGTGTCCTTCAGATTCCTTAACCTTCATTTTCCTAAAAGACAAAAACAAAAACCTTCCCCCAAGACTAATTTTGGGGATGTTCCTTTTTGGCAAGTTATTATCTGATTAAATGAAAAGACATGTGTTACAGGTACAAGTTAGTTTCAATTGGATGTTCATGCTGATTGATGAACTATCACCTCCTCTAATTAAGAGGTTTTTCTTGTTCAAATCGAACCTTTATCAATTTTGATGGTACCCACAGCTTATCTTCTCCTGTAGAAACAAAAGCAAAACCTCGTCCCCAACGTAATACATACCCTGGTTTTCATTCTGAGGTCAGCACATCCTTAAAGTATATAGGCTGATTTAATTCTGTAGTTTTTTCTATTACCCAATGTCTCTCTGTAGCTGTTGTTCCTTTCTCATTGGCATTCAGAAAATTCAAAGTTAATAGAGCATTATGCAGTCTATTTCTGGGGGTTTTTGTTACTCCTTTCTGTTTATTTAGCATATCCTTTAGAGTTCTGTTTGACCTTTCTATAACTGTTTGACCTGTAGGATTATGTGGTATACCTGTAATATGCTTTATATTGTAATAAGCAAAAAACTGTTTCATTTTAACAGAGACATATGATGGAGCATTGTCAGTTTTGATTTGTGCAGGTATACCCATAATGGCCATAACTTCTAGCAAATGAGTGATTACAGAATCAGCTTTTTTAGAACTCAAAGCAGTTGCCCATTGAAATCCTGAATAAGTATCGATAGTGTGGTGTACATATTTCAGTTTTCCAAATTCTGCAAAGTGAAACACGTCCATCTGCCAGATTTCATTCCTCTGAGTACCCTTTGGGTTACATCCTGCTGGTAATGGTGTTTGATTATAGAAGGAACAAGTAGGACATTTCTTTACTATTTCTTTGGCTTGTTGCCAGGTTATGGAAAAATCTTTTTTTAAACCTTTACTATTGACATGATGTTTTTTATGAAATTCTGAGGCCTCCAGCACATTTCCTATCAATAATTTATCAATCTCATCATTGCCTTGTGCTAGAGGGCCTGGCAGACCAGTATGAGATCGGATGTGAGTTATATATAAAGGATGACTCCTTTTCCTGATTGTATCTTGTAATTGAATAAATAGTGAAGTTAATTCTGAAGCATCAGGGATAAATTCTGCAGTCTCAATATGTAATACCACTCTTTCAGCATACTGAGAGTCAGTTACTATGTTGAGAGGTTCTGAAAAATCCATTAATACCAACAGAATAGCATACAATTCTGATTTTTGCACTGAATTATAAGGACTTTGTACCACTTTACTTAAATTTTCTGATTTGTAACCTGCCTTTCCTTGTTTGTTGGCATCTGTATAAAATGTACGAATTCCAGATATGGGTTTTTGCCGTACAATTCGAGGCAAGATCCAATCAGCTCTCTTTATAAAATCAATTCTGTTGCTTTTGGGATATTTGCTGTTAATTTCTCCCAAAAAATTACTGCAAGCTCTTTGCCAAGGTTCACTTTCTGTCCATAATTTTTCAATGTCCTCCTTAGTTAAAGGTACGACAATTTCTGCTGGGTCTATTCCTGCTAATTGACGAAGTCTCAATTTTCCTTTCCAAATCAAGTCAGAGATTTTTTTCCCCATAAGTTTTTAATTTTTTATTTGGTTTATTTGGTAAAAATATCCATTCTAATATAATATCTTCCCTCTGCATTAATATTCCAGTAGGGGAATGCCTAGAGGGTAAAATAACCAAAATGCAATCCAGCTTTGGATCAATACGATCCACGTGCCCTTCATGTACTTTCTTTTCTACCAAGGCCAATTCTTTCTCAGCTTCAGGTGATAATTCTCTTGGACTATTTAAGTCCTTGTCACCTTCTAAGGTTTTGAACAAATTAGTCAGTTCATCATTTTTTACCCCAACAATAGTTCGTAGATGAGAAATATCTCCAAATAATCTTTGAAAGTCATTAAGAGTCTGTAGTCTATCTCTCCTAATTTGCACCTTTTGGGGTCTAATTTTTTGTAGCTCTATTTTATATCCTAAATAATTAATAGAATCTCCTCTTTGTATTTTTTCAGGAGCAATTTGTAATCCCCAGCAAGGCAAAATTTTCTTTATTTCTTCAAACATTCTTTTTAAAGTATCTGCATTTGAGTCAGCTAGTAAAATATCATCCATATAATGATAAATTATAGATTTAGGAAATTTTTTACGTATCACTTCCAATGGCTGTTGTACAAAATATTGGCACAGAGTTGGGCTATTTAACATTCCCTGTGGGAGGACCCTCCATTGAAATCTTTTAACCGGTTGAGAATTATTATAAGTAGGCACTGTGAAAGCAAATCTTTCTTTGTCCTTTTCTTGTAAGGGTATTGAAAAGAAACAGTCTTTTAAATCAATAACTATGAGAGGCCATCCTTTTGGTAACAGAGTAGGCAAAGGAATTCCAGATTGTAGAGAGCCCATCGGCTGAATTACTTTGTTAATTGCTCTAAGGTCTGTTACCATTTTCCATTTACCAGATTTCTTTTTAATAACAAATACAGGAGAATTCCAAGGGCTGGTTGACTGTTCAATATGTTGAGCATTTAACTGTTCTTCTACCAGCTCTTCTAAAGCCTGGAGTTTCTCTGTTGTTAAAGGCCATTGCTGAACCCATACAGGCTTGTCTGTTAACCATTTTAAAGGTAGAGCTGTTGGTATTTTTGGAAGATTATCAGTTGTTGTGCCCTGTTCCTGTATAATATGGATGGCTGGTGACCACTCAAAATAATGCCTTCTAATATTTCTCTCAGAAACATGTGCTAGTTTATGATTTGTTTCTGAGATTGGAGGGATTTTAATCTGAGTATTCCATTGTTGCAACAAGTCTCGACCCCACAGGTTCATAGCTATGTTAGCGACATATGGTTTTAATTTTCCTCTCTGTCCTTCTGGACCTATACATTCCAGCCATCTTGCACTCTGTTTCACTCCAGATAATGTCCCAATTCCTAACAGTTGAACGTTTACCTCCTGAAGAGGCCAAGCTGGATGCCAAAATTCTGGTGCAATTATGGTAATGTCCGCACCTGTGTCTACCAGACCAGACAACAAAACACCATTTATTTTTATCGTTAATTTTGGTCTCTGTTCATTAATAGAAGTTTGCCAAAAAATTTTCTTTATGTTTTCTCCTGAATTTTCTATTCTCTCTTTTTCATCATCCTGACCAGCCTGATTTATTTCAATAGTCATTTGGTTATTTAATCGCTCAGAGCAGGGATTTCCTCTACAGCTGCAGGAAAGGTTTGAACTGGTTTTGCTATGGGGGCCTGCATGAGGCCCCTCCGGGAGTTTCCCGAAAACTGAGGCAAAGGATTACCCTGTCTGTCCTTTGTTGATCTACATTCGTTGGTCCAGTGTTTTCCCTTACCACACCTTCTGCATACTCCAGAAGGAAGGGGCCTTCTGTTGCCATTGTTCCTTGAAGAAACATTGCTTCTAGGAATGACCTGTTTACAGTCCCTTTTAAAATGCCCTTGCTTTCCACACCCAAAACATCTAACACTCCTCAAAACTTTTGAAATTACTTCTCCTACCCACGTATCATGCTCATCAACCTCAACATTAATTGTTTCTCTAATCCAATCTTCCAAAGGTGCAGATCTTGCCCTTAACGGCCTGATTATTCTTTTGCATGCTGCATTCGCATTCTCAAATGCCAAAGCTTCAATTATTGCCTTATTAGCTTCTGATCCTGAGACCATTCTGTTTACTGCTGAAGCCAGTCTTTCTAAAAAATCTGTGAAAGATTCTTTTGGGCCTTGCATAACCTTTGTGAATGACTCAGGTTTTTTTCCTGGTTCATCAACTCTGTCCCATGCATTCAAGGCTGCCATTCGACATAAAATTACGGTTTGAACATCATATAAACATTGTGTTTGTATTGAAGCATATTGGCCTTCTCCAATAAGCTGATCCTGACAAACTTGTATTCCTTTATCCCTCCATTGTGTTTCTACATTTCTAGCTTCCTCCTTAAACCAAGTCAGAAATTGAATTCTCTGGCTGGGTTCCAGAACAGCTTGTGCAAGGTCCCGCCAGTCCTGTGGTATAATCCTATTATATGTTGACCAAGAGTTTAACATTTGCTTTACATATGGGGAATGTATGCCATAAGATACTATTGTCTCCTTAAACCTTTTAAAATCCATCAGTTCAATTGGAGCCCAGATATTTTGTGTAGCCATTTGATCAGGCATCTGCTGTATGGTTACAGGATAAATTAAGGATGATTGTGTGAAAACAGGCTTTCTTTCTGTAACCTTATGATCCAAACTTGAACCAACTTCACTGTTAAAATTAACAGGTTTTTCTAAAGCTGTTATCCTGGCAATTAAATCGACTATCTTTTTAAATAGTAAAATGAGAATAAGCATGGTGATTAACTGCATAATTCCCATAATACTAATCTTTTCATATAGTTGTTCCATTGTCAGACTGCCTAAAATTTCAAACAAAACCCAATTTTCTTCCAATGTACACAGGAAACCCATTTTTTTTAAATGTGGAAAAAATTTGTCTTTTAAATAGGTTACTTTATGACTTACCAAATCTGCGTAGAACAGTAGAAATCCGAGCGAATTTCAAAACAGCCACCTAGAGTCCTAGGTGTAAATCCAGAGAGAGAGAGAGAGAGAGAGAGAGAGAGAGAGAGAGAGAGAGAGAGAGAAACAGAGAGACAGAGAGAAAGCAAGAGAGAAAGCAAAAGCGAAAGTGAAAGTGAAAGTGAAAGTGAAAGTGAAAGCGAAGGGGTAGCCGGCTAAAGCTTAAAGCCAGCCACTTGTTCCCTCTTGAGCCGAGTCAAGGCTTGGCTTTACAGCCAGGGGCCCTGTTTAGCAGGGCAGGCCTGAGCTGTTTGTAGCACTGGCTTTAAGCAAGCAGCTCACAGTCCGGCCTGAGCCCAAGCAGACCTGGGCTGGGGCTAGGGAGCCGGCTGCTCCGGCTAGGGAGCCGGCCCCAAGCAGTTTTTAATGGATTCTTGTCACGTTGGGCGCCAGATGTAGATGTAACCAATCGTATTATTAAAATAAGAAACACAGAGCCAAGGTAAAAGAGAAAAGCCGAGAGGTCAGAGCTCAGAGATAAAATCTTACCTCCTGCAGTGCTCCTAGCTTCCCCGAGAGAGGGAGGTACTTCCTGTGTCCCTGTTTAAATAATCTTTCTGTTCTGCCTTCTCATTGGTTGTAAACCCAACCACATGACTGCCTCATCACTGCCTGTAAGTACCGCCCTCCAGGTCTTAAAGGCGTATGTCTCCAATACTGGCTGTATCCCTGAACACACAGAAATCTACCTAGCTCTTCTAACCACCACGCTCTTACTATGGCTCTAATAGCTCTGACCCCAGGGCAACTTTATTTATTAACATAAAATTAAAATAACATTTCAGTACAAATAAAATATCACCACAGAGTGGGGCCACCTAGAAGCTATTTGGTTTCTTATATGGCAAATGCAGTGGACAAGCCCCTGGGAAGCCTGACTGGAGAGAGAAAAAGGGGTCAGAAACACACACCGCTGTAGACAATTACAGGAAATGTTTTAAAGGGATAACCAAGATTACAGTCAACCTTGTCAATAAATTTAGACATTGGCTCTGTCATCCACATGGGACAGTGTCTTCCTTGTCACAGTGCCTCCTTGTTAACAACTGAATGAACAACAGAAGAACTCCCTGTTCAGGTAAAGGAAGGGTGAGAACACAGATATAGAACATCTTCCTCACAGATGTGCTGCCTTAGCATAGGGCTCCAGAGAAGCTTGGGAAGGTTCATTCAGTCTTCCTCTTTTGGGGCCTTATTTGACATTGCAGTGACGATTATTTTTGTATTTCTATTATACAATGTAATAAACTGTGTAATCAAGATGAAGTCTCAGCAGTGACTGTAATTCATGACCCATCCCTTCTCTCCTCCTTGGCCTTGGCTTCAATGTTACCTGAGAGTGGAGAGAGTCTGTCTGTGGAGTCCAGTCTTGGCTTCCACATCTTCAGCTTTCTCAGTACTTAATGACGGTTTTGTAGGTACTCACACTCAATTGGACATACTTAATCCTGAACAATCTCTGTAGTCCTCTTAAAAATAACTTGTCAAGTTGCAGCAGGATTAAGCACCTCCCCTTGTATTAAGGCTGGATAAGGGAATCCAGTATGAGGAATAGGTTCCCAAAAGCCAGCCAGAGCATTGGAGACAGCCCCTGCCCCCACTGTTAGGAGTCCCACAAATAGACCAAGCTACACAACGGTCACACATATGTAGAAGGCTTAGATTGGTCTCATGCAGGCTCCTTGGCTGTTGGTTCAAACTCTGTGAGCTCCTATGAGCCCAGCTTAGGTGTTTCTGTGGGTTTTCTTATGGTGTCCTTGACCCCTCTGATTCCTACAATCCTTCCTCCTTCTCTTCAGCAGGGTTCCCTGAGCTCAGGCTAATGTTTGGCTGTGGGTCTCTGCATTTGTTTCCATCAGTGACTGGATGAAGGCTCTGTGATGATAATTGGGTAGTCACCAATCTGATCACAGGAGATGGTCAGTTCATGCTACATAGCCACTATGGCTAGGGATCGTCTTGTAGATTCATGGGAGTTTCGCTTGCATCAGGTTTCTACCTGTTCCCCACCCTCTCCCCCTTCCAGTCATCTCTTTCAGTACTCTCCCCCTCCATCCACCTCCCAACCTGACCCCTCAAGTTCTCATCCCCATCTTCCCCAGCCCACCCAGGAGATCTCTTCTATTTCCCCTTCCCAGGGAGATCCATGCATCCCCCCCCCCCCCCCCCCGGGCCCTCTTTGTTATGTAGCCTCTCTCTGTGTCTGGAAGCCCTGGCCCTTTCTGAACAGAAACAGAGGAGGAGTGGATTCAGGGGGAGGCTAGAGGGGAGGTGGGGAGAGAGATTGGGAGGAGAAGAGGGAAGGGAAAAAAGCCAAACCAAATCCAACCAAAGTTATCACATAAACATGGCCATTAGTCTGCCCACTTTGAGGGAGAAAAAGAACTTAACATGTAAATAAAAGTACCAAATTACAGCAGGGCGTGGTGGCACACTCCTTTAGTCTTAGCATTTGAGAGGTAGAGGCAGACGAATCTCTGTGAGTTCAAGGCCAACCTGGTCTACAAAGTGAGTCCCAGGACAATTAGGGCTGTTACACAGAGAAATCCTGTCTTGAGCTCGGCCCTCCCCTCAAATAACAAAAAACCCAAAATAAAAACTTCACAAAACCAAAATGAGAACTCTCCAAAACAAAACAACTCCCCCTCCCAAGTACTGAATTACAAAAGTTAAAAAGAAGAAAACAACCTGCAACTTTATGTAATGGGTGACTTGCTTGCATGTATGTCTTTGTACCACTTGTGTCTGCTGTTTGTGGAGGCTACAAGAAGGCTTTGGAAGCCACAGAACTGTAGTTACCTATGCCTGTGACCTGCCATGTGTGGGCTGGGAATTGAACCCGGGTCTTCTGGGAGAACAGCCAGAGCTCTTAACCACTGAGTTGTCTCTCCAGCCCATTTTCCTAATTTTAAAATTAGTTTTTAAGTTAGCATACAAGAAACCTAAGTAATGGGTTTGATGCTGACATTTCATGCATCTATGTCAGCAACTTTGTTCTGACTTATTTCCCCCACAACCCCACAACCCTCACTTCTGGATGGTTTCCTTTTTTCTTCCAAATCCTCCTCCTTCCATCTTCCTAGGACATAAGTATTTTCCTTGCCAGGTGAGAATCCTTCCTAGATTTGTGTTCTAATTATCACAATCCTCCTAGTACTCACCCTATGGATAAAATTATGTCAAGGTGAACTGTATTTGGAGGATGGTGGTGGGGTCTGGTGGCCGTGAGTCTGTGTGTGTGCGCGGTTCAGAAGTTGGTATGATGGATGGATTCACTCATGTGGTGGTATAGAAAGACCACTGGGGTTTGAATGTGGAAGGTAATGAGTTGGAAAAATAGGTTTTAAAAAACACCAGCTTCAATGTTCTATAAAACTTATTCTTCTAGAACACATTGTTCCTTAAGATTATAGGATAGTTTTATGCTCTCCTTGCTTTATTTATTCCTTCACGTTTCTTCTGAGCAGCTTTTGTGATGTTCTTTTTTTTTCCTCCCGTGCACTTAGTCAGATGTATGACTAGAGAAAATGTGCTTTTCTAGGAATTTGATTTTAAAAATCAGCTTTATTGAGGTATAATTTGTACATAATAAAATGCACCCATTTTTATGGTTGACTGAGTTGCAAGAAATGGAGCTTGTCATGTAAATACCTCCACAATGAAAATAGGAACTATTTCCCTTCAGAAAGCTCTCTCTGTCTCTTTGTAGTCCCCCATGTTGTCATATAGGTCCCCTTCCCATACTCCGCTTGCCCCCAACAGATCTGTTTTTGGCCACTGTCAGATTTGTTAATTTGTCAAGCATTTAATTTTAGGATCATCTATTTTGTTCAATGTCTCCCCCTTCTCCAAACCTCCCTCCATGGTCTTTATAGATGGAGCCTTGAAGCTGATCTCAGTGATGCCCAGGGAAGCCTCACCTTTTCTCCTGATTTCTCCAAGCCTCTTACTATGTTTGTCTTCCCATTCTCATTCAGATATGCTCTTCATTCTTTTTCTGTTATGTAATCATACTGTAGACTCTAATAGACTGTAGACTGTGGTAGACTGTAGACTGAGGTAGATTGTAGACTCTGGAAGACTGTAGACTCTGGTAGACCTTAGACTCTGATAGACTGTAGATTCTGATAGACTGTAGACTGTAGACTGTGGTAGACTGTAGACTCTGGAAGAGTATGGATTCTGAAAGACTGTAGACTCTGGTAGACTGTTGACTCTGGTAGACTGTAGACTCTGATAGACCGTAGACTTCAGTAGACCATAAGACTCTGGAAAACTGTAGACTCTGGTAGACTGTAGACTCTGATAGACTGTAGACTCTGAAAGACTATAGACTCTGGTAGATCATAGACTCTGGAAGACCATAGACTCTGGTAGATTGTAGACTCTGGTAGACTGTAGATTCTGGAAGACTGTAGACTCTGGAAGACTGTGGATTCTGTCTGCAAGCAATTGCCCAAGAGGTTTGTTTCTTCCAAAGTCAAAATCTTCTGACCTTCAAATTTGAATAATATTACCTTTTAGAAGGTCCATTTGAGGTAGAGAAGAAATTTTTTAAATTATAATTTGGATGGGGCTTTTATGTCAATTACCACTACAGCACCCATGTAAAATATATATCAAACTGGGAAAAAATAAAATCACATGTGAAAATTGAAGCTATTTTTTAAAATTATCTTTGTTATAATACTCTCTAATTTGTGATGACTGAGTAATATCTTAAAATTGTGGGTACATTTGGGTGATTATCAGAATGAGTCCACATTGATTATCCCATCTTAAAATTTTCATATCCCAGAAAACTTTGGCTTTAGAAAATGTGTGTTTCTTTGGGTATCTGAGTGAAGGACATCATGCCTGTATTTATTGCTACTTTATTTGTGGAAGTAGGAGGGAACTACTTAGGAGCACTAATTTAAATCTATTTCAGTTGGCAGTTAATTGGGTTTTAGTTGTTCAGAGATACATAGGGCTAGATATGTAATTAGAGACTTTATAATGGTAAATGTACTGTGAGAATGGTCTTGCAGTGTACTTTTCTATTTAAAAATCTTCCAAGGTATAAATCCCTAAGATTTTCCTTTGTTTGTCTCCCTCTTTGTCTAATGTCTCTGTCTCTCTAAGGAACAGAAGCCAGACTTGTTGATTTACTCCTTTGGAGTTATGTGTTGCTTCACTGTGCTTGAGACATGTGGCATGTATTCCTTGGAACTTGTTTATGTGATAGAAACATCTATTTAGTTGCTTCCGTAATATCTATTTTTGTTGGTAACCTTTCAAAGGGAAGATCCATTTGTAAGCTCCTCACAGTTCTACTATAGAGCCATGCTGCCCTGGTGTTTTCTCAATCCTTTTAGTGCAGTACAACTACCTGTGGCCAATGGTGGCGTGATCCACAGGTTTTTTTTTTTTTTTTTGTTCTTCTCATCCATTTCAGATCTCTGAATTTGTGAATTGATATCCAGTATTTGTTTTAGTTGTTGTGATATGATTGGTATTAACTTGACCTTTTTTCCTGCTGTTTTCATCATATTTCCTGTTAAATAATAAATCAGTCAGATGGTAGGATAATGACCTTTTAATAACTGTATCTCTTTGACAGTCTACATATATCAACACATATACCAGCACACATGACAACACACATACCATACACTCCACACATGTACTAGCACACACAGGCACATGGACACACACATCACCACCACCACCACCACCACCACCACCACCACCACCATGTACCATGTACAAACACCCCTTACCGCCTCCTCCCTTGTGCCTGCCTTCTGGTCTCTCTGGTATTGCATCCTCATCTGTTGTGTTTCCCCTTTGCCCTCCCTGTCCTGGCCCTTACCCTGCCCTCTCGTAAATTCCCCCCCCCCCGCCCCCCCGGGAAAGGAACTGTAGCCGAGCTCCAGGAAACTCTTCAGACTTCCCCCAAATACACAAACGGAAGATTTGGTCAGAGGACATAATACAAGTCTCACTTGATGATGTGAGTGAATCATGTTTAGCATATTTATATAAAGACACAAAAGAAAAAGTTCTTATTGTACATGTTTTTTTCCCCCCACCAAACTCAGTCACAAGAAAGGAGCTGTGAGCTTTTGTGACAGCTGCAAGGCACAGAGTGCATTAATCACAGCGCATTAAGACAATAAGAAGCAAAGGTTGAAACCTTAAACGTTCCGAGATGAGTCACATTGTAATGGGGCTATTTGTCTTCAGATTTCTTCACAAAATGAAAGAGCAGTCTTCCTATAGTCACAATTATATTAACACATCTGAAAGATTTTGCAATTAAGGTAGAGAGATTAGGAGTCGGTTCAGGCCAAGAGGAAAGTCAGCTTTTTTTTTTTAAGTTCAAGCTCTTTAATGTAATAGGAGAAAAGTTTTGAAGAAGAGTGTCTCTTGTGTCTCTTGTTTCTGCTTTGCCTGCTTCTAAAGAGCTGGGTCATCATTGGCAAATGCCTCAGGCTCTAGTCCCTCGCTTCCTGGCTCCCATTTCCCTTATTCTCAAGTGAGGTGCTGGACTAACTGGGACACTGAGTTGACTTTGGTACTTAACAGTGAAATTCAGACCTGGGTTTATTCTTCCATCTGAACACTGTGCTTAGGTCTCTTATATGTTTAGCTAATAAAGCCTTGCAATCGTTATCACACACACGTAGTTTAACTTTTAGCATAAAGAGAAAAATGTCTCAAAGACCCCATCTTGTAAGTTAGCCTCTTGTGTTGAGAGGGTGATCTAGCATGTTTATAGGTCAAACAAGGTGAAGGAATGATAATGAAATGCTAGAGGCTGCTTGACCACTTCTCATTGTGGGAATACGAAGAATGGGGATTTTGTGCAACACTTACAGAGGAAGGTGGCAGATTCTCAGAGGACTTTATAGAGCTGGATGTCACTGGCAGCTCAGTCATAGAAACTTTGTGGCTTTTCACCCTATTACCGTATCGTTAATGCTATTTTCTTTTCCTTCTTCCTTCCTTCCTTCCTTCCTTCCTTCCTTCCTTCCTTCCTTCCTTCCTTCCTTCCTTTCTTTTTTTCTTTCTTTCTTTCTTTCTTTCTTTCTTTCTTTCTTTCTTTCTTTCTTTCTTTCTTTCTTTCTTTCTTTCTTTCTTTCTTTCTTTCTTTCTTTCTTTCTTTCTTTCTTTGTGTATTCGTTTTTAATTCCAGTGGTTGGTTCTGGCCCTTGATTTTCTTCATAGCCATGGGGTGAGAAAATCTGATTTGCCTTGACAATTACAGTTTCTACCCATTGCACAGAGCTTTATATGCCAGGCCACCTTTGAGTGCTTAACTATTAGAGCTTTTCATGAATGTATTCAAAACAACACAAATGCATTTGTAAAATCAGACAAGTAAGTATGTGACAGTGACATATGGCATGTATGAATGACACACTATAATCAATTGCTGAGTTTAGAAAATAATCAACTAATAAGCTGTATGTACCAAGCAGAGATTTAAGATGGGAAAGGATTTTTATGCCACTTGTTCTAACTCCATGTGTGAAGATGTACTATGACATCTAATCAATTAGTATTGATCAGCTTGTATACCCTCCTGCTGCAATTAGTAGATACCACTTTCTGAGAGTTTGTAGATCCTTTGCTTTTCTATGAGAAAGATATTGAACAGAGAACTGAAGAGTTAGCAAGACCTGATAGATCTTCAAACATTTTGCGTCTAGTCATCATCCAATCGATGCTGTAACTCTGGGGTATATTCTTCTACCTTTTCCTGGTGAGAAGAATGGAGTCCCCAAATAGAAAGAACTTGTTGAGGGCCAGGTAGCTCTGAAAGCATAAAACCAGAGTCTGGGGTTCAGAGTTTGTCTCTGGAACCAGAAATCACTTGCAATGTTTACTTTCTCCTTTCACCAAAGCTGCTCTCTTTCTGTCTCTCTGTGTCTGTCTCTGAGTCTGTGTCTCTGTCTCCCTCATCTCTTGCCTTGAGTTTTTGGCAGGCTGACTCTCTGCATGGCAGATGTTTGCCTTCCCTTCTCAGGTACATGTGTGTTAAAATGGAAACAGACGTTTCCTATGAAATAGTCTTTCTATAAAAGACAGATATAAGAATGGCTTTGTTTTACTATGGATAGACTGGGACCTAGAAGCAAGGTAAACCCTTAATCTTTGTACACTGTTTGGGATTCTACTGATGGATGATTCTCAACCAAACATTGTCAAGGCAATGTTTTTGTGCAGTGTGATGGCTAGCATAGGACTTCTGGGGCCTGGCAGAAGAGGAGCAGAGTTTTGAGGCTCTGTTAACTCATAGAATACAATCAGCGGCTTCCCTGCTAACCCCTTCTCTATTTTCAGTCATTTGTGAACCAGGTAGAGGCTTGAGAAGTTCACTGAATGGTGTACAAGATTAACTCAAAGGGCCAGAGCTATGGCTCAGCCATTAATAGTACTTGCTGTGTGCTAGCAGAGAACAGAGTTCAGATCCCTGCACCCACATCAGTTGGTTCATAACCTCCTGTAAACCTAGCTCTCTTCTGGCCTCTGTGAGCATCCTCACCTACATGCACATACATACATACATACATACACACATGCATATAAATAAAAAAATGTTTTTAAAAAAATCTAAAAATACAGGTGAACTAGAATCACCCAATCTAGTTTGCAGTGGAGTGAGGACTGATCTCAGTAGTTTTACTTTATGGACAAATGGAACATAGATGCTTACAAGATAGGAGGGGTCTTGAGTTAAGCAGAAATCCCACAGTAGAATCCAGCCACAGCTTAGATCCTCAGCTCAGCTTGTACAGCATGGAAACAAGGCAGGGCCTTAAATGTCTCTTTGAGAAAAAGTAAGGGGCTGTGAAATGGACAGTAGTAATGATGTAGCTGTAATACAGGCATACTGTGAAAAACTAGAGTATATGGAAAGGGCTATTTCACAGATGAGAATTTATTCACTACAATCTAGTTACTTAGTTAAAGAGAAAATGGCTAGTCCTAAGAAACCATGATTGCCATGGCAATCACCAAGTATTTTAAATCTTGAGTTTTGTTAGCATACACATGTGTTTACAAATGCTGGACGTGCATGCAGAACTGTTGGCTTCTCCAGACACAATTTCATCCCTTCTCTACCCTGTTGATGCTCTGCAAGACTGTCCTGAATGTACACAGTCAGCAGGTTCTCCACCTTTCTGGATTCTGGTTGACTTTGGCCACTTGAAAGCCCAGGTTGACAGTTGGAGGAAGGGAGAAGATGAGGTTGGCTTTTTTTTTTTAAATTACCTTGTACTTTTGTTAAGAGCTTTCCTAGGATATACGAGACCAGAGGTCACTTTTTTTTTTTTTTCAGGGGCAGGTGATTTTTCTCTGGATAACTTTCTATGGGTTCCAATAACTAATTTGTTCTCTTGCCCCTTTAGGTCTACATTTGATAATAGCTCCAACTGTTCGTAGCACTTAGTTTTTATGTTATGCAATATGCCATCATTCTCAAACTTCAGGACAAGTTAGAACCGCCTGAAGGGATTGTTAAAGTACATCACGGAGCCTCCGTGCCAGCACTTCTGATTTACTAGGTCTGAGGTGAGACCCCCATGTATGTTTCTAGCAAGTTCCGAGGTTCTGGTTGCTGCTGCTCCAAAGCCCTGTGGCTTCCTTGTGCTTTGACTTTAGATCATTAAATCAGCCCTTTATTAAATTCCATTTCCACTCTTCTAATTTGGGCACACCATCTGTTTAATACTGGGACTTTGCCTAGCTCTCTTTCCCGTGTATCAAAAGTGGTCCTGGTGAACAGAATGGAAGCAATATTCTTGAGTTAATTTTGTTACGTATTCCATCAGTACAGTAGAAGAAGGTGAGGGGATGCCGATTTATGGTATGTTGTGCCCTTATACTTATTCAGATTATCAATGGTAACATGGCATGAATGGTAGAAGGGAGATAAACAACTGAGATCAAGTAGCTGTGATAGCAGCCATAGATCAATGGCAACACATTTACTTCTATATTTTATTTGAATGAACACAATGTATATTATGTAAGCAGGATACTTTGAATTATATGTGCAGAGTATAATGACAGGAGCAAGCTGATTTAAAAATACTTATTTACTTTTGTAAAAAACACAAAATATACTGTTGGGGTCTTTGGGGAACATAATGTTTCATGTAGAGTGGGATGGCTCAGCAGGTAAAGGTGCTTAACCAGTACCATGTGTGTGACCATAGAATCGGGCTATTCACTGGAGCTTGGTCAGGTCACCAGTGGGCATACAACTAAAGGCAGTGGTTTCTCCTCCTTTATTTTTTTCTAATTTTGAGATTATATTTTAATGTCAACATTTCTGCCTTTCCTCTCCTCCCTTCAAACCTTCCTGTATACCCTTCCTTGCTCTCCTTCAAATTTATAGCTTCATTGTTATTGTTATTGCATACATATATGCATTTTTACTTCTTACATACGTATTCCTAAATATAACCCATTGAGTCTGCATAACGTCACTTGTATGTATGCTTTCAGGGCAGGGTCCTCTTTTTGACTCTGTCATCAGCAGGTAATCCAATAGTGATGGGTAGGGCCTCATGAGGCCCTCCTCCATCCATGCCTGCTGTTGCTGGCTAGTTCTTGTGCAAACCCAACGTGATCATCTGTAGTTGGTATGAATTTATGATTACAATGGCTCTTTCTTGTCCAGTGCATGGCAGTTCATACCCTCTCTTCCTATCCTTTGGCTCTTCTACTCCCCACCCCTCTTTTGCGATGTTTCCTGAGCCTTAGCAGACATGGTATAAATATCTTGTGTAGGGCGGAGGACTCATCCATCGCTGTTCCTAGCCAGGAGCATTTTGTATACACGATGTATACTCTACATTTACCATTTACTAGAAAGAGGTTCCTCTAATTAAGGTTAAGGTCAGTGGATGTCCAGGAGTTTAAATGTAAGTTTTTAGAAGTCAGTTTGACAATATGTTAGTTTGCTAAACAACACTATTCATTCCTTGCCCCCACCGCTACCCCCAGTGTTCTCCCCTGCCATGGGCTTTTGGCCAGGCTTATAATACCAGACATGGGTTCTCTTCTATGGAACTAGTCTCAAACCTAGGGAGCAGTTACCCCTGTTACAGTGATGCTACTAATGCACAAGTGGGCCCATCTTACCTGGATAAGACCAGTGATGTCTGCCCCACCCCCTCTTCCTGCAACCTGTACAGCACTGTCTGGGACTGTGAAAGTTGGCTGGCAGGGAGGAAGCATCCAGCTTAGTTCCAGCTTGATTTCACTATATGAAGTATTCAAAGAGTCTCTTGTTTGCAGTAATTGAGTCTTATTGTCTCATTCTGAGGGGCAACTAAGATGAATGGCAAGATACTATATTGTTTGGGGAGACCTTTGGGGCCTCCCTCACCAACTTATAAGTAGATATCCATTTTGTGTTTTGAAACTTTGTATTATTTGACCAATATCTCCCTAATTCCGACTTGTCTGGCTCTTGGTAACTACTCTTGTATTACTTCGATGACTTAAGCTTTTAGATTCTCTAAGTAGTGAGATTATGCAGTATTTGCCTTTCTGTTTAGGCTTCATTTTATTTAACTTAATGTTCTCAAAGCTGATATGTGTTGACAATAGGGTTTCCATCTTTTTTATTTATTTGTTTATTTTTAATTTTACTTGTACGAGTGTTTTGCCTGAATGTCAGTCTTTGAACTGTGTGTATGCAGTGTCCATGAAGGCAGGAATGGATGTTGGGTCTCCTGGAATTACAGATGGTTCTGAGTCACCATGTGGGTGCTGGGAATCAAACTCAGATCCTCTGGAAGAGCAGCCAGTGCTCTTAACTGTGGAGTCACTCCTCCAGCCCCTCCTTTTATTTGAAAAGACTGAATAGTATTTTGTGCCTAAAGACACTTTTCCTTTATCCAATCACCTTAGTTTGATGGTTACTTAGTTTGATTTAATGTTTTACTCTTGTAATTAATACTTCAGTGAATATGGAAGTTCAGATACTTCTTATTTCTTTTTTTTTCATATATTTTGGGTGTATATCCACTAGTGAAATTTCTGGATTAGATACTAGTTGTATTTGACTCTTTGAGAAATCTCTGTACCATTTTCCATTATTTCTACACATTATTAAATCCCCACCAGCTAAATATAAGGGCTCCTCTTTTTCCACATCTTCTCTGACACTCATGGCCTTTAGCCTTTTTGATAATAGCTGTTCTAACAAGTGCAAGGTAAAATCTCATTGCGGTTTTAAATAAGCTTAAAGATAACAGAGCTCCCTAGTTCTTTCTTATGAACCCAAGGAAATTCAGTAGAATAAAGGAAAAATTTAAAGTTGTGACTAGTCAACATTATATTGTATATGTTATATATGCACAATAAGTTTATTTTTTAAACGTTTAAGAATCATTGTACATTGTAAAAATATTTTATTTACTTTTAAAATATATATGTTTATTAACTTCAGGACCCAGCTCTGTCACCTCTTACTGACTAAACAGAGTCCATTTATGGAGGTACATGCCTGCCCCAAGAGGAAAACGTTAACCACCAAGAGAGTTCAAGACCTCATCAATCTATATTGACATGTAGAGGGAGTTGATAGATCTTCCTGTCTATCAATGTCTATCAGTGCATTCACCTTGGCTTTTGGGTTTAGTATGTCATCTTGAGTATTTGGGAGAGGCATTGGTAGACTATAAATGCATTAATTGAAGTCTGAACCCAACAATGACCTAGAGCTAATGAGGTAGAAATGCCTGAGATTATCTGACCTACTATAGAGGAAAGAATTCAAAACCTCAGGGAAAAGAAAATATAGAAATGGAGTAACCAATCCTCAAGACTACTTAGGGATGTCAGGGCATGAAGGAAGTGGCACTCTCCCAGTACTTCTGCAGTTTTGGTCCCCTCTGGGAAGTAGATTGCAGATTCTGTTACAATGGAACAGATTCCCATTGGGTTCATAAAGCTTTGGAGAGAAAGACAAGTTGCCAGCCCTTCGTCGTTACTAGCTAGATGTTCGAATTTTCAATTTGCCACAGGTGTGGGCCTTTCACTTGCAAAGATCTAGGAGAGCGGTTTCCTGTCTTACTTTTATGATGGAAACTGTTTATTAAGCCTTACTCTGTGTCATACCCACTTTGATGGTTTAGGAAAACCCAGGTTGTGGGGGCTGGAGAGATAGCCAATATTGTACTGCTGTTATAGAGGATTGGAGTTTGCTTCCCAGCGGCCGAGTCAGGGGGCTCGTTACCACGTGTGAGTCCAGCTCCAGGGGCATCTGACTACCTCTTCTGTACGTGCACTCTGGTTCATATGAATCTCTGGCAAGAGCCAACTCGGCAGTTACCAGAGTTACCAGTTATACTTGGTTTTGTCAAAAGGTTGAGAAGCTGTGCTGGCTAGTTTTGTGTCAACTTGACATAAGCAAGAATTATATGAAAGGAGGGACCCTTAATTGAGAAAAATGCCTCCATAAGATACAGCTGTAGGGGCACTTTCTTAATTAGTGATTGATGGGGGAGGGCCTGGACCATTGTGGGTGGTGTCATCCCTGGACCGGTGGCTCTGGGCTCTGTAAAAAAGCAGGCTGAGCAAGCCATGATGAGCAAGCCAGTAAGCAGCATCCCCCCATGGCCTCTGCATCAGCTCCTGCCTCCAGGATCCTGCCCTGTGTGAGTTCCTGTCCTGACTTCCTTCAGTGATGGACTGTGATGTGGAAGTGTGAGCTAAATAAGCCCTTTCCCTTCAACTTGCCTTTGGTCATGGTGTTTGATTGCGGCAATAGAAAGCCTGACTAGGAAAGAAGCCATGCTAACTATGCAATTTAAGAATGAAATATGTCGGTCCTCTAAGGTACTGCCCTGACACATGCAGGCAGAATAATCCTGTGTCGTGGCAGACCTAGATATGTGTTGCCTTAATGTTTCTGGGTATAAGCTAACTCAAATCTCAGGTCCCCCCCTTGGCCTTGCCATGTAGCTATAGGTATATATTTTCATTTTCCTTGAGGTCATAATTAAATAGGTTCCTGTGACATGTTAATAGAGAAAGAAAAATGATCTTGATTTATGGTTGGATCTTTAAGATAGACGGAGACTAGCTGTAATTGGATAGGTGTACACCTCTCTCCAGTGGGAGAGAGAAATTTTCACAGAAAACTTTCTCAGAAAACTAGGATGCCTGTACACTGAGGTAGAGGAAATATTTAGGTGTTCTGAGTTCTTGGACTCTGACTGTCAACTTAAAGTGATCTTTAGTGACTTTCAATGCTATCATGGAACTAGTAAAAGTAGGAATTGATAGAAATCACCTGTTTTTGTTTATTGATGGGGTTGCATAGACCAGATTGTCCTCAGACTGGTGGCTGTCTCCTGCATCTTCCTTCCAAGTGCTGGGTTTGCAAGCATGTATCACTATACTTTGGTTATGTATATCTTGGTGTAAATGTTGGTGTTAAAGATCTAACATTAATTCCCAGCCCCCAAATGTATAATGAGTATAGATATAGTTAGTAACTGGTAGAAACACACTGATATCATGATCCATGATATGAAGCTGATAATGTTAAAAGGAGTGTGTATGTGTGTGTGTGTGTATTGTGTGTGTGTGTGTGTGTGTGTGTGTGTGTACCCACTACTCACATGGCTTCAGTTATCCTCTCTTTATGGGTGCAGACTAACACAACCCTCCTGGAATATGTTTCACTTTTCATTTCCACTGCAAAGGAGAAACAAGTAGTTGGCATTTACCCAGCAGAGACAACAAAATGTATGTATAGGTTTTACTGTAAGTAATACACAGCTGAATCATGGTCACACTATAACCCAAAGGGGCTTGGATTTTGTTTGTATCCAATAGACTGTCAAATATACCTACTACTTTGATAGTGTTATGATAATTTAACTTAATGGACGGGAAATAGTGAGTAACTTAAGTCACCTTATGAAGATGTGTGTGTCAGGTTGGGAGATAATGTCTGGTAAGAATCAAGCATCTCTCACATGAGTGATGGTCCTAGGATTACAGTGAGGCTAAGTTGAGATATTTCTTCTAAAATGAGGAAAATATTATTATCTCTACACTTAAAACCCACCCACCACAAAGGGAGGTGGAGTGCTTGGTGAGATTTTTGGGATTTGAACAGAGACTGTATCACTTTTGGGTAGATTGCTGCTGCCTGTTGGCCGAATAAACTCTAAGGCTGCCAGTTTGAGTGAAGCCAAAAGCAAGGCCGAAGAGAGAACTTTTCTGCCTCATGAATTTTATGACTCAGCAGAATTTAAGTATTGGAAACGTATGTGAAAGACAGAGGCACTATTTGGGATTTCAGGCAAAGGCTGAAGGAGACTCATGGCACAGACTTCTGCTCTTACACAGTGACTTCTCTCTATTTAAAAAGGCAGCTTTTCAAGCTTGTTTCTGGCCTCTAACACAGGCTGTATGCTTACATGGTCATAAGACAGAAGATGAGTGTGTGAACTACTTATTGTGAGCTAGGTATTGTTTAATCCAATGACCCATACAATTGGATGTCCTCAGTATCATCCTATTATAAATATGATGTGGTGGCTGAAAAACAGGTATGAGCAAACCCAGAAGACACCATGAAACTGTACTGGCAGGTTGTTTACACGCCGTAGTGCTAGTACCTACTACTTAAACAAATGTATCATTTCCAGTGTATGTGTGTGAGTGCCTGAGTGTGTATGTATGAACACCATGTGTGTTCATGAGTCTTCAAACCATCAGAAGAGGGCATCAGACCCTCTAGGCCTGGAGTTAGAGGTGGTTGTGAGTCACCATGTGGGTGCTGGGACTCGAACGTAGGTCCTCTGCAAGAACAGTAAGTGCTGTTAATAGCTACGCCATCTCTCCAGCCCCCTATTTCTTACTACTTTTCTTCCTCATCTTCAACCAGTGTCTCTTGATTATTAGGTAACTTTTATGGCAGATTAGTAGAGAAGGAAGATGCACGCTCTTGATTTATGGGTAGATTTCTGTCATATTGAAACCAGCTGTATTGCATGAAGACAAGTCTATGAAAGACAGGGGGAAGAATAGTCCCTTCAATGGACAGAACTCTAGGCTCCACCCCTAGCCATTTATTTTGTCTAGATGTGGAGATCCCTAAGGTATCAATATGCATTGATTTATGGAGATCACCTAACACATTGTTTTTAGAAAGAAAAGAATAGTGAAGTTGGTGGCAGGAGGGATGGATGGTGTGAAGATGTTCCTGTTACAGATCACATTAAGGCCTACCAAAGACAGCCAAAGAGGATGGGACACTCAGTTGTTGGATGATGAGTGACCCATTCTATGATTGTCAGTCAGCATCTTTCTCCAACTACTTTGCCACTTATTCAAAAAGTCCGTGTACACTGTAACTAGGGTGGCTGAACAAAGGCCACGAAGGGCTTTACAGATAATTTGGGTTCCACTGTTTTCTGGTTATCCAACTTGCCAAGATCAAGGACCAACACTGAAATCCTGGTACAGTCTTGTTCTCTTGGGATGATCCAGCTACCCAGCTGCTCTGATTCACATTAGATGAACTCCTTTCATTATGGAGGAGACAGATTTTTGTTCCTACAAAGAAAGACATGAAATTTGAATAATGTGCCTTTTCTTAAAGCGCTTCTTCTACAGTTTTTAGATATATGAAATGTTTTATTCATCTTCTTGATTTACCCATAAAATCCTCCTCAATTAATACACATTCTTGCTGAGATAGTAGCCTCAAGCCCATAGTCTTTACTGGACTAACCATATGTATAATATACAGAATAGCTGCCCTATAGAACAGTGGGAAGGCCTCCCAAATGCTCAACTGGAAGACAGCTGGAGAAACTATCAGGCTGAACTACTTTCAACTATTGGCCTCACGTCAATGCTATTTATTAGAAATAGAAAAAATAAAAAATGCTATAACTCAATTGCATTTTTATTTTCTAGAAACCTCTTTATTAAAATAATATATTTCTGTAATAATGGTAATCTTACAGGGCTTTTTGATCTCTTTGGAAATGTTGTGTCTCCCATCTTAGACTCCACAATGCCATGACCCATGTACCCCAACTAATTCATTAGTGGCACTGAGAGTGTATGGTACATTATAGTTTTTCCAAGCCTCATTGCATAGCATTGCTTATCACCATCTGAGGTGGATATTATAAATACATAGCAAAGCAGATTTAAAAAATAAAAATGAAAGATTAACAGGTATATGTTTTCTAACTTAAACTCATTTTATTCTTCTCAGTTATTTTCATCAGACTAATGAAAATACACACGGAAACATTTAGGCCCTTAGAAGCGGCCTCAAGTCTTGACTTGATTGCCTGATATTGATTTCATTTGTGGCTTCAGCTGTGGGAAGCTGAGTATATTAGAGTTTTGTGAGGAATCAGACACTAAAGAAATTGAAGATTTTATTTACTCTTAATAGGTGCATCTTGGTTTATCTATAATTGGTCTCAGCTATTGTCCCTTAGAAACTCCTAGACTACAGATGATCTTTGTTGTAACTTCACACATGATTCAATTTCAGAATCCCCTGTGACTCCCGGCAGTGAGCTTAGCATGTTTATGCCCATCTTACTGTACGATGACTATGTTCCCTTAGCTATCAATATCCCTCTCTTATACAAAGAGGCTGTGGCATTCTGTAACTCCCGGCCCATCTCAGTCAGTTTGTCCTTAGTATTATCTTCTCCCCCTGAGACCTTTGTTATTTTTTCTTTGGAGTACTTTCATTTTCATTTAGGAAAACATTTAAATACATGTTTTCTCACTGATGTCAGGGATTTATTTAGTGATCATGAAATGCTGACAATATCCCACCTCCAAAATTACATTAAAAAGAAGTCAACTACCTATAGTGTCTCAACAATATGGTCACCTGAACAAGACCTATTGGCATGACACCACCAGTTAACATGCCGATGTGGATGGAGAAAACTTCAGAAGGCCCCACCCCCAGAGGCAATCAATGGCTGCTGAGAGAGGGAGAATCAGTCTTCTCCAGGGATGAGAACTCTGGTAGGTTATCCAGTCCCAAGTTGTAAACCCTAAACACATGTACATGTGTGCAACACTAAATGGAATCAGTAGGATGGATATATACATCCACGGAGACATGGGAGGAGTTGGAGGGGGAAAAGGAGGGCATGAAAATGTTGTTAATTTAACACTCAAATATGAAATTTTCAAAATAATAAAAAATTAAAAGAGGTATCTAGTAGACTGACTCTCCATTCTACTCCAGTTCATTTCAGAGGTGGTGTGTTTTCAATGTTAGGAATTTCGGGAGTAAATTATGACATTAGTTGAGTCGCTTAATTCAGCTAAAACTCTCTGTGACATTACATTTTAGCAGTCCCGCTAAAGTAACAGAACAGTCTATTTTTCTAATTTGCCTGAGCAGTGTAGCAGTCATTAGCCAGCAGAATTAGAACTGCACCAACCAATTATGGGACAAAAAGTAGAGCTGTAAATAATGCACAGCATCTTGGTCCAATCCACTGACTCTATCTGCTTATCTTCCTACAAAATAAAGGTTGATAAGGGATATTAACAGCTGGTACTATTTGGAATTAAACATTTATAAATCAAATGAGTACTTTTCTCCCCAGGAAAGAGATCATGGAAACTGATTTAACTGACAATATCTTAAATCTTTTGAACACCTATCTGAGGGGTAGAATTAGGAAGAAGCCTCTTTCCTATAATTATTTCTTAAATGTAAATTTTAGGTGTCTGATAAGTTTGTGTGTTTAATTGGGAAATATGCATAATTCTGTCTGTCCATTCATATTCTGCTTTTAAAAAAAATCCCAAACACTTCATTTGTAAAAATGTTGATCAAAGGATTAATGTTGTTTAAAAATATCCAATAAAGAGGACCTGGGAGGCAGAATAAGGCACACGCAGATATTATTGAGAGGGCTAATTTGGATTTGGTGTTGTTGGACACATTTTAAACTTTAAATTCTTGATTGACTGCATTTATATAATTACCCCGAGATTGTCTAAACATTGTCTTTTCCTCTTGACTTACACACTGATCTCTACTGATGCATTTGCTCTTGGTGTTACTCTCCCTATGCATCTTTAAGTGTACAAATGTTCAGTGACTTATTTTTTTCAACCAACATTTACTGGGTGTCCAAATAGTGCCATACCCTGGGGGAGGGTGGCATGGAGCCAGGGAATGGACAAGACCCCACTCTCTGTGTGTGAGAGGAAAACCTTCCAAGCCAAAGCAGTAACCTTGACTTGGGTTAGATAAGCCTTCAGGGGAATCTTTAGTGCAGACCATTTGCCATGTTCAGGGCCGGTTGGATGAAGGGCATTTCAGTTGGGTAATTTAGAAGAGTAACATGTCCTGGTCATAAATAATCTTTAACATTCTGAACTACTTAGAAATGCGAGATAATATCTAGTAAGGGAGTACATTATAAGAAATATTTATTAAATGAAACAAACTTAATTAAATTCTGTCCTGTAATAAAAATTGACATTCACTGATGGATACAATTTAAGCTGATTTTTATCTTTAAGCTTTATAGATTTTACTTTACTGGGGCTCCTTCAAATCACCTTCTATGAGGGCTTTTGAAGGAGTTTTCCTCAAAATGCTATGTTGGAAAAAAATCCAATTTGCTAAAAAAAAAAAAAAGTCTCCTTGATCAAGATTAGAAACTTTACTTTCAGGAATAATTATTTTATATAGCCTAATGTCATCAAGAAAATAGGTATTTAAGCTCTTTTCAATTTAGAGAATTGTTTTTAGTTGTATTCACTATTCTTAACCTATTAATTCTGTAGGGATTTATACAATTGAATATTCTAAAGCATAATGGTTGATTTCATTTGGTATTGAGCGAGGAAGAAAGCGTTTGAACAGTGTTGATAATTTCCAGCACTCTTCATCTTCATGCTCCCATTAGAGTTGCCTGAAAACATTAGCTGGTACATAGGAACCACCCAGGACGGACCTGTTTCAAATCGACATTCAGAAGTGTATCTCTGTTACAGCCATGTCTATTTTCATGTGGATCTAAGATACATTGTCAGAGTAATGACTTCTTTGTGACATGATCACTATGCTAAATAAAGCTAAAAGTTAAGTTTTTATTATTCCAGGTCCTGGTAAATTAGTTCAAGTCCTTAGATTATGTTCTCTTTGTATCTCTTCAAAAAAAAATAACCAATTAAATGTTTCTAGATAGAAGAGTGGGAAGGAAACGGATTTTGAAAAGCTAAGACAATGTAGTGTTGTTTCATATTCAGGGTTGGCAAGTAATGCATCATGCTAGAATCATTGTCCTTGTCATTTTACACTAAATTATGGAACAGTGCTTGGATTCTAATTTTAATTTTATACTTATGGAGAGTTGTCATAACTTTGGTAGATATTTATGCAAAGACTATGGCAATGTACAGTTCTCTCTCCTTGTATGCTCTTCTAATTAATCTCAAGATGTTCATGATATATTGTTACATAGTATATTGTGTAGTTGGTTTTTTTACTCTTTGGGAGCTCTGCTACCTAGCTCCCAAATAAATACATGGAGACTTATTTTACTTACCAATGCCTGGCCTTAGCTTGGCTTTTTTCTAGCCAGCTTTTCTAACTTAAATTATCCTGTTTCTCTTTAACTACATTTTGCCTCTGGGATTTTTACCTTTATTTTATATATCTTTCTTTCCTCCCTACTCTGTGGCTGGCTATGTGGTTGAGCGGCTGGCTCCTGGTCTTGTCCTCTCCTTCTCCTTTCCCCACTCCTCACTCTCTTCCTTAGATTTCTCCTCCTATTTATTTTTTTCTGCCTGGCAGACCCATCTATTTCTTTTTCCTGCCTAGCTATTGGCCATTCAGCTCTTTATTCAGGAGTTTTAGGGAGGCAAAATAACACATCTTTACAGAATTAAACAAATGCAACATAAAAAAAATGCAACACATCTTTGCATCACAGCATAAAGGAATGTCACACATCTTAAACTAATATTCCACAATAATATTGAGTCTCGTAGTATCAGGTACATAGACTATGAACTATTATGTGAGGGGATAATGTGCTATTTGTGTGTTTATAAAGATAGATTTGAGAATAACTTTTGAACAGGTCAGCGGAAGCGTGGCAACTTAAGATGAATCATTGTTAGTAACAACAGTGAGGAGCACCAGAGAGAAGAGAAAAGCATTATAAACGAGTGGGTAAGCAAGGGCTGTGAAGACTCACAGAACCAGTGGACCATGCTAGATTGCTCATATGTCATGCCAAGGTCACAGTTTTGGTCATTCAGTAGCCAATTCCTTTTCTGTATACTTGTACCATATTAGGTCATACTGGTAACTCCAGTTCTACAAATGACTGCAGCTATCACATTTGGAGAGCTCCAAATGGCTCAAACATCGTGTATATATTGTTACCTTTCCATATTTAACTTTTACATATGTTTTATGAAGTAGGTATTACCATTTAAAGAAGAAGAAACCAAGACTTGGAGAGATCAATTTATTACATAGCTAAAATGGGCCAGAGACATGACCTGAACGGTGTACTCTGAATCTCTTTTTAAACCTTATTTTTTTTCCTGCAGTCTGTCATAGCACATGCTATGTTGTATATTGAAAGAAAGAGAAATCTTCTAAATTCATTACATTAGCCCATCATTAACAGATAAAAAACATAGCAGTATCTATAATGAATATAAAGGCAAAAGTTCTCAACAAAATGCTGGCAAAATGAACCTAGCAGTACAATGTAAGGACCATTCATTAAATTAAAGGGAATCTCTGGGAAACAAGTAAGGTTCAACATATGCAAGCCAATAGAAATAGTAAGTTGCAGTAGCAAAATGAATTAAAAAAATAATGTGATTATCTCAGTATCTGGAGAAAAGGCTTGTGGTAGAGTTCAGTAAGTCTTCATGAGAAAAACGGAACAAATTGGGTGTAGACGGAACACACCACAACATAATAATGGCTGTCTCTAACAAGCCCAAGTCAAAGGCCATACTGAATGAAAGAGGAAACTAGTGTAGATGTGATGGTAACCAGCGAGAGGTTCCACAGAGAACCTGAAACAGACCCTAGATGATTCAGTTCCACTGATTCTGGATATGAACTCAAAGGCAATGAAATCATTATGTCAAAGGGAGATTGGGATTCCCATGTTTAATTGCAGTGTTCTTCACAACAGCCAAGAAAAGGAATCGACTGAGGTACACTGGATTGGCAAATGAATGGATTAAAAATGTGTTATATGTACACAATGGGTAGTCAGGCATTGGAATGTTACCATCTGAAGCAAAAGGATGGCTCTGGAGGATGTAGCTAGAGTTTTCCTGCCTTGCCCACAGTCAGGACAAATCTCTGTCACCCGCCAGTCCCATAGCCGCTCAGACCCAGTCAAGTAAACACAGAGACTTATATTGCTTACAAACTGTATGGCCGTGGCAGGCTTCTTGCTAACTGTGCTTATAGCTTAAATTAGTCCATTTCCATAAATCTATACCTTGCCACGTGGCTGGTGGCCTACCGGCATCTTCACATGCTGCTGGTCATGGCGGCATCTGGCAGACAGTCCTTCTGCCTTCCTGTCCTTTTATTTCTCCTCTCTGTTAGTCCCGCCTATCCTTCCTGCCTAGCCACAGCCGATCAGGTTTTATTTATTGATCAATCAGAACAACTTGACATACAGACCATCCCCCAGCACAGCCAAGTGCAGACCATCTCAGACACCTGCACTCAGGCCCATGGTCCTAATCATCCTCTATGCAGACCTGCTGGGTAACGCCACAAAGAACCCAAGAAGGGCTCCCATAGGACATACAGAACATCCCACAGCAGGAGGACATATGTAAATAAAATAAAAGTACAAAATGACATGTATACACTATCACTTCTTTCATGTGGGGGTGCTTCAGGGTCATTGTGAACACAGAAGAGTGATTGCTTGGGACTAGAAGGGTTTAGGGGAGAAGGGGTGGGCAGTGGCTACCGAAATACAGATAAATAGAAGTTCAGTCATCGTACAGCGTGGTAGAATGGTTATAATTCAGAACCTATTGCATGTTTTATAAATGAGTAAATTAGAAAGCCTTAAACATAATGTGATAAAGTGATGCAAACTATGCCTAATTATGATTAGCAAGTACAATAATATACAAGTGTTGAAATATGCTATCTCTTATAAATATATATAATTGTCTGAATCAAAAAAATTTTGAATGTGAGTTTGTGAGATGGCTCAGTGGCTAAAAGTGCTTGCCACCAAGCCTGATGACTGGAATCCTACCCCAGGAACCGCATGGGGGAAGGAGAGAACTGACTCTTGCAAGTGTGCTCTGCCCTCCACATGTGTACTGTGGTACATGTGTTCTTGTGTATGTGTACTGTGGCACATGTAATTCTCCATATGTATACTGTGGCACATGTATTCCTGTGTCCCCACATTAAATAAATATGTCTTAAAATTTTTAAATGTTTGAGATGAGAACATGTGTATACACACTTGAAATAATAATAAAGGGTGGATTAATGAGCCCCAAACATGACATATAAATCACTGTGTTATAGCTTGCAAATCAATTAATTGAACATTATTTTTGAAATATTTGAGACATATACATATACTAAGTACATAAAAGTAGGCCAGTGAAGGGTGATGGCCCCAGTCTTGGGAGCTGGGCAGGACATTAGTTGGTATTGTTAAATATTCATTCTCTCTAGCTCTTATAGTTTTCCTACTTTTTATTATCTTATTGTATATGTGTTATAGCTACCGACTGGCTCTGGCTTAAGACCTCAAGGTAAGAGTCTTATTGTTATGTTAGACACACAGTCACATTTGCTACCTCAGTCCCCTGCTTAGAAATGAGCACAGACTCTAGCATTTTAAAAGGTTTTGCACGTACCTCACTAAATTATCAATCATATGAGGTTGTGTGTTCTACAGTCTCATAAAGACAACATAATTACCGGATGGCTGGCACTCACCTGGAACCTCAGTGCTTGGGAGTTGAAGTAGGGGACCAGTGTTTTGCAAGCATGCTACACAGCAGCACTCTGTTTCCAAGACAGAAGGAAAGAAAGAATAAAGGCTACGTAATTGTTGATCATTTTATTTACTCTGTACAAGAGAATGAACTTTAAACAAATTGAAATGGGGTCTGGTCTTAAACCTGCCGTCTTTTGCCTCATCTCTTGAGTACTGGGCTTACAGGCCTGTGCTACCAGGTCGGCAAATTTTCTTTTCTCTTCCTCTTTTCTGTTGGGAAAAACTCACAGGCTTTTATGTACTAGGTACGTGCTCTACCACCCAGCGACATCCTTAGCCTCAAAATATTCCTCTCAGCATTGACAATCTTTTAAAATTATTTTTACTTATTTTAGTGTGTGTGTAGGTGCATGCATGCATGTGTGAAGGTCAGAGGACAACTCTTTTTTTTTTTTTAATTCATTCTTCTCTCATATATTACATCCTGACTGCATTTCCCCTCCCTCTTCTCCTTTTAGCCACACCCCCATCTCCTCTTTCTCCTAAATTCGCTCTGCCTCCATTTCCCTTCAGAAAAGAGCAGGCTTCTGAGGGGTATCAACCAAACGTGGCCTAACAAGCTACAGTAAGAGAGTCTGTTCTTTCAGTTCCTCTTGTGAGATCTAGGGACTGGGCGCAGGTCGCCAGGCCTGCACACAAGAACCTGTATCAGTTCCTCTTGTGAGATCTAGGGACTGGGCGCAGGTCTCCAGGCCTGCACACATGCACCTGTATCAATTCCTCTTGTGAGATCTAGGGACTGGGCGCAGGTCGCCAGGCCTGCACACATGCACCTCCACCTGCCGAGCCATTTCACAAACCGACAGTCTTAGATCTTCGAATTTTATTTTAATACAGTTTAATTTGCTCCTGGAAAACATACTAATGTTTATGAAGAGTTTATTTTTAAGAAGCAGTGTTTTTTTCTGAATAACTGTTGATTTTTTTTCTTTATGACCAGGGTACATTAATTTCCTATGACCAAGATTGTAAAAGTGCTAAAATACCAGATCTGGAAGGTATTCTCAGCTAAACATGAGGAAATATTTATGATTTGAAACTATAGTGATATGAAATATTCCTAACTAAATACTATACACTTTGGGGGATAATTTTTCCTCTAATGGAACAGTATCTGGAAAAATATTATTTATTCCTTTATAAATGCAATTATCTGAGTTTGGAAGTTCTTCAAAACAACTTAGAAACACACCACCCACATCTGAACATCAGAGTTGATCTCTGTGCTATGTATATTGATTGGAGTCATAGGTTTTATAAACCTTAAGAAGCAAAATCTTGCTGGGTGGTGGTGGTGCATGCCTTTAATCCCAGCACTCGGGAGGCAGAGGTAGGCGGATCTCTGTGAGTTCGAGGCCAGCCTGGTCTCCAAAGCGAGTTCCAGGAAAGGCGCAAAGCTACACAGAGAAACCCTATCTCAAAAAAGGAAAAGAAAAAAAAAAAAGAAGCAAAAAACTTTTGGGCTCTAACACAAAAGTAGTGCAAAGAAGCATATGTGTTCATGAATATTTACAGTTACTATATTTTGTTGAAAATACTGGAGTAGAATTTGTGGGCCAAATGCTGCACATGTGGTATAGGTCTGTAATGAACCGAAGTCCTATCTGGTAAGCATGTGTTGCTGTATCTCTTAACACTGTCAGTGTGACATCCCTAGAGCTGTGAAGCTTGCAGTGAGTGAGGGTACCACATCTCTAAAAACCATCACAGAGTTTATAATGGCTTCTTGGATCCATGTTATCTGCTTAAGAATTGAGACAGCAGCCAGTGGTTAAGAGAACTTGCCACTCTTGCAAAAGACCTGGATTCAGTTACTAGTACCCACAAGGAAGCTCACAACTGTGTCTGCAACTCAGTGCCGGGAGATCTAGCATCCTCTTCTGGCCTCTCTAGACACCTGAGGCACACACGTGGTACACAGACATCCATGCAGACAAACACTCATGCGCACAATAAGATTACTCTTTAAAAAATGAGAGACGATCAAAAGATAATTGGCAATTTTCTTGGGCACTGAGAATCATTGAGTATCTCTTGCCCTTTATCTTTGAGCCTTGAAATGAGTGTGCTGAACATGCTTGGTTGAATGGTTGGGTCAAGGCGAGAACAAACGGGTAACAAATGAATTCCTAGACTTGCTTTCTCTGTGCTGAGAGCTCGAGGATTTGGGAGTAGTAAGAAGATGTCTCACTTTGCTCGTACATTCTACCTGGCCTCTCATGTCTTGGATTTTGTGACCTAAACCTTAGGTGTGACTACCCTGCTTATACTCCTTCTTGTCTGTAAAAGAGAAAAATCTTTTGAGGCTTTAATAGGATAATTTCTGTGAAGTTCTGTCATGTGGCGATGCTCAGTGCACTTTAAAATTCGTGCTTTTTGTGACCTGACATTTTTGTTCTGTCTTCTCATCCTTCCCTTTTCACATCTAAATCCTTTAACTATGCCTCTCCCATAACTAGCAATCCAGACCTACAGCGTTGTGCTGGCGAGGCTCCTGCGGGGACACCTAGGGAAACAACAGCTCTTGCTGATGCATACCTGTTACCTAGGACAAAGCAAATAATCAGAGTCAGTAACATTTAGCATGCATGCTAAGATTAACACCTACTTGTACTGTACAAATACATTCATTGAGTATGAATGCTATGCGTTTTTCTAACATCTGTTTGATCAAAGCAAGTTTGAAGATCACCGTTCCATCTCTTAGTACCAGTATATGAGGGATCTGCATGTTCTGCTTATTGTGAAGTGAACTGAGTGGAGAGTCTTGCTTTTATGAGGGGGATGTTTCAGACAAAGTGCTAAGAAGTGCTGCTCAGGCCTCTGTCAGGTCTTATACTATGAGGGGGAGACTAAAGAGGGTAAGGGACAGTATCTGAAGTGAAAGCAGATGTGGGGGAGGAGTAAACAAGAGGCACTGAGGTAACCAGAAGGTAGTGGGGAAGGGATTCACTACAACAGACTTTGATAACATGCATGTATAAAAATGCCGCGTTGAAATCAATTGCTTTGTGTGATAACATACGAATTAATGAAGTTTTTAAAGAGGAAAAATGAAAACAATCAATCTATAGGTTAGGTAAGAAACTGAGGAAGGTTATCTATCAGCACTGCTAGAGAAGCGAGCAGGAAGTAAGTCTAAGGCCTTTAAAAGGTTGAGGAAAATAGGATTTTTATATCCGCTGCAGATGAATATTCTGTTCTGAAAGTATGTAGTTCTGTGTTGTAGTAATTTAAGCTAGTAGTTAAGGAAAATTAATTTACACAAGTGAAAACTATAATGCATTTTTGAAATGTTTTACAATAGCATAAAAATTAGATGATTTTTCAAAATGTCAATGTACAGTTTGGTAAGAATGAATAGTTTCTTAAATGGTAGGTTGCTGCAAATTGCACAGGGTTGGGGAAGATACCAATTATTATTAGTAGACAGTGGGTTTACTATACAGGAACTGTTCTCTTCAGTAATTTACATGAGTTAAGTGATATGTTAACCTTATAAAAACATACATTTGTCATCCTCCATTTGAAAGATGAATAATTTTGTGTTTAGAGAAATAATGAGTTTTTTCCAAGTAGTACACAGGAGTAAATATCAGAGTTGGGGCAGAGAATCAAGAGTTCTTAGGCTCCAAAGCCCACGTTTATACTTACCACAGCTGAGTATCAAAAATGGCACTTTTTTTTTAGCAATAATTTGAACAGTTCTCATGGAAAACTTCTTGTTTTTTTTGTAGGTTTGAGGGCTGCCAAGGCTTATCTGCTGATTCCTTTCAATTGATTCAAGGGCTGAGTCTCTTGAAATAGAAAATGTCTTCCCTGACTACTTGGAATAATAGATGTGGGCCCTGCTTGTGCCAACACATTCTTGTATAAAACCAGCATGTGCACTTGATGCTCAGTGAAAACAATGCTCTCTGCTTGGCCCAGACCATTAATTTTAAGGTGCCTGGCGTCGATGGCATCCCCGAGCTGCTAGACCACCGTCTGCTATTCTTAAAAGACACTAAAATCTTATTCCTAGTTATAAAAAATAAATCTGTTTTTCCTTTCTTACCAGGCTCTGTCCATAGAAAAGGAATGACAATTGATTGTCTGGTGTTTTTTCTTATTTTGCATTGAGTCCTGCATTAGAGGGCCATTATGATCAAATCTGGAGTATTTATAGAAACCCAACACAGTCCCTGCCTGCAGGAATCTTCATGTAAACAGACATTAAATGTAAAGGCATATTCTTAGGCTGCCGATAATTAATTTTACATAATTGAATGACTATAAACGTTTTAATTTTTATGGGATAGATTTTCTCATTTCCTTTCTGCTCACTTCATTCTGTACAAAACAAGTGTCACTTAAAGAAAATTTGTCATAATTCTTTAGACTGTTCTCTTCGGTTATTTCATCTTTTGCCTGTTGAAGAATTTCTCAGTTTTGAACTTAAGCAAACAGTAGGGTGGAAGTTGCCTACTTTATGGTTTTGTTTTGTGAAAGTATTCATCCAAATGCCCAATCTATTGTCCCTTCTTAGATGTCCAGTGACATTTTCGGATCCAAATTATGTTCAACACTTCTTGAAACCTCATTTTACTTATCTTAGAAATCGGAGGCTTACCAAAGGTTTCTAAGAAACTTCATCTAGTTCTTTAGTGCATAAGGGATTAAGAAATATTCTTCTCTTCCACCCCTTTATGTGTCCTTAGCTAGAACTTCTTTTGAAGAAAGATTATCATGAGAAGAAAAAAACCAAGAAGCTCAATAACACACCCACTTTTTATGTACATGGGGGATTACCAAGAAGAGTGGTTACAGCCATGGACTCTTCAGGGTTGGCTGACCCCAGGACCTCCAAGGACAACAGCCCCACTCCATCCCCAATCTTAACAGAGTGCAGTATATGCACATAACCCTCACACAGTCTCCCATATACTTAAATTATGTTTATGGACAATGAATACTATGTGACTACTGTGCAAATAGTTGTTAAATTGATTCATTAAGGCTGGGTGATGATGGCGCACGTCTTTAATCCCAGCACTCGGGAGGCAGAGCCAGGTGGATCTCTCTGAGTTTGAGGCCAGCCTGGTCTACAGAGCGAGATAGCAAAACTACACAGAGAAAACCTGTCTTGAAAAACCAAAAAAAAAAAAAATTGATTTATTAAGAGTATAGCTCACTGGTATCTTTTGCATGTGTGAAAACTCTGGGCTGATCCTCAGCCCTGCAAGAGGGCAAACAAGAGATAAGCTGGAAAAGGGCTGGAAAATAAAAATGAAGTTCGTGATACAGGTTGAGGCCAGTGTCATCTCTACTGACCTTTCCTAGAGATTTGGGTACCCAGGTCTTCCTGGAGACACTATTACAGATTTTCCTTACAGATACAAATTATTTAAACAAAAGAGGAACTTTTCAGAGTTAGAATTTGCAGTTTCTCCAAAGAACTAGCTCAATATAATCTTTATGCTAAAGAGACATGGTTGGGATAATTCTTAGTCATTTTTAGGATGATGCATCTTAAGCCCCTGAAGAAACATGAGTTTCAGATAATGACATGTAACTTCTGACTTGTCGATTCCCCTTAAAAAACTCACATCTTTTCCTATCTCTATGCCTTATGATCATATATTTTTCTTATAAGGAGTGCCTTTTATTCCAAGCATCTATTTATTGTTAAAGATTTACTTATTTATTATTTATAGTGTTGTATCTACATTTTGCCTGCAGGCCAGAAGAGGGCATCAGATCTCATCATAGATGGTTATGAGCCACCATGTGGGTGCTGGATATTGAATTTAGGGCCTCTGGAAGAGTAGTTAGTACTCTTAACTTCTGAGCCATCTCTCCAGTCCCCTACCATCTACTTAAATTTATGCTATTGGTATTTATTTGGCAGAGCCATCAAATGCTTCCTGTACACAAGGTTAGAATATTGATGATAAACCTTTGATATCTAACTATGTTCCTGGGGTTCTATGACCAGGGCTCTGGCTCTAGGGGTCCCGATGGGTCATACTTGGCATCTGCCCCCAGGAACCAGTTGAAGGAACAGGCAGTGATGAGGGAAGAAATGGATTTTTATTCTGTGTGGCTGTGCCAGGAAAGGAAGGGTAGAGAGACGTAATGACCTCTTTGGGGAACTGACAAGAACTCGGAGGTTTTTCCTTGAACTCAGCATATAAATTTCTGAAATTATCAAAGAGTAAAATAAAATTAAAAGAGGATGGTGCTGAGATAGAAAGGAGGAAGTCACTTCCTGGGGACAGTTATGATTCTTGTTGTAAGTAGGATGTTTATCTACCACACCAACTCTTGGAATTTAAGGATTTTTTTTTAGGGGAGAATGACTGAGAGAAAAAAAAAAAGACAAGTCAGAAAGGCAGTGCTAGGATCTGGGTATGAAGTGTGCCTCTTTAGGCTCATATGTTGAATGCTTGGCCTGGAGTTGGTTGTGGTGACAGGTTACTAGATCATGAAGGTATTAATTCATCATTGGATTAATCATTGGTAAAATCATAGGCAAGACATGCCGTGGAGTAATCCTCTTGTACACTGTAAAGATTTGTCACTCATATTGGTTTAATAAAACACTGATTGGCCAGTAGCCAGGCAGGAAGTATAGGTGGGGCAACCAAACAAAAGATGATGAGAAAGAGAAGGGCAGAGTCAGAGGAGTCGCCAGTCAGATGCAGAGGGAGCAGGAGATGAATGTGCCATGCTAATAAAGGTACCACCACGTGGCAGAACATAAATAAAGAATATGGGTTAATTTAAATGTAAGAGTTATCTAGTAATAAGCCTGAACTATGAGCCAAGCATTTATAGTTAAAATAAACCTCTGTGTGATAAATTTGGGAAGTGGCTGCTGGGTATTTGGGAATAGTTGGTCAAGACAGGAAATGTCTGTTTACAAGAGGAGCTGTTAGAAGGGGGTATCTAGTTGAAGAATGTAAGTTGCTGGGAGGTGGGTAGGGCCACATGCCCTTGAAGGGAGTGTCTTAGCATGCATGAATCCCTGCTTCTTTACCACATCAAGGCAAGCAGCTTTGTTCCATCACCTGCCCAGGGACAAATGGAACCCAGCAACCTCTAAAACTCTGATATCAAATAAATCTTTCCTCATTTTACCTACCTCATGTTTTTATAACAGCAATGCAAGATTTGCTCAGGCAAAATGGTATTAGTTCTTCCAGATAGGGAAGTCATTGGAAATTTTTAGGTGATGGTTTTTTTTGGCTGGGACAGGACAGTGCAAAATGTTGTAGTTGATAATCCATTGATTATAATATAGTTGAAATATTGAAAAATACTGTAATTGGACTTCTTTGTACCACCAGCTCCGGAATGATGACATGGAGACCTCTTACTAAGTATGAAAGTTTGGCCTTAGCTTAGGCTTGTTTCTAACTAGCTCTTATCACTTAAATTACCCATTTATATTAATCTATGTTCTGCCACCTGTCTTATTACCTCTCCCCCATACTGTACATCTGAATCCCTCTGAATCTTGCTGGCAAATTTCCCTCTCCCCACCTCTTCCTGGAGGTCCAGCCTATCCTCTCCTGCCTGCCTATTGGCCATTCAGCTATTTATTAAGCCAATCAGAAGGTACCTTGGCAGAGACACATCTTCACAGTGTACAAAAAGATTATCCCACAACAAAATACCTTAGTTACTTCAGCCTACGTCGGAAAGAAAGATTACAGCTTTAGGCCAGTGATCCTTCAATGATGGCCAGTCTGTATGTGGAGATGAGCAGTAATTGGACCTAAAGTGTAAGGTAGCAAAGGAGATGGGTGTTTAAAAAAAAGGCAGAAATGTCAAGCTTTATCCTGCTTTTAGTTACCCACTGGACCTCTCTAGGCCTAAAGGAAGAGTAACTGCTTTTAAGTAAAGAAGCCTCTAAAACTCTATCATAGTCATATTCTAAAGCCTTTAAGCACTTTAAGTCTTATTACATGATCCTTTCTTGAACATTCAAGACCATTGTGAGCTCTACATCATATTGTCTGTATTCACTGTATTTATCGTATTGTTGACTAAGTGATATTTTGTGAAAAGAGAACATGTCACATTGCTAACTAGCCTATACAATCTCTGAGATGGCATAACATAGAATTATTTTTAATTTTTCATATTATCTCACATTTTACTTTATAACTTATAGACATTCAGCTGGGCGGTGGTGGCGCACGCCTTTAATCCCAGCACTCAGGAGTCAGAGCCAGGTAGATCATTGTGAGTTCGCGGCCAGCCTGGACTACCAAGTGAGTTCCAGGAAAGGTGCAAAGCTACACAGAGAAACCCTGTCTCGAAAAAACTAAAAAAAAAAAATAAATAACTTATAGACATTCATGGTATTTATAAAATGGTAATTTGAATAAAAAAGTCTTGGTCTAGAGTATTAAGATTATAAATGAAATGGAGGAAAAGGAGGCAAACACTATATGGACAGGTGTTTTGCTACATGGTTTGTAGAAAGGCCTTAATATATGTCAGCTTTGACAGCAAAGTGATGATAATGATCATTTTAATACTCACTCTAGAATGTCCTCATCTGAATTAGGTCACCAAGAATGCTATACATTTATTGTAGTGTGGCCTCCATTGGTTATAAGATTTTTGAGCTTCCTCTTTTGGAATGGGCTTTGGAAGTTAGGCCATGCTCTGAGCACAAATATTACCCTGATTACTTTATAGCTACTGCTCGCTCCAGATAATAAGTGATTATATATTCAGCTTGATCAAATACATCTTTAATTAGACTTTGTTCAATTAAATTTCTCCCAAAGAGTGCTGATTGACCATTATTAAAACATTCAAATTCCTTTCTTATTGGTTTTAAAACTTGATGGTTAAGTGATGTTAAAAAAACCAAATTGTGTTCAAGTATTAAAATACCTAGAGTAAGTGTTCTTCTTTCTAAGATGGTAATTTTGGACAAATAATAGAAATAATTTGACTTCATAAATTCTGTTGCTTTCACTGAAAAGTCAATTATTTTAAAGACACCTCTTCATTCTCCATTAAATCAATTCATTGCTAAATGTAATCCAAAATTACAGCTTCAGGATAAACTTTTTTTTTTCAAAATAACTTTTTGACTATCGTGAAAATTAACTGAAGACTGACAACAAGAAAAACATGGAATTTCTGTAAGAACGATTTTTGCGGAGTTTTAATTTGCCTTATTTCCGTCTCTTTTCGCTCAGGTTCATAGCAGCCTTATAAACCACTAATCTTGCCACTGTATACAGCAGCTCTATAATCACCAGGGTTCTTTAGAAGAACAAAACTAAATAGATATCATAAACAAGGGTGTGCTAGACTGCCTTACACGATGGGGCTTGGGAAGTCCAGCCACGGCCATCTGGACACTGGTGAAGCTGAGGACTTGGTTGCTGCCCAGTCCACGAAGCTGCATGCTTCAGCAGTCCTAATCTGGCACTGAAGATTGGAAGTCTGGAAGGTTCCTGGAGAGCTGCCGGCCTTTGGTTCACGTTGGAAGACTGAAGAAACCAGGTCCTGATGGCAGTGGCAGTGAAGAGACCAATGCAGTGGAGATCAAGAAATGAAGGCGGGCAGGCAGCACGGCTCTCTCCTTGGACCTCCTTGTGTCTGGGCTGTTGCTGGAAAGCGTCACCCACTCTGGAGAAGTGTCTTCCTCTCACAGTTAATTCTTGCTGGAAAGCCCCTCATGGCGCCACTCAGAGGCTTGTCTTAGTTGACTCTACATCCATGGAAGCTGTCTCAAGAGCTCTCATCATACTGTGACTAAAGCACCTGAGCAGCCCTAGAGGGTCCAGAATGGCTTTATAATTGTCCCCCAAACCCTGAGACAACTGCACAAAGTGATAAGTATAAAATCGTACCTGTTGGCTCATGTAAATATAATTTGCCATACTATCACAGGTGCAACATAAAATGAGAGAAATGCAGAAATAGGAGCCCTGTATTGCCAAGTATCTTAGGCTCAACCACAAATGTGCAGATAACAATCAAAAAAACAAGACTGGATTCTATCACGATTAAGAAGCTTGTGTTTTTTTTTTTTCCCTCCACATGAGACCATCAAGACATATGTGACATGTCAGCCCACAAAATGAAAGAAAATATCAGTGGACTGACTATATAAAGAAGTAAGAAAATTATAATAAAATTAAGTTTCCCCTTCCCTAAAGAATATATACAAATGGCTTCAAACCCCCCCCCCCAAAGGTGTTGACTATCATTAGTGGTTAGGGAAATGCATTGAGTTCAGGAGGGGCTGCTTTGTACCCATTCATGTCACTACTCCCAGGTCCGCCTGCTGCTCGGAATACCTCAGAGAGGGGAGTTGGTGGGAAGGAAATTGGGCTTAGCTGAGGGCTGAGGACCACAGGGTAGACGGGGCTGTCATCCTCAAAGGGACATCTGCAGAGACTTGCCATAGGAAAGGGCTCAGGTAGGGAGGGAGAGAAGTTGCTGTGGGATGATGGAGGAAGGCTACTTGCTATGCAGGGTCTTTCTCAGGGGGTGTATGCACTTTGTATTTCTCTTTCTGGAACACAGAAATCCATCTTGACCTCCTGGGTCTAGTCGGAAATATATTGCTGCAGCTTCAACGTCAGAGCACTTCCCATGTTTTACCTTAGTTGACGCACAGAAGTACAGACTAAGTCAGGGGTTGCGCTTTCTCCTGGCCTCTGAAGGTCACCAGGTGTGCTGGCTCTGTAAATCTAGAGCCGATGTTAATCACTTCGACTAAGTATCTTTTCTTTGCAATTAAGAATGCAGATGTAGAAGGTGATTGTCAGGAGTGCCACCCCACTCCAAGAAGGCACTGGTGAAGAAGACTGTCGGTGAGGAGGTAGAGATGCTGCTGGGAAATTGTGCAGCTGTTTTATAAAAGCAGATAATTCTAGAGAGGAAGCAAGTCACTTCGCGGTTTCATTCCCAGGTGTGAACCCAAGGCTGGAGTACAGAACCGCGTAAATGTTTGCACAGGAACGTTCATAGCAACAGTATTTATAATAGTCAGACGTGGAATTAATCCAGTGTCATTCAGCTGGTGAGTAAATATAATCATAAAACAGACTATTATTTGGCAATAAAAATGGATTAAAAGAAAGGGCCAGAGCTACCAAACTGGAGAACCTGGGTTCAATCCTGGTGCTCACATGGTGGAAGGAGAGAACTGACTTATGTAAGTTGACCTTTGGCCTCCACATGAACTCTCTGACCATCATACACACCCCCTCTGGCATATAAACATGCCACAAAAATAAGATCTGAAAGACATTATGATATGCCATGACACCTAAGTATTTTGAAATATGCTTGAAGGAAGAAGTCAGTCATAAAAGATCAAATGTAGTATCATTCCGTTTTTAAAAATGTTCAAAGTGGGCAAATTTATACAGATATGGAAGAATAACTGGGTATTCATCATGACGTTTTGCTCTTTGTGCTAATAGCTTTGACTCTCCACAGCTAGGGCATGATTTTTGAACACAGAAACTTTTTTGTATTGCCAACATTAACAATGTCTGACATGCAGTTGTGGATTCAATATACAATTATAAAACTTTAGTTTAATATATTTTGGACCTAGTTGGTTAAAAGATAGGAAAGAATTAATTGTTTTTTCTCAAAACATTGTTTCTCTGTGTAGCTCTGGCTGTCCTGGAACTCACTCTATAGTCCAGGCTGGCCTTGAACTCACAGAGATCTACCTGTCTTTGGCTCCATGAGTGCTGAGATTAAAGGTATATGCCACCACCACCCGCAGAATTAATTTCTAATAGAAAGTATGAGTTAAAATATTTATTACAAAAGAAAGTCTTATTTCCTCTTTAATTTCCTTTGCATGATAATTATGTAAAAATCTTATTTGTGTAACAAATGGTGCTCTAGTAATATAATTAAGACGAAATGTACTATTTAACTTTTTAGTTTCTATGAATGATAAGGGGCAACTCTGAACTATGATTTACACTTAGTGTAAGAACTTGGATGTGGTGAGTACTCAGTGTGTCTTTGATGGATGAATGAATGGGAACTTGAAAACCATTATCAAAGATCGTTTCCCTGGAAATCATTATCATTGTTTAGTTGGAAGTATCCTCTGAGACATAGGATAGACCGACTTTGGTTCATTTGACTTGTGGGATGTTTACATTTGGAACAAAAGTGAAATGGTTATGTATCAATTATTCATAATTAACCGTTAAATAATGAATAATTGTTCCATTAGGAATTGTTCATGCTGTCTGACATAAATGACAGTAATCATCTGTGAAATTGAAATATATTGGAAAAGTAATTTTTATTCCATATACACTTTATTCATAAGGAGTCCCTGCTGAATTATAAATAAAGATATCTGCAAATTGTAAAACATCCCACGGATCAGAAGAAACAGTGTGAATGCAGTAGCAGCTCTCCATAGCTGGCCTGACTTATCGGTCTCTTCTTTAGCTTTGCAATCAGATCAGTTTCTCCAGGCACTCAGCAGAATAAATAGAAAGCCCCCAAGGTGCTCATATATTTTGTGTTTAGTAAAGGTGCTGCACAAGGAAAAACAAAGTATTTGCGACTGAACTGAGGTGACGAGACATGATGAGCAATTAGATTAGGTAACGAATAACCTACTGCACACAGAAAGAATGCCTAGGTGAACATTTTTGATAGACAATGAATTCTAAAATGCCGAGCAGTTCTCCACTGCTGCTACTGGTTGCCTTATTTAGCTGGGTCTAACCGTAGAATTCAATCATTGAGGGGGTTGAAAACTAGTTAAATGGCTTCCTGCTTTCTCATTAACAATTAAGGTGGTGAGCTAAAATTTCTAATGAAAAAAATCAAGAATTATAAAAGTGGAAAAGATTATGATACAAACAGGAAAGGTAAAAATGGTTTATTTCTATGGTGTTAATTATTGAATATATTCTATATGGCTTTGTAATATGCAGGCTTTGGGGGACTTTTGTGAAGAAATGGTAAATGAAAAGCATTGTCCATGAATGAAACTTTTCCTGTTTGACCTTTCCCCCCATTTTTGCTGTGTCTGTTTTCTCTCACCTCTCCCCAGTCTTCTCTATTAACTTAGAGTATCACAGGGGAATTGAATCACATGCTTTTAAAACATTTAAGTATAGTATCTTTGATTCTTTGACAATTTTATGCACACATAGAATGCATTTCTTTTTGTTTTGTTTTTCAAGACAGGGTTTCTTTGTGTAACCCTGACTGTCCTGGAATTCACTCTGTAGACCAGGCTGGTCTCAAACTCAGAGATCTGCCTATCTCTGTCTCCAGAGTGCTGGGATTAAAGGCGTGCACCATCACCACCTGACACATATAATGTATTTCAATAATATTCACCCCACATTGTATCCTCCAACTCCAAGATACCTCCTACACCCCTTTCCCAACTTCATGCCCCTCCTGCCTCTATTTTTTTTTTTAAATAACCTACTGAGTACAGTTAGTGTTATCCACGCATGTGAGATCATCCAATAAAGAAAACTGATGGTCCCTCCCCTAACTCATCAACTGCCAAGGGCATCCCAGCTGCTGATGGGTGAATCCCTCTGTCTGGGCTGGAACGTTGATTGGCTTTATCTTGTGCAGGTCTTTTGCAGGAAATCACAGCTGCTGTGAGTTTATGGGTTCATCAGTCATGTGATGTCTAGAAGACACTGTTTCACCCCTTTCCTCCCTAACCTCTGATTTCTTACAATCTTCCTGACCGTTCTTCTGAGATGTCCCCTGAGCCTTGGAGGTGGGACAGGGGTAGCTGTGATGTAAATACCCCATTTAATTTAACTTTATTTTATTCTATTGTTTTGGGGTAAGACCTCACTGTGTAGCCCAGAATGAACCTGAGCTTGTTTGTGCCCATCCTGTTTCAATATCCCATTACAGCCACACCCCATCATCTATCCTGTAAATCTTTTGTTTTATATCTGATTGTGACTGGAGCTAGCTGAGTATCCTTGAACAACTTAATCATTTAAAGTTCTTAGATGATTAATTAGGAAGTTAGATTTAATGATCATAAGGGTCTTTCTAAGTGTTAATGATCATCATTATACATATCAACTAAGAGACTGTTCTTAGCTTTTGGAAGGTTTGCCCTTACCTAGACTCTAGGGTTCATGACAAACTCACCACATTCGGTGCACAAATATTGGCTACTGGTGGATGTCATTCATTTAGTATGAGTCCCAGATGTCAGCTTTTCTAATTACAGCTTCCGAGTCAAATAGCTCAGGACTTAACACCTCTTTGCATTCTCCAGAAATAGACTCAATATATCAGTGAGCAATGTCCACTGGGCTGAAAGTTTTTTAGAGGAAAGCTTTCACCTTGAACATGCCATGAGAAGCCACTTTAACACCTGCCACCCTGCCACAGGAGGCTCTTCCTCCTGAGTTCAGGCAAGTAGCATCCAGGACGACCCAGGATGAATGTCAAGCTGGGAGTCTGTTTAGAAAAAGAACAGATTATTTGGGGTCAACTCTAGCATTTTGCCATATTTGTTTTCAAGATGAGCATACGTGTTCTATATATTTCTTAAACTTTTATTTAAAAATTTCTAACATATACAAATAATTATTCAATGAATCTTTGTGTACCCATCACCTACCTTCAACAGACCTTCAACATCTTATTTTGTCTTTAAACACACTTCATATCCTACATGCTATTGTGAAGAAATCCCAAATACCATGCCATTATATCAGTAATATTTCAACCAGACCTAATTTTATAGCTTATATTTCTGTTGTGTTATATATATCAAATATTTATCTATATCATTATTTTAACACACAAATTATAACATAGGCTTACAATAACACCATAGTTCGTTTAACAATTGCTCTTTTGTTGAGTTATTTATTTATTTATTTCTGCTTTTACATCTTAAAAATAATCCTGCATGGGACATTTCTGTCCAGACACATTTATTTCAATATCTGATTATTTTTGCATATAAATGAAGTTGCAAGTAACGGTGTTTTCAGATTATTGTAAGAACTCATGACAGTGACTGTTTTTAAGCTTTTGATACCTCTTTTTAAAATATTTTATTTCTCTGTGTGTGACAGTGTGGGCATGTGAGTGGCAGTGGACAGCCGCAGACATTTCTGCCTTCTACCTTCTCTGAGGCAGGATCTCTTTTGCTATTTGCCTCTGTGTTGTGTCTTCAACACTAGGCAGCCTGTGAGTTTCTGGGGAGTTCTCCTGTCTCCCTGTAGGAACACTGGTCTTATAAACATGTGCCATCATGGCGTTTGCATGGGGATGCCGGGATCTGAATTCAGGATATGAGGGTTACATGGTGAGTGCTTTAAATGACGAACCACTTCCCTTGCCTGGTACCTGCTTTAGAAACCAAACTAAGAAACTGAGTACACAATCTTTATACTTTTCAATCAGATTAAAAATGATTTCAGATTAAAAAATAATTTTGTCTTTTCTTATTTGACACTTCCCTATACATATATAAGGTATTATGATCATATGCACCCACATTTTCCTCTCTCCTCCTTCCTCCTCGTCCTCCCTCTGGAACTCTTCTTTCCAAGAAGCCCCTCCACTTCTATTTTCATATCTTTAAAAATACATAACCCACTGAATTGAATTAGAGCTGCTTGCATGTTCATGAGACTAAGTTAAGTGGAAGTGAATTCTGATGAAATGGCTAAGAGTTAGGCCACTGTTGATCAAGTAGTGGTGGGGTGTGGTTTGGGGCATAGAGGTTTATTGAACACCTCTAGGAAAAGCCCGTAATTACATGAAGGGACAGCAAGAAGGTTGGCCAGAAAATGACCTCAATATGATAAGCTTCATTAGGGGTCAGAAACTTTAACAAGTAATTAAGATGTTCCAGCACCGTACCAATTATGAGAAATGTTTTTTTTTTCCTCCCTGTTCTCTCCTTTTAAAATGGTTTGAATTTCACAACTACAAATTAATAAAGTGTTGATTTTGCTTATGACTTTTAATGGACATTTAAAAAATTGCACACTGCCATTCTTGTAATAAAGTGGGTCATTTAGTGTCCCAGGACATTTTTGTGTGTGTCTGGGTCCCCTCCCCTCCCACCTGGTTTGAGACAGTCTCCCTCTTGTTTACCGCTGTGTTTGCCAGGCTATCCGGCTGTTCCCACCTTCTCTTTCCTCAGAAAGCTGTGCTAGGACTAGATGCACATGCACTACTGTGTCCAGCCTTTTCCATGCATTCTGCAGATCTGAATGTAAGTTGCAGGCTTATGCAGCAAGGGCTTCACCTACTGAGGCATCTCTCTAGCCTGGTGGACCACAGGATATTTGACCTTGAGCAGTTGCAGTGACCTTGGGGATACAGAACACTTTAGTATTATACAACCATTAAGGGTACTTTGGTTTGCCATGCCTTTAATCTCAGCACTCAGGAGGCAGAGGGAGGCGGATCTCTGTGAGTTCGAGGCCAGCCTGGTCTACAGGGAGAGGTTCCAAGACAGGCTTCAAAGCTACACAGAGAGATCCTGTCTTGAAAAACAAAACAAAGAAACAAAAAGTTACTTTTGTTTAATGGTTGAACTTCCAAGAGAGGTTCTAGAAGAAACCCAAAGTCTTGATAAGATGTAAGGAGAAAACCAGTGTATAAAGGCTAGGGGGTGGGTTAGCACTCCATAAATAATGTTCCATGTTTGCTTTCTCCTCATGAAGTTTTAGCTCTTATATGGGTTGATGAAGAACACACTGTTTTCTTTTGGCCGATCTACTGTATGAACGTCCGACAGGTTGGTGGTTGCACATTGTGAATGGTAAGCAGCGTGGCTGAGCCCAAGGGATACAGTTTCAGTCCTGCTCATGTGCATGACACTTACTCACATGACTTAATGTGTCCTTTCAAGGTTTTCATTTCTCTGTGGCACATTAGTGCTGAGGTTGTCTGTCAGTCCATGCCTACTTGTTCTGTTAGGTATTGGTGATTCATTCCCTGACATTCTGCTAAATGATTCCATATCTGGCCAGGCTGTGATTGTGCCAAGAAGATGGATTTCACCTTCAGGACAATTGACAGAGAGGCAGTATTGTTTGGGCTCAGCGCTGCCTAATTTTAAAATAACATAATTAGAGGAGAGCAGTGTAGGGAAGAAAGATTGTCAGGCATCAATTAGCGATAACCTTGCCCCTCTCCCTGGTCCCCACCCAATCTGCATTTGGCAGGCAGTGAAAGCTGCTGGCTCTCCTTTCACTGGGTATATCCAGCTACAGAATGTATATAACACTGGAGGTAGACTCTCTTAGAGTGCATAATTTAGAGAATGAAGACAGCTGGTTGAAAGCCTTATGATGATGTTTTTGGGTTGACGTATATTTCTGATCCTGAGAGGTGCCTTTGAAAATATGAATTTTCATGTAACTGTTCGTGTTTTACACACTGGTCATAGTGGCTACCTGCGGCAGAGACTTTGGAAGTTTTCATTGCTATGATGGAGGGAATATGGCTTCATTATGAATTAGTGTCACACATGAAAGCTCAAACAGTGGTGGATTTGGGAGCAAAATCAGTCTTCAGGCGCCCCTTTGTATTGGCTTTAATGGAAGCTGCAAGAGTAATTTGGTTGCTAATATTCCTTTAGTGACTGCAGCTTTCTGCCTCCAGAATTCCCTTAATACGGAGCACATTTTTATTCTTGTGTTTTTTTTCTCTAGGAAGCTTAAAATGGCCCTTATATTAAACTTTAAATTCCCTCCAAAGTTGATCCAAGAACTAGAATGATAGACTTAATCTCTGCAACTTTGCAATTAGTATATTAACTTCAGCACTATTTTTGGCATCACTGTGTTCTATACGTCATCTGGTTAATGTGTTTCCTTCCCCGGGATTTTACCAGAGCACAGCAATTGGAATGCAGAATAAACATTAACAGACTTCTTGGAGCTTGCATTTGGTTATAGGGAACTGTTCTCTTATTCTGTTTTTTTTTTTTTTTTTTATTCCTTGTAAGACATGTTCCTTCAAGTGAGGGGAGTTAAAGATAATGCATTTCAAAGAAGCAACATGTCAAAATGTGAGCAGATGTGTTTGTCCCAATAGATTCTGGAGGATAATTTTTAATTTTTGTAGAAGTAGGTACTATGAAGCCAGAGAAGCCAAGTTCTGTATTTTCAGCTTTTTCCGCCAAACATGGGTAGTGTAAATTACCCAGCTGCTCTTCCTCTGGATGGATTTCGTGGTATCCGAGCGATTTATAGGTCTAGAGTGCAGCTGCCAAAAGCCATTTATTTTCCATTCTGTATTAAATCCATCATATACAAATACATTAGCATTCGGTACAGACCTCGGGGGCTTATGGTGGTTTTCTTTTTATCTTCTGAATCTCTGTATTGCAAATATTTGTAGATATAGCAAATCAGCACCCCTGAATTAACCAGCACCCCGAATTACTAAGTTCACAGGTAACTTTAGGAGGGGTGCTCTTAGTATTTCTGAGGAGAAGTGTGCAGATGCATTTACTTATGTGTGTGAGAGGAACGTCAGATGAGTTCCTGTTCTGATCATAGTTTGATCATGCTACAGTGATGAGTGGATGAATCGAGACTTCAGCTCTAGTCCCTGTTTGTGGTCACATCTGCCAACTGACTATGTTTCCGTTCAAAAACCTAATTGTTCATATTTTGGGGGGTAAGCATGCATATTTGGAAATATGGGGAGCTTTAAAATCTATTGAAGCTTTTTTTTCACTTGAAGATACACATTCCTTCTTTAAATAAATAGGAACCATTTTGATCAATAATTCAAAATATCGAGCTTATGGAGATCAGTGTGTGTCTGGCTTGCTTATGAGTTTTCTGAAATACCTTCATGGTGTTCATAAAATACTGATGAGAACTTGAAATGTATGCATTGCTTGACAAATGTAGACATTGTTCCTTAATATGTTTGTCTAGATTTTTTTGAATTGAAAATTGATTTTTTTTTCATACAATGTATTCTGAGTATGGTTTCCTTTCTCCCATCTCCTCCCAATTTCCCCACCCATCCAAATCTACACTCTTTTTCTTTTTCTCTCTCATTAGGAAACAAATAGGCATCTAAATAATAATAAAATAAAAACTAATAGAATTTTCTCCTTGCTATTTACTACATAAAGCATGGCTCTCATTTCTACTTGCTAATTCTTTCCATATATACTTTTGGATTAATTTTCCTTGATAGTAAATAAATCTCGATTTCAGTTGTTGATCAGAACATCTTGATTCCACATTTATGATGTGTGATTTATAAAATTATTTACTTAGCTCTCAAGGAACACCAAGTTTAGTTCCCATACTATGTCTTCATCTATTTTCTGATGACTTCCCTGCATCCACCCAGAGATGCAGTCACCCTGAGGGTCCACCTGCATGGACCAGTGCTCACTTTCTCTCTCAGGCTTCAGGATGTTGTTTACTCTCCAGTAATTCTTTCCTTAGCTTCTTGTCCAAACCCTACTATTTTCAAAGATCCCCTCCTTCACAGTCTTCTGAATAATAAGAACTTTCTCTTTTGTTATCTTTATGTTCCTCTTTGGTGGCTCTAAAATTTCTAATTTTTCACAGTTATTGCTATATATGTCTTGGACATTACAAGATTATAAAGTCCTCAATGATAGAGACTAAGATAATTATTTTTCTACGTTCTTCAAAGCCTATGAAATCATGTGTGTGTATGTATGTGTGTATGTGTGTGTGCGCGTGTGCGTGTGCATGTGCGTGTGTGTGTGTGTGTGTGTGTGTGTGTGTGTGTGTGTGCGTGTATGATGAGTTTGAGTTAGTGGTTTAAATCAAAATTAAATATAAAATGTTAACCGGCTGTGGAAGGCTTCAGAGATGGCTTTATGAGGCCTTAGTGGATGTTTAAAGGACTCTAGTGAATGCAATTTGTTCTTCCCAATCACTGAGGTTTCCCAGTATGAGCTTAGTTGAAATTCTCATTGTGTGTGTGTGTGTGGGGGGGGGCAGAGGAGCAGTGGGTGTGGGGGAGAGGGGAGGTGGGAGGAGGAAAGGTAGGAGGGGAGGGAACAGAGGCTGTGGTTGGGATATATTGTATGAGAGAAGAATAAATGAATGTATGAATGAATGAATAAATAAATAAATAAATAAATGAATAAATAAACAACTCACAGAAGAGCACATGTTTTAGGTGATAAATTTTAACTGGGGTATAACTATTATCAAATTTTTTCTTTCCTATACTGAAACATATATAACTGAAACAGTATAACTGTACCGTTTTTTTTTTTTCTCTTGAGTATTTGGCTCATACCCAAAGCAGATTTTACTTACATGTGGATTTCAGATGAAATCATTCCTTTAGAAAATTTCAACTGTTTTTTTGTTTTAATATTTTTTTCATTTTTAAAATTTATTTATTAAATTTAATTTTACATATCAACCACAGATTCCCTTGTTCTCCCCCTCCCACCTCAACCCTCTGTCTTCCCTCTAGCCCATCCCCTATTCCCATCTCCATTTCAATAATATTATTGTGAAAATCTTTTAAAAAATCAGTGTATTAAAAAGCTTGAAATGAAAAAAAAAATAGCAGTCCCTTGATTAGCTCTTTTCCAATTATTCTCTATAGACAATTCATTTTAAATCATTTGGCTATTTTCTTAAAATATGTCATTCAGTGTTTTTTCATTTAACTTCTAGTTTTATACATATCATACATATAATTTAAACCAGTGATATAATAAAATATGTCAATCTCATATCTGAGCCTTTCTATCTTCCAGTTCTTGGGCCAGAAGGAACTATTTTGTCTTTCAATTGTTTTTTTCCTTTTATTTACACCGTACTTCTAAATATCATACAATGAACCATTTATTTTTTTTTTCTTTTAAAATTTTTTTATATTAATTTATCTCATTTTCTGCTTTGTAGTATCTTGTCTGCATATGTGTTTGGTATATGTCTCGTGTGGACAGATGTCAGAAGAAGGTTTCAGATCCTTTGGAACTGAAGTTCATGGATAATGTTATCAATGACCATGTAGGTGCTGAAAATCTAACCCAGGTCCTCTGCAAGAGCCACAAGAAGTGCTCTTAACTTCCGAGCCATTGCTCCAGCCCAGGATATACCGACTTGTTTGTGAGATCACCAGGGGATTTATCAGCATGAAATATGTAGCCCTAAGAAATCACGAACTCTTAAAACAGTAACTTTTAAGTCATCGAGAAGCCCTAAGAAGAAGCAACCAAGGAAAACCTCTTGAAGAAAGTGCAGCGCAGTGGACGTGTGAATAAACCAGGTGTTGACTGTGTCCTGTGTACGCAGCAGGGTTCAAGGTGTATGCTTTCCTCATAGAGTTGAAGTGAGTGTCACCATTTTCAAAGACAGCAGCAGAAAAGGGCAGAATCAGAGGTCTGCTTATTGGAGCTGGCACGGAAACTCGCCTTTCCGATCTGATCTATGCTCTGAGCACAATGCTGAGCTATGCCAGTGTCTCTCTCAAGCTTGCTTTGCCAATGTACCTACCCGCTGGCATGTCTAAGCTGTGAAGTGCAATTCCAGCATGTTCTGTATGAGAATGTGCCTGTAGAAAATGCCATAATTTCTTAAATCTATCACAGCTCTCAAATTACTTAATTTTGTCATAGCAAAATAGTATAAGACTTGTGTTTCTTCTGCATTATCACTTAGACTATTATGCATCAGCATGTTATGCATTTTTGATAAAAATGTTTTAATCCTCCTAATAATCCTTTCAAGAATATTATTTTCCCTTCTTTTCTAAGATTCTTTTGTTTTCTTTTTGTGTATGAGTGCTTGTCTGTGTATCTTAATGCGTGCATTCCTGGTGTTCAAGGATGCCAGAAGAGGGCATCAAATTCCCTGGAGGTGAAATTACAGGAGGTTGTGAGCCATCAAGTGGGTGCTGGGAACTGAACCCAGGTCCTTTGCAAGGGCAGCTGGTGATCTTAACCCTAAGCCATCTCTGCAGCTTCATCTCCTCCACCCTGTAACCACAAGGCTGTCAGATTTTCTAATGAGACTGTAACCTACTTCCTAAGGCTTTCGTTTTGTCTACCTTTTCTTATTTGGTGATGTTATATTTTGCTTATTACATAGATGTTTATAAATTTAAAAAAGGGATCGTGTTGAGTGTCATATGGCTATCACATACCACATACCACACTTTCCAACACACACACACACACACACACACACACACACACACACACACACACACACACACACACACCGGATGGCAAGGATGGCAGAAGGAAAAATGTAGCTTCTTTCTTTTGAAGTTCATATACACTATAAACTCAGCATCTTCTCTACTGCTACTGAACTGAACTTAGCCTTTGAAGTTGTGGTTAAACCATTAGGGAAACATTATTGTCTACCATGTTTTCTGTACGGTGTGTTCTTTCTTTAATTTGGTGTAATTTAATTATTTTTCTGACTGCATGTATTATCCGCTGAGCTGAGAAACATACTACAGACTCTGGAGAAGCAATGCCTGGTTGATCTTGACTTTATACTCAGATTAGGCTTCAGTCTGAGTTCCTTAGTTTTTATTAAGTGTTATTTTTATTTGTGTAGATGTACGTGCACTTGCACACGACTGTAGGTGCCTTTGGAAGAAGCCAGAGGAGGGTGTTGGGTCTCTCCCCTCCTTGCTCCCCCACAGTGGGAGTTACAGGTGGTTGTAAGCCACCCGATACGGGTACTGGGAACTGAACTCCAGTTCTCTGAAAGATCATCAAGTACTCTTAACTGTGACGCTCTCTTTCCATCCCCAGGTCCAAACTGCTTACTCAGCTCATTGTCTTACCAAATGCCTCCTTTGACCTGCCTTAGCAGCTAAAAATGCTAGGTCATTTGATTTACTTTAAATGAATAATTAATACAAAACCATAAAACATGTCTTTTTTGCTCCCTTTTTAGATAAAGCACTGGGACATAGGAATTTTGTCTCATGAATATCATAGGATGCTAATCTGGATGTAGGGTCACCCAGGGAGGAAGAGAGTTTTCTCACTAAAATAGTTTCTTTATCCCTACGTTCAATTAAATGACACAAGATTGGATGCTCTAGTGATTTTCTCAGAGTTAATTATCTGGGAGTTTAACGTTGGTTTGAAAAGTCTCCAAGTGATGTTAGGCATTTAATTTATTTCCCACCAGGAAGGAGAAACAGAACACAATATAAAATATTCAATCTAAGCTTTAATTAACATCATTTAAGATCAAATAAGGGAGGTAACAGCAATCCAGGGAGGAAAACTGCAACAGCTTCTACATTATGGATACTGAAAATTCCCAGTGATACTTTTGTATCGGAGAGTCATGGTAAACTTTGAAGGGTTAAGAAGGAAGCTGGATGCGGTGATGCATACCTGCCATCCTGGCTGAGGGAAACTGAAGCTGTGGGACAAGAATCACTCAGGCAATGCAGTGAGACTTTGTCTTCAAATTTAAAAAGCGAGAGGGCGGTGGTAGAAGAGATAGACCACAGTGTAGAATGCATGGATGGCATGCATCAGCCTCTAGATAAATGTATTCCTTGAACTTAAACCCAAAGCATCTTGGTTACTATTCGGTACTTATACAAACTTCTGTTTACACAGGAGTCAACCATGTATCCAGTCCCTAACCATAAACACATAATTTTAAATTTTGAGAGCAGACAGTCATTTTGTAGCTATGCAATGATATCAGACAACAGTTACCCCAATTGTTTCTTGAATCACTGTGTAATGCTTGCACAGCTGGGCTCTTTAAGACCAGCATGTGAGTGATAATTGTAAAGCTATAATTCTGAGCCTGTTGTTTTGAGAACAAACAGGCTCTTGGGGAGCTAAAGACTAGCTTTGCGGCTTTTTTAAATCAAAAAATAATCTAGAGAATCAAATGTACAAGGGCGCCTGGAGGGGAGTGCCGAGAGCACAAATTTCAGTTTAAGTGAGAGAAGGCCAGCACTAATGTTCTCATTACCGCATCAATTCTCTCACGGCGTACCTGGGCAGTGTCCTTGCTTCTAATTATGTTCTTACATGAATGCCTTATTACATATAATGTGGGAAATAGGATAGCTAGATGGCTTGTGTCTTGTGGCTTCTGTTTGCTTTATATTTATAACCCGAATGTTCTACTCAAGTGGTTAATAAGGACGTTCCAATACATTGATTCTGTCCACCAAATACAAGAACGTCTTCTTAAGCTGGGCAACTCACGTTTTGTGGTTGTCTTTTTTTTTTTTATTTCTTCCTTCTTTACTTTTTTGTCTTGTTTCATTCGGCTTTGCTTTGTTTTAAAAACTACCTGGTAAGGAAAGCCAGTCATCGTATAACTATAAAACCATATCAGATGAACTTGATTCTGAAAACTTGAAATTTAACCTTTGGCCCTAATGTTACACCACTCACAAATAATCAACAAACACACTCAAACTTAAGAGATGTGGGTACAACCTTGGCTCACCTACTGTCTTAGTTGGGTTTCTATTGCTGTGAAGAGAGCATGACCATGGAACTTTTATAGAGAACATTTAATTATGGTGGCTTATAGTTTCAGAGGTTTCGTCCATTATCATCATAATGGGGAGCCATGTCAGCACGCAGGCAGAAGAAGTTATGCTGGAGAAGGAGCCAAGACTTCTCTATATCTTGACCCACAGGCAACAGGATGTGAACTGTGTCACTGGGTGGAGCCTGAGCATAGGAAGACCTCAAAGCCCACCCCCCACATTGACACACTTCCTTCAACAAGGCCATACCTACTCCAACAAAGTCACACCTCTTAATAGTGCCACTCCCTACGGTCTTATGGTGGTCAGTTACATTTAAACGACCACACCTCCCATGTACAAATGATCTCCTTTGGAAGTTTGAATTGCTTTAAGAGTGCTGAATGACTGTTTTAGTGACTCTTCCTGCTACTCTGATAAAATACTTAAAGCTGAAAACAACTTAAAGAAGAAAAGATTTTGGCTTACAAGTCAAGGTGACATTCCATCATGGTGGAGAAGTCACGGCAGCAGGAATAGTAGGAGCTGGTCACATTGCATCCTCCCTCAAGAAAACAGAGAGAAATGAATGCCTTTCTTCTGTTTATACAGTCTGTAATTCCCAACTCAGGGAATGGTGATACCCATTGTGGGAGATTCTTCCCACTTTAGTTAGCTCAATCAAGGTAATTCCTAACAGCCAGGCCCAGAGGTGACCTCGGTGCCTCACAGGTGTACCCCAAGGCTCATCTCCTAGATGATTTCAGATCTCATCAAATTGACAACTGAGATTAACCATCATAATGACGCTAATTATATGGAGGGTTTGGGAAAGCTTCTAATATACTATGACTTTCGCTTAAACTGTAAAGTATGTACTGCTGCCTTCTGTTGATTTTATGCCTTATTAAAAATATTACTTTATATTCCAATTTCCATGTTTTTTATTCTCATGACCCTTTTTATTTGTATCTAATTAGTAGATATTCTCATTTTCCAAGATACAGACTACCAGGGGATATTGTTATCTGATTTTGCTTCTTTTATGCTTTCCCTCAAGGAGAATACCCTCATCAATATCATAGTTTTCTATAAACAAAGATAGTGTTGAAATGAAAAGCTCCACAAATATAATTTCTCACCTGCTTTGCTTACACAAGTAATTATGATGTGATATATGATATGAATCTGTTACTTTGGATTAAAACAATATTTCCACACTCCTATATTAGATACCAGAATCCCTAAAGATGTAATAAGCAAATGTATTTGTAAGCATATTTTATTTCTGCTAGTACTGTGCTAAATAGCAAACCAATCCAATAATGGCATAATTTTTAAGTAAGAGCCATGACCTGGAATGAACAGGACTACAGAGACTAGGTATGTCTGGAGGGCAGGGCAGAAGCCTCTATCCTGAGAAGTATTAACTTGCAGCAAGAGGGGAAGCCACCCTTATATTATCACCCAAGGTAGCTACAGAGAAAAGCAGTAAGATCCTGGAACAGGGTATGGAAAGAATTTTAAGCACATATATACATTTCCTTATAACTAGAAGGTGTCATTATGTGAGACCGTAAAAGAGAAATTTGGCAGAAAACATAAAATATTTTATACCAGTAATTTCAGAGACCACTGGGAACACAGAAAAGATGATATGGTTTGACAGATGCTCAGAAAAATCTCCTCACCCCAAAGTATATTTCACATCTAACACCTAGAATTTCATTCTTTGATGGATGCAACCCATTAAGGTGGCAGTGCCTAACCCCAAATGTGGTTCTCACTCAAACACTGCGGATGTAGATAGCACCAAGTCACAATGTGTTATTATGGGATTGCTCTTGCTGAATCCATTTAAGAGACCAAGTGCTTTGGCAGAACAGGGTCAGTGGTCTATCGTCTGTGGCCAGCCCGTCTATAACTCATCCTGGTGATTGGGTTGTGAGGGAGTTGCGTGTCTTTTAAGACTTGTCTTGGGGCCAACCCTGACCATCCTGCTTATTTATGCATACAGAGGCAGTTTACATTGGCAAGCAGAGGCCTTGTAATAATGGGATTACAAAACACCCACTAATGATATTAAAAAAAATTCCAAAACCCTCTTCAAGGCTAAACTTTAAACCAAGAGGGACAGAACTGTTAAGAACACAGCCTGCAGTTGATCTAAGATCAAGGAGCGAAAAGATCTTAGAATTAGCCAGAGAGCTTGAAAAATGTATGAATGGTTCTTTAAAAACGACATTTGGGAAACTGTGTGTCTGAAATACCAACCCTGGAGGTGCCAAGAGGGAGGCATTTGCGATGACTAACAGCTTAAGGGATCTTCACATGAAGAACGATGATGTAATGCACAGTCAGAGAGGAGGGAGAGAAGACAAAGCTATCCTTTCTCATTACTTCTCAGGTACAATCACACTCTGGAACATCACCAGCTTCATCAATAGGAAGCAGGTAAAAAGGCATGATGGTACCTTGTTGGATTCACATGCTCTTCACAGCACAGTCAGTTCCCTTGAATACCTACACGTATTTTAAATATTTTCATTGCATCTATGTAGTATGAAAATCCTAAAAGTACAGCAGGCAGTATGGTCAGCATGGGGTAACTGGCAAAGAAAAACAATTTAAAAAACATTAAGAGAAGTCATAGAAAAATTAAATTTACTTTGTGTCCATGTGTGGACTATTATGTACTTGTATCAGAGAACAAATTTAGGAGTCGGCTCTCTGTCTCTCTCTCCTTCATGTGGGTCCCAGGGATTGAACTCAGGTCCGCAGGCTCTTTGGCAAGCACCTTTACCCACTGATCCATTTTGCCAGCCTATTTAGTTTTTTTCCTTATACACAGAGTTCTGCTCTTTGGATGAATTATGCATGGTTCCAAGAATCAACGACTAGGAAACTCTAACACAGCACTTAACTGTGTGTCGTGCATTACTGTAAGAGCCTTAACATATATTACTCAATTTAAATATGTTCGATACATTTTTAATAATGTGTAGTGCAATACTGTACTGTGATATTAAATATAGATAACTCTCTCTATTGAAGATTTCAGTGATCTTATACTTTCTTGGAACTGCAATGAAAAAGAGAAATAGCAAAGAAAAAAAGACAATGACCATTATTACAAACTTACTATAAAATGACCATAATTTTCCACATAAAATAGGACGAAAATTGTATGGGTATTTAAAGATTTTGATTCTTACCATAAATGTAAGGGTATGTTACTCAACCTAATTATGTACTAAGCTATAAAATTATTATATTTGTAGGATTAAAAATAGTAATGATTGTCTTTAAAAGTTTAAAAGAATGTATTATTAGATCACGATGCGTGTGCATGGGCACATGCACCACAGTGCATGTGAAGGTCAGAGGATGACATTGTGGAGATGGTTCTCTCTTTCCACCATTATATGGGTTCTGGGGGTTGAACTCGGGTCCTAAGGCAAGCACAACAAGCCTTCAGTAGCTAAGCCATCTAGCAGGCTGTTTCTTGTCTTGCCTTTGCCTGTTTTCTGAAGTCATGAAGCCAAGCACCCACTCAGAAGCTCAGCTGGTTCTGCAGCTGTGGAGGAAATACTGAGTTTGAATGAAGAGAAAAGCTTTCGACTAGTGACCCTGAGATTCTCCAGCTTATGTGAGTCAGAATCAGGGTCCCAGAGATACTATTAATTACAAAGCTGTTTACAGAGACTATCTAGAATCTAAGAGGCTGATAAGCCCTGTGGACACCAGAGAAATCTTCTTTCAGAACGGAGAAATCAAAAGTGCTTAGAAAAAAGAGGACAGTTCCCATTTCTACCATGTGTTTTTTAAAGTACTCATTTAAAAACAAACAAAAAAGATTTGTTTTTAATTTTGTGTATGTGTGTGTGGTTGTGAGTTGGTGTATGTGAGTGCAGGTGCCTGCAAAGACCAGAAGAGTGTTGTGGAATAATCTTTTTGTATACTGTGAAGATTTGTCACTTGGATTGGTTTAATAAAAAGCTGAATGGCCAATAGCTATGTAGGATTTTTGGGGCAGAGAGAATGCTGGGAAGAAGAAGGACCAAGAAACCAGACAGATGCAGAATGAGTTGGACACACAAAATGGGATAGAGATAAAAACCATGTGGTAGAATGTAGACTAATGAAAATATGGGTTGATTTAAGTTGTAGGAGCTAGTTAGTAACAAGCCTAAGCTGTTGGCCAAGCTTTCATAATTAATAAGAAGTCTTTGTGTGGTTATCTGGGAGCTTGCAAGTGGGACAGAAAAATATGTCTGCAGAAGAGGACATCAGTTCTTCTGGAGGTAGAGCTACAGGTGGTTTTGAACCACCAGATGGATGTGGGTGCTGGGACCCAGTACCAGCTTCTCCACAAGAGCAGTCATGCTATTAGCTGCTGAGCCATCTCTCTAGCCCTTCCCACTGGGGTTTTACAAAAGGCTAACTGTGGACCTTTGGGGATAATCTGAGGGGGGTACCCTTTACCAGAGATAGAAAGAGGACCATAGTAAGAATATGAAGTCTAAAGTAACTTTAAACTTTCCAGGGGAAAAGTATCATTTCCCAAACATAAGCAAACGATGCAAAAAAAAAAAATGAGTATGCAAAATAACATGATGAGGAAGTGAAAAATAGCAAGGCTAATTAGAAAAGACAGGAGCCATGTGGGGAAATCACTACTCACTCTGAAACAGTAGTTCCCAGTCTTTGAGGTGAAAATACCGAGTTAGGGGATGGCACAGTGGAGGAAGGGCTAAATGAGAACAAAGGAAAGATGTGTTAAAAAAAAATAGAGTAACAGAGCCCATTACTTTGTTGCTAACTTTAAAAAAAAATCAAAGAAAAAGCAAACATATTTAATAAGAACTATGTATATTTATATATATTTATATACTTAACATGTCATTTGCATACACAAATTACCCAACGAGAACAGGGGAAGGCTAGAAGCTATACCACCACTGTTAGAGAAGACCAAGGCCATGTAGCGTTAGGAAGACCACATTGCAAATGACCCACACCATCCCTGCCTTTGTTTCCAATGGATGATTCTTGCTTCAGACATCAACTTCATCCTCAGAAGCCCAGAGCATCGCTCTGGTTTAAAGTCCATTGGAATTGCAGTGTTTCCAAGCCTAGCAGAATTGCCGCCTGGGGTCTCTTTTAAAGTACCACTTGAAATGACTTTCCTGGATGTCTCAACACTGTTTGGAGAGACAGACGTCAGAGGGTGGTGACGAAATCACTCACGTTGTGTGGAGAAATGCGAGGGCTTTTCCTCTTTGGTATTAAAGGCTGAGCGGCTACTGACGCCAGTGCAGCTGGTTGCCTAGGTACCTCCACCCATAAACACTTATTCGTAAAAATAAAAGGAAAGAAAATGCCTCGCCCTGCAAGAGAAAAACCTACCAAGACCTCAGTTCACTTCCTCGTCTCCCCGCTCCATCTTGGTGAAGGGATTTTCCATAACCACTTGTCTCTGCTCAGGGAGAGACTGGTGCAGGCAGAAAAGCGGTGGGACCAGATGTGAGAAGTCTGTCAAACACCGACCCAATCCCAGGGCGCCCTCTGAGGATTTATGATCACCTCTGCTGCTGGCCGGGCCTGGGGTAATGAGAGTTCCATTGCGCAGAGAAGAAGAGGCAAATCAGAGCAGAAAAGGACCTTGACTCCAGGGAAGCAGGGCTTCGGCTTCAATAAATGAGCCGATGCTGATGACATGGAATTTACTTTTAAGTCGCAAAGCTGCTGGGGACTACATTGTAATAAAGTAAGTGTCAGACAATAAAGCAATTTGGTAACGCCAACTTTTTCCTTCTGCTCTGTGTGTGTGTATATCCGTCAGAGCATCTTAATAAAAAAAAGGCTAACGTCTGAATTAGGACTGGGTAGAAGACACTACTCAGGTTACTTTTTATACAGGAGATATCAAAGCCAATCATTGTGTCAGATTAGTATGGACCTGATATGGGTTGGAGACTGCACGTCTTATCTCATTTAACACACTGGATTCAGACAAATTCACTTTACAAATTAATTTATTGTTTTTCTCTCTTTCTCTGTGTGTGTGTGTGGGGGGGCATGCTTACCACAGTGCCTGTGTAGAGGTCAGAGGACAACTTTATGGAGTCAACTCTCTCCTTCCACCCTCTATATGGGCTCCAGGGCTCAGACTCAGGTTGCCACACTTACACATCTCTTTTTCCCACCAAGCCCCTCTTTTCTTTCTTCATGTAGGCGTAATTTACTGTCAACTCACCTTTTCTTGCCGTATCTCAGAGATTTTATTGTGTTGTCCTTTCATTTTCATTTATTTCAAGATTTAAAAAGCCGCTGTAGTTTAATGTGCATCATCTCAGATTCTAGATATAAAGTCCTTGTGACATGTGTGGTTTATAAACCCACCCTTCCCTACATCGCCTTGGCCGTGGTGTTTTGTCACAGCAGTGGAAAAGTAGCTAATACATTCTCCATGCTCGCTGAGACCGTGACACATAGGCCTCCTTGCTATTTTTCCAAGAATCCAGTCATGTCCCTAACTTAGGCCTTTCCAGTGCTGGTTGGCATGCTGTTCTAGATCTATGACTGGGCTCACTCTCACTACCTATTGTATCATTCATTCATTCATTCATTCATTCATTTAGTTTGTGTGTGGATGGATGCACATGCCAGGTCCTGATATGGAGAACAGAAGACACTTGCAGGAGTTGGTTCTCTCCTTCCATCTTAAGGGTCCCAGGGACCTCACTCAGCATGTCAGACTCGGTCAGCGCTTCCCCACTGAGCAGTCTCAGTGGCCCCTGCCTCATTTCTAAGTTTTTCTAAGACTTGTCAGGAAAACCTTCCCCGATAACCTAGTCAAAAAGCTTAACCAACAGCTACACTCTCAGTTTGTCCTATCTCCTTTCCTTGTTTTATTTTCTTCTTAATATTCATATTCATGTATGTTATAGCTATTACTTTGGGTATATTTTTCAATAGGATGGAAGTTTCATCAAAGTACACGGCAAAATATTTATGTTTAATACATGGATTGGAAGTAGTATTTATCTACTCAGCAAATGAGTGAGTATATACAGTTAAATATTCGGAAGATCTTAATGATATATGGAATCATGTCCTCTCTTAGGATGATAAAAATGCCAGAGGACACTTAAAGATCAAAGACAGATAAGGGGTGCAGAAGTTGATGGGACAAACCTGCTGCTCCATTTGTTATTTCGATCAAGATTTGAGGGGGTGTGCTGCTGTGTCTCAAGACTTAGTTGTAGTTTTAATTTCAGTCCTCTTTGCTACTCACCAAAAGTCTCATGGAAGCTGATGAACTCACAAGGCAACTCACGAGCTGGAGTCAACAGATAGCTGTGTGTGCTTATGCTTCAGCAGATGATCGACATTAAAGTCTGGGCCCCAACCGACAAAGATTTTCCTGTTCAAGAACTATATGTAGAAAAGTACATAGTGGTGTATCCCTGTAATCGTTGTTCTTTGGGGGGGGGGGGAATGTGGGGAAATTGTGAGTTTGAGGATAGCCTGGACAACTTAGGGAAACCCTGTCTTCAATTAAAGAACTGTACACGAAGCCTAGCTTATCCACATGCAGAGCATTCACTGTTTAGTTTTGCCAGTTTAAATACTCCTGTGTCTAGGAATGGCTTCAATCCACTCATGATACATAAAATAAATTAGCATTCTCACACTCTAGAGAGAAGTATGAATTTAGCACCAAATGGAATCAGCAGATGACTGAACTCTGGGCTTCCCCCCTCCTCTTCTCTTGTTTCTGTCATAAATACAACAGATGCAAGATGCTGGAATGTGAACAACCCCAGAAGGTAGATGTTTGCCTCTAATGCAGAAATAAACCATTCAAAATTGCATTCCACACAGCATGCCAGAGCTAGCAAGAACTCCTTAGTTCCTCTACTGCCATTAGGAGGACTTTATGCCTAAATGTATCACAGAAGTCTCCATCGTTCAATGAAGCATATGGCTACCTTTGATGCTAAAGATTACTAAATACCTTTTATAAATTTATAATAATGGCATCTAAGGCCAATATAAATTTCTGCCACATCAGTGATTTGGAACAACTGTAGTTCCCACTAAATCCTGAACATCAGTCAAACTTACAATGCACAAAGGTGTGAAACACAGCTTTCGAAAAGTAAGTCACCAGCTGGAGAGTCGGCACCGCAGTTAAGAGCATGTGCTGCTCTTGAGGAAGACCTGAGTTTGGTCCCCGGCACCTACACAGTGGCTCACAGCCGTCTGTAACTCCAGTTCCAAAGGATCCAAGACCTTCCTCTGACCTCTGCAAGCGCTAGGCACACACATGGCACACATATATACATGCATGTGAAACACTCAGACATGTAGAATGAATAAATCGAATTTAAAAATTGAGATAAGTTCAGAGGACATAGCTGTTTTTCATTAGGTAGAAAAGCAAAGTCCTTCCCAGGGGAAAAAAAATACTCTCTTCAGTTTCACCTCTTTTAAGAGCATAGCCCTCCAGGAAAATGACGGACAGCTCCTTATCAGTTGTCCATCTGTCCTATGTTCCTGAAGGGTCTGCGATGCCTGCTACCCTGTTGAGCGTTGAACTTTCATTCTCATTTTTCTTCATTGTTGGACATGTAATGAATGTGTACTCAGAGTTGGTCAATTTCAGCTAAAGAAATTCAACCTCATCAAGGGATTCTATAAAAACCAACCAACCCACCCACAGCTGAGATCATGCCTAGTGACTTAAGACGGAATGCTTTTCCTTCTAAGACAAAAACAATGTCCTTGTCGCCACTGCCATTTAACAATGTACTAGTTCTATTCAAATAATTTGAGACAAAGACACAAACAATTAACCGAATTGGAAAAGAGATGGTAAAACATCCTCTGTTTGTTGATAACATGGTTTTGTATATGAAAAATTCTCAAGAAAAATCACCAAACAATAAAGATAATAAGATTAACAAGACTGTAGGTTATAAGATAATATTGAAAATCATATATATAAAATGGACACACACACACACACACACACACACACACACATACATATTTACAATTTTAAATCCCAAACTGAAATTAGGAAAATCATTTCAACTATAATAAGAGTGAGAGAGTTAACAAAAGTACACTGAAATGATCCCTTCAATGTGACCACTGGAAACCATAAAACACCGTTAAAGAAATCCACTAAGACAGAAGTAGATGGAAGAAGAGTATATTCTGTTTTGGAAAATAACATGTTTATAATAGCAATGCAACCGAGGCAGAACTACAGGTTGAATGTGATCCCTATCAAAATTCAGCAAGGTTTTTTGTTTTGTTCTGTGTTGCAGAACTGGACAGGATGACCCTAAATTTCATGTGGAAATGTAAGGGATCAAGAATGTCCAAAACAAACTAAAAATAAGAAAAATGTTGGGGAATACCGAATTCAAAACTTATTACAAGGCCCGGAGATGTTGCTGAAAGCATGCTTACCTAAGCACCACAAATAATAAGAACTTGCTACAATAAAACAGTGTTACAAAACAAATACATAGACCAATGCACCATAATCCAGAGTCAGACTAAATCCTTCCATTTATGGTCAGGAGGTTTTTCAACAAGGGTGCGTCAGCACGAGGCAATGAAGGAAGAACAAATGTTTGCACCTGATGGTGCCCGGACACATGAGTATCTGGAAGCAAAGGAAGGAACTTGAGCCCCTTCTATACCAAAAAGCAAGTTAAAGGCAATCACAGTCTTCAAGAGCGAAGTTTATAAAACTCCTAGAAGGAGGTGTGGACACAAACCTTTGTCCCTTCACACTAAACAGTGATCTCTCCAGTGACAACAAAAGCATGGACAACGACAGAAGAACCATGAACTTTGACCCCAGAACCTGCGTCAATGCACTCGAGCTAAAACCGGAAAGGCGCTCCTGAAAACGGCGACGTGATGGGTGAGGTGACATGATGGGTGAGGGCCTATGGTTACAGAGGGATACGAGTCCCTCACTGTCATGGCCAAGGGCAGGTGTTTTGACTGGAGCAGCTGAGAGCTCGTATCTCAGATTGGGGAGGCAGGGCATCCAGAGAGAGCAAACTTGAGTTTGTAAACTCTGAAAGCCCAACTCCAGTGACACAATTCCCCCAACAAGGCTGTACCTCCTAAACAGCACCATCAATTGGGGACCAAGTATTCAAATGCCTGAGAATATGGGGGGCATACATCTCTTCCAAACCACCTCATAGGATATTGAGGAGGGAGTGTGGGAAACGGCATAGATTGCTTTGAAGAAAGAAGTGATAGATTCAGTTCTGAATAAATGACGATAATGGATAGGAATTTTTTTTTCTCTGACAGATTGAACAGGACATATAAGACAGAGACATTTAAAGATGAAAACAATTTTTTTTTTTTTTTTGGCTTGAACAACTGGAACGAATGCCATTCACTGTAGAAGCTGTGGGCGGGTGGGGCTCAGGTTTTCACATCTCGTGTTGAGAGGGCGAGCGAGCCCGCAGACTCTTCTCAGATCTCTGAGGCATCTCCTACCTCCACATCTAGAAATACCTACTCCTCCGTGAGGCATACGCTTCCTATACTTTGTATTTCCCAGACTAACTCTTACCAATTCACCAGTTTTAACTTACTCTCTTTATGTCAGCACAAAACTAACAGTTTCTAGGGGAAATGAGACTCGAGGGCTAGATGCTCGTTTTCACTTTGTATTCTCTCACAGCAGTCCAATCCTACCACATAGACACTTGTTGAAACCAAATCAGGGCAAGATTGTTGACCTCAGTTGTTAACACAGGGCCACCAGCTTGGCTTTTGAACATAACTCTTGTGGAGCACCATTATCTACCTTCTGTTCAAGGCGTTGCTTCCTGTTGGAGAAAACGCTAGAAAGCAGGTACTTTCTAAGACCGCCTCAGATTCACAACAATAAGGCCCGAATGATGCTGTGGTATGCCTGTGACAAAAGATGTCATTATTGGTTTTTAAGAAGGGGCCTTGGCCAGAACACTTTCAAGGGTAGTCTATAAACAGACATCATTAGCTTCATTCAGAACACAATTAAAACAATTACTTTCTACGCTTAGCAGATCTTACCTTTTTTTAAAAAAAAATTGTCATCATAACTATGACTTTCTGAGATTATACATTTCATATTGTAGATAACTAAATTATCATCTTCTACTCTTATGGTATTCTCATTTCCCTATTGGTGGTAATGGGTATTATTAAATCATTAGGACTTATGCAAAGCCCAGTCATCGGGGGCGTTTGAGTATTCGGGTGTCAGTGAAACAAGTTGGAGAGAGACAGTCATGTTGACATGTAAGTACAGCAGAGGGCAATGGCTAGATGATACGTGTTAAGTTGTACTGTGGATAGAGGAGGGCATGAGTGGAGTCGGCGCACGATAGACTGTGATGTGAGAATCCAAGAGACTTCGGAGGATAAATAGGAAGTTCCAGAAGGCACAAGGGAAGATGAGTGCCCCGCTCATGCAACTGCCCCAGGAACCTGATGTGACTGTGTGGCTCTTGGAACAGGAAGAAGGCAGACCAGGGTGAGCTCATTCTCAAAGTAAACACTGTGAGCTTTATCATGGGTGTGAGCTCTATTTATAATACTTTATAATAGTCACTGGGAAGTTGTAAAGCAGTGAAGGAAGATCACTGTTAAAAAGTTGCCTCTGGTGGGATTACAGAGAAGAGAAATGATCACTCTGATAAAACAAACATACACACAAACAAAAACCCAAAACAACAACTACAACAAAACAAACTTGTGTTCTCATCAACGTTTTCCTTCACATGTCCCTTTCTCCTATGTTCACACGCACACATTTTTATAGGAACAAAATAGTCATTTCTCCCCTAAACTTGTGCCCTACTAAAGACAAGGAAACAGCCACACAGGGAAAAAAACAAAAACAAAAAACCAAAAACGTAATGAGTAGAAGGTATGGAGGCTCTTTCTCAAGGCTTCGCCTGGTTCAGTTGGCAATCAGGACCACTCGGGCTGAAAAGGCTCAACAAGACAAAGAGAAATGTGTGTATAAAAAAGACAATGATTTCTATTTTAGGCATGTTTATTTTGATCCCCAAATTTAGCTGTGCATTTGAAGAAGCCTGAAAAGGCGAGAAATGCCTGGCAATTTCAACCCCGTGCCCTCTGTTGCGTAAGAGACAGTAAGAAACATTCAGGGAGTCAATATGGCCTGAAGTTTGTTCACAGCACCAGATCAAGGAAGGAAATGTGGGAAAGGTATTTTGCATTGAATCATTTAACCTCATTAATACCTTGGAAAGTTGGAATTATTATCCTCATTTTGTAGCTGAAGTTAGGTTAATTATTTTACTTGAAATCGCCTGGGGCTGGAGGGTTTTTGCATTGGAATTCTGACCTTGTAGTTATGGTTGGGTCTTGCTATTTCTATTGTAATGAGTCTGATTTCCTGCCTTGGAAATGTGCTGCCTGTCTTTTTTTTTTTTTTTTTTTTTTAAAGCTTATTGTAGGTTTATTGGGCCCAGGGATATGTATGTATTATCTATTTTCCAGTTTTTCCCAAGGTCAGTTTTGTATATGCTATGAATATAAATCACAGAATAGATTAAATTAGTGAGGCAAATATCAGGGCTAATATTTCAGGACAGAGGCCAGGGACTACTTCCCTCCCTCCCTCCCTCCCTCCCTCCCTCCCTCCCTCCCTCCACCCTTCCCTCCCTCCCTCCCTCCCTCCCTTTCTTTTTCCTTTTTCTTTTTCTTTTTTTTTAGCTTGGCCAATTTGGATTTGAATGCTTCCAAATTCGAGGAGATAGTTTATAGTGTGCCTAGGCCTTGCCTCTCCCTCTTGCTCACATCTGTCCTATTCATGCCTCCTGCTTAGGATAAACACAAGAATTTGTAGTCTCAGCTTTAAAGCAACACCTTAGAGCAGGTGTTTCAAGCGTGTTGAATTAAACTGAAAAGCCAAACAAGATTCTCCTAGAAAAGCAACCATTAGGCAATCAGTGCTAAGACGTTATATTTAGAATGTTTCTTTGTTATGAAAAGTAGGTGGAACTATTGAAGTTGATGGTGGCTATTTTCACTCTTTCCCCATGCATCTCTGACATATCTTTGTGCCCTTTGAATCATTCTATGGACCACACTTCAGTTTCAAGCCATAGTTTTTTCCTCAACGAAATGGGGAGAAGCAGGGGCCTATGTATTTCATGAGGCTTGCGTTCTTGCCTTAGGCAGACTTTAATTCATGAGTTAGTACCAGAAGGTCATTCAAAGCTTTCACTGAATCAGTGGCTCTCTGTCCTTCCTCATCTCAGAAACTTGAAGGATGAAATCTATGGAGAATGGAGGGTGAGTTTTAGAAAGAAATTTGCCATAGATCTGTAGGCCAGAGCCTAAGGGACAGAAGGAAGACAGAGTGCAGGTCCAGCATGACTGACATGGAGTCCCATCAATTCCGTGGTCTGGGAGCTTTGGTAATTAGAAGGATGGCAGACACTAGGGTGGGGCATGGTGAGGTGGTCAATCTACTTGACTCACCTATGAGGTCTAGGTACCTGCCTCAGTGTCAGCCACATCCTCAGATATGGCTTCGAGGCAGGTGTACTCACTTAGGAGAAGACATACCAGGGAACAAGAATCCTGAACTTCCTCCTGGCATCCCTGAGCCCTTGCCAGCACAGGACGGCCAATAGGACCACTGCCATTTCCATAAGTGCTGCTTTTAGGTCCTCTGTCCCAAAACAGCCTGGCCAGTTCCAGCTCCAATTCCCATCCTTAGATTTTATAATCAATCTTATTCTGCAGTTCAATTAAGGATAGTGTTTGCAATCTGAGTCATTCTAGGTATGACAATTCCCCCCACCCCTTGGTCTATTCTCTGTTGAGTTTCCACAGAAGAATAGGACATAAAGAAAATCTTTTTTTTTTTTTTTTTTTACTGTCTTTGAGACCAGATGCTAAAGCTACTGATAACAGAGAGAAATAATGTTGGGTAAAAAGTATATTAAGACATGATCCAGTCTTGAATCTTATCCACAGCTGGCCTATGAATGAGGAAGCTTGGGTGCATCCTGGCAGCTCAATAGGGTTGATGTTCTGAGAACAATCGTCGTTCCTTTGTATAAATCTGTGTGTTCCTTTGGAGAATTATCCATTTCTGTTATTTTTTTTTGATAAATATGCATAGAAACACTTCTTACATCTCCCCATGGGATTCCTTGAGAAAGAATCTCTGGCAATATGTTGAGCAGAAATAAACTGCTATATAACCATAAGGGATGATTGACTTGCCTGGAGGCTGAGGCTGGAGAACATTGACTCTGAGAACAGGCTGTGAGGTCCCATCTCAGGGTACAAGCAAACAAACAGGCGCTGATTTTTGCATAGGTGATTTATTTGAAATTGTTAGCATTTACTCTCGTGTCTTTCAGTGACCCGAGGTGGTATGTGTTAATGGCCCCAATACCTACTTCGGAATTTCACTTAATACTGTTTACCCAGTGGTTTTCCATTTGCCTATTTGACTATGATTACTTCTTTTCTTCTCCCCTTTACTGAGTTTGACCTATTAATATAAAATATAATGGCCTGGCAGTAGAAGGCTGTCTCTCCTACTTAATGATGTCTTGATTATAAAAATTCTCAGAATCACTGTTTTCTTCAAAATTGTCTTTTCTTTGCCATCTGGTCTTGTTGAATATCTTCTGTCCCTCCGGTCAGTCATGGTCAAGTATTCCCATCTCCTGATTTATGTTGGAGAAAAACGTTAAAATCAGCGTGCATGTGCACTGTTTTGTCATCCAATAGAACACGAAGCTGCCCAGTGACCAATAAAGTAGTCAGCATGTGGCATCTTGGCAGAGGGAAGATTAGGGAGAGAAGCCAACCCCATAGAGCACACAGGCTTTCTTGCGACATGTCTCCCTCATCTCCAGAAAACAAACACTGCTCTTTCTTCCCATGACCAGAGTGGTTTTTATCAGCTTCCGAAGCTTCATTTGAATGCCAGGAAGAAAAGTGCGAGCATTTGCATATAGCTATGCTTTGCTGATCAGAGTATCTGCTGAGGCAACATGGGCAGGGCTGCAGCTTAGCTGGGACTTTTCTTGGAGCCTCTGAGATGCAGCTTTGTCCTAGGGCACTCAGAATCAATTGCTGTGTAGACTCTCTAGCTCTGGCCTTTCTGAAGGCCAGCTCATAACAACTTTCTCTTTTTGTGTTTATTTTCAAGCAGTCAGTTTTTTTTTTCTTTTTCAAATACAATTCCTTTAACCAGACAGAGAGTAGACTGCATATTCAGTTTTCTCATCATCCCCTTAACATGGGAAATGCAATCAGCAGGGCTGGTCCTCGGGAGACTTGTACCAATGTTTTTTGCTAAGAGAAAGTACAAGGCACAGCCACTGGTTGGTTCTACCAACACTTGTGCTTCCTTTAACTTAAAGTAATCTTACAATGGGGCTGGAGAGATGGCTCAACAGTTAAGAGCACTGGCTGTTCTTCCAGAGAAGTTCAATCCCCAGCAACCACATAGTGGCTCACAACCATCTATAATGGGATCTGGTGCCCTCTTCTGGCCTGGAGGCATACATGCAGGCAGAACATTGTATACATAATAATAAATAAATAAATCTAAAAAAATTTATAAAAAAGAAAGCCAAAAATAGTGCCAGAGATGAGTTAACTTATCAGACCGAGCTCTAGGAGTCCAGTCGAAGAGAGGGTAAGAGGGATTCTATGAGCAAGGGGCATCAAGATTATGATGGGAAAATCTACAGAGACAACCAAACCAAGCTAGTGGGAACTCATGAACTTTGATCAACAGCTGTGGAGCCTGCATGAGACTGGACTAGGCCCTCTGCATTAGCAAGGCAGTTGTGTAGCTCGATTTGCTTAAGGGGCCCCCTGGCAGTGGGATCAGGCTCCATCCCTGGTGCATGAGCTGGCTTTTTGGAGCCCACTACCTATGGTGGGACACTTGCACAGCCTTGATGCAGGGGGAGGGGCTTGGACCTGCCTCAGCTGAATGTTCCAAGCTCTGCTGAGTCTCCATGGGAGAACTTACCTTTATGGAGGAGGGAATGGAGGAAGGCTTGGGGAGGGCAGGAGGAGAGAAGAGAGGGAGATCTGTGATTGGTATGTGAAATGAATAAAAAATTTCTTAATTAAAAAAAGAAAAAAGTAATATTAAAATGTTTATTACATTTAGTCATATATTGTGTGGGATTAGTGTGTGTGTGTGTGTGTGTGTGAGTGTGTGTCTGTATGTGTTGTGTGTTGCAGAATGTGTGTGGAGGTCAGAAGACAATTTGTGGGAATCTGTTCTACCTTGTGGATCCTGGGGAATCAAACTCAAGTCATTAGGCTTGGTGGCAAGGGTCTTTACCCACTGACCTTGTCAGTCCTTATATCAACTCATAATTACTAAATTACAGCAGTCATTCAGAAAAACATATGTAGTTTACACAGCTCAAAGTACATAGTTCAGTGAAAATTTCCAGCAGACACCTGCATATCTAGCACTTAGGAAAGGAAACAGAATTACCAGAGTTAGATTTCTTCTCTGATCACTCCTTAAGAATAATCACCATTCTGATTCCTGCTCTAAATTCATGTTGTCTGAGTCAAAACTTTATATAGATAGAATCAAACAACACATACTCCCATGTGGGGTTTTTCACTCTCTTGCTTGTGGCACGTTCTGTTGATTCTCATTACTTTGTTTCCAGTTTAGAACTGTTGGGAACAGGATGCTGTGAATATCTTTGTGTCTTTTGATAAACATATGAGCACATTTCCATATGTGTGCATCATCTCCCAGGGGCAGGAAAGCTTAGTGGGACATGTGTACACTCAGCTCCAGGTGGGTCTGGAAGGCAGCTTTCCAAAGCAATTGCACCAATGGTTTCAGTAACATTTAGTGTGGAGATAGAAGTAATTTAAGTTTAACTTACTGTGGCTTTTCATATACAAATTTGTTTGAATTCTCTAGACTAAATGATATTTTCTACCGTTTTGATTTCTTGGAGTAATAATAAGGATACCTGAATTCTCGATCTCCCTTTGAAGTGTATCTTCCTCTGATTTTTTTTAAAAAAAGATTTCTTTGTTTTTATTTTATGTGTATGAGTGATTTGCCCACACATATGTATAGCCTGGTGCATGCAGAGAGCAGAGGAAGACATTGGATCCTCTGTACTGGAATTACAGAAGGTTGTAAGCCACCATATGGATGCTGGGAACTGAATTGGAGTCCTCTGCAAGAGTAGCCTGTGTTCTTAACCATGGAGCCATCTCTTCAGCCCCATATCTGACTTATTTCTAATTTTTAAGTCTCCTGTTTCTTCAACAAAAATATGTTAAACTCATATGCCTTGTGTTGCTAGGTAATGGGATTCAAAATAATAAATTATATGCCTTTCATTCACGTGAATAATGAACTGGAGGAGACAACGACGTTGACAAATATTTTTGATTTATTTCATTCAAATTTGAAAAGCTACTTCTTTAATTTTATTTGTAGATTTGGTAAAGAAATCCATTAATGAGTGGTCAAGCTCATCCATAACTTCCAGATATTTTTTTATTATGTATTCAATATAAATCTCTCTATTTAGAGGTGGGCATACATATCTTTAACTTATACAATATAGAAGTTATTCTGTATTTCTAAACTGCCTCATGAAAAATATAGTTATCAATAGTTTAAGTCTTGTTCCATACTCCCTGTTAATGCTTATCTTTTTAATTTTTAAAATTTAAGATGTTTTGAAGTCCATTATAGTCTGATACCCATTTTGTCAATTTGAACATGGTCAATATTTGTCCTTTGGGGCTAGCACATAAAGCAATTGACATCTTCAAGGAACAGTGTTTGATTCCAGGTTCCCTTCCTTAGTGCATCATTCATGCTGGCTGAAGGTGCTGCTGCCTTCACACACAGCATGGGTCCCCAAGGAAGAGCTGATGACTCACAGATCTCTATTTCTGAACTTACATTCTTACCGCAGAGTGGGTTTTCATTTATATTTTACTCTAACCTTACATCTGATGCATCACAAATGCAGTTGACCTTTTTCTTACAAACACATTATTTTCACCAAATTCTCATCATGGTGAATGCCTTTCTGTGTTTACAATCACCGAAGCCATTTTCTAGACACTGGTAAATACCTCGTGCTCCCAAAGTCTTAGGGTTTTCACCTCATTAAGTGTTTCATGGATCCTTCCTGTAGTAGTACTTCCTTGCCAGGACCACCAGCCCACAAATAAGGACGTGGAGAGTTATTATCAATTATGAAAGCTTGGCCTTCATCTTAGGCTTTTTCCCAACTAGCTTTTATAACTCAAATTAACCTGCTTCTATTAATCTATGTTCTGCCACGTGGCTCTGTTACCTCTTCTCTGTACTGTATGTATGTTCAACTTGTTCTGCGTCTCTCTGGCGTCTTTGCCTCTCTTCTTACCAGAGTCCTCTCTCTCCCTAGAAGTCTTACCTATTCTCTCCTACCTAGCTACTGACCATTTAGCTCTTCATTAAACTAATCACAGCAATACATTTTCATACAATGTACAAATATCCCACAACATCTTCCTCCTTTAGCCCAGTGATCCTATCCAGTGTTAGGTACTCATTCTTTCTCACCTGCAACTGGATTATTGCCTGGCCTCCCTGGCTGCCATGTTTTCCTCTTTAGTCTATTCAAATGGCTATTGTCAAAATGGCTCTTCAAAACACCCAAGTACCCACGTGATATTGTTGCTTCCAGAATTCTTTGGCATAACGTGAGGTGTCTCTTGCTGACTTTCCCAGCTGTATTTGTTACCTTCTTACTTAGGTTTTCTTTCTCTCTCTCTCTCTCTTTTTGAGACAGGGTTTCTCTGTGTAGCTTTGTGCCTTTCCTGGATCTCGCTCTGTAGACCAGGCTGGCCTCGAACTCACAGAGATTTGGCTGCCTCTGCCTCCTGAGTGCTAGGATTAAAGGCGTGCGCCACCATCGCCTGGCTCATGCAGTGTCACCCACTGTAGTCTACATGCTTCTACCCTTTCTGATAGTGATAGCTGGCAATAATGTATTGCTTCCTTGAAATGAACTAGAAGAATAGATCTTAAGTAGTCCTACAACATACACATGTGTGGTGATTAGTTATGGTGAGAGTGATGTGCGTCAATTTCATTGTAGAAATCATTACATGATGTATGTTGTGTGTGTGTGCACATCATATTGTAGACCTCGAATATATACTAGTTTATCAATTATGCCTCCAAAAACTGGATAAAACTCCTCTAATAAATTTACTTTAACCACCTTTAAGCTGAAGATTTTCCTCTATACTGTAGCTTTATTTTAGTTTCTATATAATTTTAAAAAATTACTTATTTTGTATGTATAAATGTTTGCCTGCATGTATGCCTATCATGTGCATGCAGTGATCATGGAGGCCAGAAGAGAGCATCAGCTCTTCCTGTAGCTGGAATTATAGGTTGTTTGCCACCATGTTGGTGCTGGGATCTGAACCTGGGTCCCCCACAAGAGCAACAAGTGCTCCTAAGAGCTGAGCTTCCTCTCCAGTCCCCAGTTTCTATAAAATGTCTTTGTTTGTCTACACTTTTGGTTTGAGAACTTTTTCTTGACATTCCCAGTCCTTACTCAACATAATGCCTGATGCAGAATATTGGCTCAATAGTCTTTGGGTGAATGGTTGAACTAGCCAATAGCTTAGAGCATTCTGTTTTTGTATTATGTATTCTTTAAAATCTCATATATTTCATTTTCCTTGCCAGGGTTAAAATTCATATGTTACTTTCTGTACCAACTTGTGTAGATGTGTAAGGTCTTCTCTTCTCTTTTTAATCCCATCTGTGAGTTTCTTCATCAGCTGGAAGCATTTAATGTCTCCTAGGCTTGGAAATCTTGTGTGTGTTTTTTCTCTGGCACATTTAAAAAAAATATTAAATAAGTGTCAGTCCTTGAGGAGCCGAATTCTGTATACCTGTCTATTCAGGGGCATCCTCATTTGACCTTGATACTGAATAAGTATTTTGAAATGGATTGGAGTTAGGATAAATAGACAACTCATGAACCCATAGTATCATCAGTTAAAGTAACCACAAACACCCATAGTAGGCTTTAATTTAGGAGAATGATGGCCATTTATCCAGGAGTGTATTTAACACATTAAACATATAATGTGCAATATCACTTATGAGCAATGGTCTTGTCGTCTCATATGCGTTCTAAAACCTCTACCTCCCCCTTTCTATGCACTGTCACAATGTATTAATTTTGCTATGCTTACATATCCTGTTGTTCCTTGCAGGTTTCACAGGTTTGATATTTGGGGGACTGGTGCTCATTAAGGAGTCTGTCATCGCCTTAGGTAGGGATGACAAGGCACGTGTTTAAAAGGCAAAACATGTTTGTACTTTTAAAAAGCTCAGCATCCTTACAGTGTTAAAGCAATGCAGCTTATAGTAAGATATGCCTAGCCACCACCAAAGCAAGGGAAATGATATTTTAAAAACTTTTAACCTTCCTCTTAGTGATTTATGTACACTATTTTCCACCTAAACGCTGACAATATCATTCTAAATAAAGAACTATGCAAGGCTACTTTAGAGGAACTTATGTAGTATGTGTTCTGATTACGCTGTCTCACACAGAGAGTCTTTCATGGTTCTTTCTGAACATTTATGCTTTTTGTGAGTATTTCTCACGGGGGCTGTGCATCCTTTCTATTCATTATGTTCTTTATGTGATTTACATCTTTATGAGTTCTACAGTGTGATTTACATTGGTGAGTGCTGCTAAAATCAGGGATAGGAAAATCACCAAGACCATCGCAGGACAAAAATCTATATATCATTTTTGATAAAATTTAAGGGATGATTCATTATATTTCTATAATTATTTACTGCTTTCCATATACTTTCCATTTCTTACATCTCTGTGGCTTCTAAGACTGGATGAGATTGGCATGCTCAGGGTTGCATGGCTGCAGGCTATAGTCCACTTCTACTGTTCTTGTGCATCTTGTAAGAAGGTTGGCAGAAGTATCATTATCTCTGTTTTCACAAATGGAAAAACAGATACCAAAAGAATGGGTGACGCCCATCTTTCAGTCTTCATGTCAGAGTCAAAACTAGGACCCAGATCAGAGATAAGGGGGAAATCATGGGAGGCCAAGAAAATCACAAATTGTCTTTTCTAGGGTAGTTAATGAGCATGAGCAGTGGGTTGGCAGCTGCTTGAGCTGTCCTCCCTACAATTTGTAAAGAAGTTAATCTCCAAAATGTCTGCATGGGGTAGAATATAGCTTTTGCTTTTTAGAAGAGAAGGAACTAAAAATACAGTAGCACAAGCCATTTATTAACTCCAGCAGCAATGTCCTGGGCAAGCAAGAGTGTTGTGAAAAAAACCTCAGGAGTGTTTGTAATGAGTAAACCTATTTAGATCTCTGTTCTTTCACCAATCTCTCTCTCTTGACACTAAGTATCTACTTAGTTAACATTGGGCTAGGAATGACAAACTTCAGCCAAAGCAGGGATGCTCAGTAACGTGCTGTGTAGAAGCATGTTGTGTGCTATATAAATTCAGACTCCATTCTTGGATAATAAATAAAACCTTTCCTGAACAGGAAAGGATGTAGCATTGTCAGGATGAGGGTTTATTAACAAGCTATAAAGGACAAAAATGTATCCATTTTGTTCTGCCCTTGCCGAAAGATAGTGTTTTAAAACCTCAGCTTTCTTGTTTTTTTTTTTTTTAAATGAGATAATAATCACATTTATCAAATTTTTATGAATTTTGTAAGATACTGCATATGACACAATACATGACCCTTGACAACTTTTCCAAAGAAAATTTGTGGGAGTAATTATGTGTTTGTTAAAAAAAAAAAAAAGCATGACAGTATAGAGAATTCCTTTCTCCTAGTTTTCTCCATTGTTAATGTCTTAAAATTTGTCCAAACAAAAAGACCACATTGATGCACCACTATTAACTACTACTAATGGCCTTTATTTGGAATTAACAGGCTTGCACAAATGTCTTTATTCTGTTTTAGGATCCAGTCCAGAGAACAACATTGCATAATTGTCATGTGTTCTGTTCTGCTCTAGTTTATGACAATTTATCAACAATTTCTTGTATTTGACAAACCTTGCTGATCTGGTGAATGCTGCCCAGGCATCACGTGGCGTGTTTCCAGAGCTGCTCTTACTCGTTGTGTTTCTCATTATTCCACAAGGGTTATGGTTCCCTAGAGAGCATCCCAGAAGTAACACTTTTTTTTGTGTGTGTGTGTCACAATGTATCCATGTGGCATCACTGATAATGCCAGCCTTCATCACTTGGTTAAGATAGCGCTTGACATTTTTTTTCCCACTGCATCCTAAGCAGTTTTAACTAGCCATCATTTATGTTTATTGTTTCTTCTCTGCCTGTGATACTCTCCAAGGAGAGTTACTCCAAATTGTCATATCCACAGAAACATCCTTGCTGACTGCTCACACTAAAGCACTTTCATACCTCAGTTACTATTATGTTTCACATCTTGTCTCATTTGTATGTTCATTGCTTGAAACTGACTTGTTTCTAAGTTTGTCTAGTTTATTATTTGTCAATAGGTTTCCTGCCCCCGCCCCAATGAACTTCAGAAGATCAACACTCTGGTGGGATTGCTCATAGCTGTACTCCTGGATTCTAACGGAAGGGCCAGTTTATGCTAAGTGCTTAGCAACTATTTGTTGGATAAATATCAATGAAAGAAAAATATAGGATTGGCTTATTGGCATTTCTGAAATAGAAAAAGGGAGTTGAGTGGTGAAAAGTTTAATGTAGTGTTTTTAATTCACTTGGCTTGTTTTAATGAAAAATTAAATGCAAATATTACTATCTGTGGAAAATAGGTTAACAGAATGTTAGTAATTCAAGTTGCCTGATAATGCACTTAATAATGTGTCAGAGTTTTTAGTGACTTACATGGTGAGATGATTACCCTTAATTGTCACCTTGACATAATCAAGACTTACCTGGGAAGGGAGCCTCAATGAGGTGTTGTCTAGGCTGGCCTGTGGGCACACCTGTGGGGGATTGTCTTGATTATGTTAATTAGGTAAAAAACCCCATCTGCTGTGGGTGGCACCATTCCCTAGAGAGGGATTTCTAACTCTCAAAGGGGGCAGTGAGCTGAATACTGACATGTATGCATTGATGCAGTGCAGTCTGCTTTTGATCATGGGTATATTGCGAATGTCTACTTCCTGTTTCTGTTGCCTTGATTTCCCTGCAATGATGGACAGAAACCTGAAATTTTGAGCCCATTGAACCATTTTTTCTGTTGTGGAATATTAGTTTAAGATGTGTTACATTTGTTTTTGCTGTGGAGTATTTTATTTTAATAATGCAAAGATGTGTTGCATCCTTTTATGTTGCATTTGTTTAACTATAAAGCTGTGTTACTTTGCCTGTCTAAGACACCTGATTGGTCTAATAAAGAACTGAATGGCCAACAGATGGGCAGAGAAAGGATAGGTGGGGCTGGCAGGTAGAGAGAGAGAGAATGGGGGGAGTGAGAAAAGGAGAAGGAGAGGAGGGCACCGGGGCCAGCCACCCAGCCACACTACCAGCCATGAAGTAAGAAGAAAAGCAAGATATATAGAGTAAATAAAGGTAAAAAGCCCAGAGGCAAAATGTAGTTAAAGAGAAATGGGATGATTTAAGGTAGAAAAGCTGGCAAGAAACAAGCCAAGCTAAGGCTGGCCTTTCATAAGTAAGAGTAAGTCTCTGTGTAATTATTTGGGAGCTAGGTAGTGAGCCCCCAAAGAATAACCCCCCCCCCAAAAAAAAACATACATTTTTCCTTCAAGTTGGTTTTGTCAGAGTATTTTTATCTCAGCAACAGGAATCAAATCTAAGACAACATACATGGCTGACCAGTGACACCTCTCGACCTTTATGACCTTTACTTATGAACTGCCTCCTGTTTCATATTGTAGACCTTCCGAACCTGAAAACTGTAGAGAGTCCTGATGCCCTTGATTAACTCCAGTTGACTGCTTAGCGCCTACATCTTTTGATTTATACTGCCCTACTCACCCTAAGGGAGCATTCAGGTAATATTCAGGTCTTCCTTCTGTGACCACTAGTAAGAGTGTTTTTTTAATTTCTCCTTTTAGGACTTAAAATCTCCAAGCCAGAGGGATGAAATCGCAGGGGCCCGGGCCACCCTGAAGGAGAACTCGCCCCTCTTGCATTCAATTTGTTCAGCTTGTTTGGAACATTCCGATGTCGCTTCGCTCAAAGCCAGTAAGGACACAGTCTGCGAAGAGATTCAGAATGCTCTTGATGTAATTTCAAATGCTTCCCAAGGCATTCAGAATGTGCCAGCGCTTTCTGAACCTCAGGCAGCAACCCTGGGAAGCGCTCTTGATGAGCTGGAGGTAAGTGGAGAGAGCCAAAAATGTGACTTAATGTCTCAGTCCAAGTCAGCAGAGGCAGACTTCCGGTTCACATGTGGGAGTTGAGAGAACTTGTATTTTATGCTCTAATCAGTCTCCATGACCTTTTTGGGTCTTCCAGTGAATTAACAGCAAAGTTTCCTATCAACATGCTCAGCATTCCTCTGCCAAAGAAGCCTTTAAGTCGTAATTGCCTGAGATTCAAGTGAAGATTTTATTTTACGTAGATCAGCTTCTAAAGTGGAGGATTTATTTACTGTACAATATTTATTATCAGCACTGTTCTTTGACAAGGGCTTATATTTTGCAAGAGCATGTAGGCAAAAAGCACACGAAACATTATAAATAATCAAATTGCGTATCAGATTATAAATGGGGTGAGGTAGTCTCAAAGATTTGAGGAGTTTAAGTCAGGAGCAGATGGAGATCTAGAACACAGGCCCAATGCCACTTCCCCTGTGTTTGTGACAGCATAAAAGCCAGGAACCTGGGTGGAGTCAGCAAGGGGGGATGTTCACAGCCCGGGCTAAAGAGCCAATGGGACTAGGCCATAGAAGGCTGTGCAGGCTTTCCCTCTGAGCAACTGGGACTCTTTATAAGGCATTAAGACGCTGAGACTCATGTCCTAAAGGAATGATGTTAGCACCACATGAGGGCAGAGTCAATGTAAATAAGGTGAGAAGCTGGGATCCAGGTGGGAGGCTATGGTAGGAACCCAAGCTCACCTCATAACTTCCATGCACCACCTCACTCCATCATATGTGGTCACGAAAGCTGCAGCAAGGCTCAGTTTTGTTAGTAGGAATCCGCTAGATAATGATAGAATGGATGGACGCATGGGACATGGGCCAAAGGAGAAATCATAGCTGGTTTCGCACACGGAGACCTCTAGCAACCTAGCGAGGAGTTCATGATCTGAGATGCTATTAGGAATTAATATCTGGGCAGTGAAGAGATGGGGTGAAGTCTGCCTGGGAGACAGACCTACAAAGCCGGGGCCAACTGACAATTGGTAATTAGAGAGCATTGGTTTTCAGAGTGTGCCTTACTCGGGTAAAATACACAGGCCCTTCTGCATCTTCTGTTGCTGAATAAAAGTCACCTGCCTGGGGAAGATCATGAATTCTGGAGTCAGGAGGATTCATCTGTGTAGTGAAGCTAGACTTGTCCACCATAGGACTGTGAATGGTGAGGATAGACCTCATACATCTTATCTATAGTTAATTTAAAAATTTTAACTGAGTAACTTGATAGAAGAGGTTTTCCTTAACCACGGGAAGGCTGTGGCCATAAGAAGATGAGAAACCCAGTTTTGAACAAGTTGAGGAATTTATCAGGCCTTCAAGTATGACATCAATGAATGCTGGCGATTCTAGCCCAGCAAGGAGACTCCTGAGTGGGAGGTAACATAGTGGGATGCTTAAGGGTAAAAATTCTAAAGCCTTCATTCTTTTGTTTATAGTCCAGCTGTGGCACTTGCTATATTTGTGACCTTGGGAACAATATTTATAGACCTCTATTGTCCTGCTTACAAATGTTCCAATAGCAACAGCACAGTGTTATCAGGTTAAATGAATTCATAATACAGGTGTGGTTGTTCAGAGCAATGCATAGTTAACATTCAGTTTTGGAAGCAGATTTTTCCATAATAAAAATATTTATAATTAAAATTTCTAAAGTTTTACTGATAACCAAAAAACTTATATAATGCCCATATTGTTCTTTCAACTTCATTGTAAATTCATTAAATAATTAATACTTTTAAGTTTAAAATAGCTTTCTCTTTAATTGCATGTCTTTAAATAGGGTCTTCATTTCTAATCTGATATGATTAGCAGTATTATAGTATATTATTATATTCATGTGAAAATGCATAAAATATCTAGTTATATGCAGAGTTTAGGAACTCTTGTCTGATAAGGTAAGAAAAAATGAATAGAAACTAATAATCTCCCATCACGCAATGTTCACTCTTTGTAATGAACACACTATTGTCTTGTGTGTTAAAAGCATATCTTTTTTTTCCATTTTTCTTTATTAAGAAATTTTGTACTCACTCTACATACCACCCACAGATCCCATCTCCTTCCTCATCCCACCCCCCAGCCCTCCCTCCCAAGCCACCCCACATCCCTACATCCCCCAAATCAAGGTCTCCCATGGGGAGTCAGCAGAGCCCGGCACACTGAGCCTAGGCAGGTCCAAGCCCCTTCCCACTGCACCAAGGCTGCGCATGGCATCACACCACTGACACTGGGCTCCCAAAAGCCTGCCCATGCACCAGGGATGGATCTCGATCCCCCTGTCTGGGTGCTCCCTAAACAGTTCAAGCCAAACAACTGTTTTCCATATCCAGAGGGCCTAGTCCAGTCCCATGGGGGCTCTACAGCCACTAGTCTACAGTTCATGGGCTTCCACCAGTGTGACTGGTCATGTCTGTACGTCTTCCCATCATGGTCTCGAGGTCCCCCGCCTGCAGAATCCCTCCTCTCTCTCATCAATTGGATTCCCGGAGCTCAGCCTGGCGCCTGGCCAGGGATCTCTGCATCTGCCTCCATCAGTCACTGGACAAGGGCTCTGTGATGGCAGTTAGGGTATTCACTAGACCAGTCACCAGAGTAGACCAGTCCAGGCACCCTCCGGACCACTGCCAGCACTCCCAGGTATTCAAAGCATATCTTGATGTCTTGACTTTCAAGACTGAAAATCTCCTTTTCTAAGATCAGTCACAGATAATAGAAGGTAGCGGCTAGATGCCAGTAAACTGATAGACTCTCTCTCTCTATATATATATATATATATATATATATATATATATATATATATATATATAAAAGAAAAAAGAAAACTTGGGGACCAGAATGCATGGGAAACTCAATTGTAATTTGAAAAGCTTGGGGGAGTTAATCAGTTATTCTATACCAGGTAGTAAGGGAAGTGGTGTGACTACCGATAAACACATAATATGTTCATTTACTGGAGGAGGGAGCAATTAGAGGTCATGGGAAGTTTTAGTCCTGTGTATCTTGTCCTTACCCCTTCCAAACACTGTCCTTTCTAAAATATATCCACATTCTTTTGAAACCTTGTCACTCTGGTCACCTAATATTCTTAGTGACACTGTCAGCCTCCCCGAAGCAGTCTGTAAGTCACACACCTGCTCTTAGAGGCATTTTATCTCAGCTACCAGAGGCTGTGGTGGCCTGAGGAGTCACTGCCTTTCCCAAGGGTACCAGCTGTTCAATGTCCTTGATTCCTGCTCCTGTCTGCTGGCTCCTGCTGTTTTCACCCCTTGGAGGCCAGACTTCTTCAACTAACGAACTTGGGTGGTGGAGACGGAGAGCTGAGTTGGAGGCCTTTAGCCTTGATTGGGGAGTTATAAGGTTTCACAGGTTTCCTTCACTGGCATCCCACACCAGTGCTTGGGTTTATAATATGACCTAGAATGTGACCAGACTGGTTTATAATGTGACCTAGACCAGTGTGCTTTTCTGCTGAGGAAGGCTGGTTTCTTGACTTTCTTAAAAAATAATAATGAAAAAAACAAAACAAAACAGTTGAACAAGGTCCTGGTTTGTCTTGCAACACAGTAGCTTGAACTGTCTGCTTTGATCTGTACCTCTTCATAAAGGTCAGCTCTGAAATGGCAAGCTTACCCACTGTGGGAAGTCAGGGTATCTGCAGACAAATGATAACTTGGTCTTAATGTGCAAGTCTTCAGCCTGCCATGCTGGTGTGTTTAATCCTGCTGCAGCAGTGGGCACAGAATGTCACATATCCAGTGTGCTTGACTGTCTAGTAGCTAGGAAGCAGGCTTTTAGAGAGATACCTACAGTTGAATCATATCTCTATCTCTATCTATCTATCTATCTATCTATCTATCTATCTATCTATCTATCTATCTATCTGCCATTTGTTGTAGACAATGAACAGGTATTTTGCCTTCTTCATGTCTATTTTCCTTCTAGATAGTTGCGTTCAAAAGAAAGCTGTTGTATTCCACTCTCTACTTTGCACCCCTGTTAAAATAAAAATGGGCCTTTGTGTATGTTCTGCTCCTGAATACATATAATATTTATGCAATATCTTCTATTAAAATGGTTAGCAATCTGTAGATATTACTTGGCAGATGTCTTGAGATATAAAATCTCATCCTTTGGGTTAAGAGTGTTTTTTTTTCCCTCTAAATAAGTGGTCTTTAAAATAAAAATAAAATGTTTCTAGATGACTGAAGTGTTTTAAGATTTATCTATGTTTTAAGTATGTATTTATTTAGATTGCAGGGGGCATACATGTGTATATGCACACACAGAGGCCAGAAGAGAACATCAGGTGTCCTTCTCTATCAGTCTTCACCTTTACTTTGAGGCAGGAGCTCTCCCTGAACCTAGGGCTCTTAGTCTCTTGGCTAGGCTTGAAATCAGCAAACCTCATCGATCCTCTTGTCTCTTCTCCCCTTGGAGCTGGGGTTACTAGTGTGTGTTAGATGCTTGGCTTGTTAAGTAGGTGCTGGGATTTGAACTCTGGTCCTCATGCTCACGCAGCAAGCACTTCTAACTGCTGAGCCGTTTCTCCATCCCCTCCAGCTAAACATTTGACATGAATTGTCATCCACTTGATTATTACAGTATCACCACTGAAGATTTTGTATTTGCTTTACAGAAAATAAATTGAGACTGAAGCTATACATATTGCTCATCAGGAAGCTAGTGGATAGGAGTCTTTCTGATCCCAGAAGAATTTTTAGGTGTGCTTGTACTGAGTTTTCATAGCTAGAACTTAATGCACTCAATCAAAGTTCAGCATAATATATGCTAAGGTTCTTAGTTTATATGAATCATCAGAAAAGTTATAAATGTAACCAAAGTCTTTCTGGTGGATTAAACACTGTCCACGGCTCATTAAGTAGAAATAGTCTCTATTTGGGAAGTACTTCTTGTAATGGGGTGGAACTTTCCAGAGGAGCAGGCAGGTGGAATTTGTATAGCACATTTTCCAAAGTGTTAAACAGATTTGTGTCCAGAGACGTTCCCACAAAAGACCTCATTTATCCCCAAAGTTTTCCAAATTGATCCTCCACTGAGACATCTTTGGTTTCTCACTTCAGTTTGAGGTGAGTGCTATAAGCAGGAAGCAGCAGAGGCTGGAGAGGAGAAGTCTGGAGAAGGGTCTTTCAAGAGCAGAAGACCTCTTATGACCCATTTACTTCTGAACAAACAGGCAAAAGACCTAAACTACTTTCCTGAGAACCCAATTCTGTCTTAACAACTGAAATTTACCTGTAGTCAAAGATAGGGCTTCAGAACAAAATTCCTGAAAAAAAATATATATCCAAGTTACAAATAATTGCCAAGGCTATCTGAACTAGATAAAACAGAATTTATTGAACATTTACCCCTTTAACAATAATTTTGTGAGTTAAATGGTTGCACTTCATTTTATTTACAGGGAGCTATATTGGTAGAGGATCTGAAATAACCTTTGCTCTATTTTGCTCCTGCAAATATACTACGATGAAATAAATGGATGTAGTAAATACTCTGTTGGGAGCCAGACTCATTAAATGTTTATAGTGTGAAAATGTATCAGAACACTTACTCAACAGCTACCATGCTAAAACTTCTGTTAAATCTTTTATTCTAGGTCATGGCTGGTTGTGGATATGAGACTTGAGATTTATTGGTGGAGAAAATAGAAGCTGAATTAGAACACTGTACAACTTAAATTGATGGATTTATTGGAAAGGCTAGTGTGAATTAATTATTGAGAGTTGCCTCTGCATTTGTGACTGAATGGGAGTTGAGAAGTGTCACATTGTAGATGAATAGAATTTTGAAAATGTCATTAAGCAGGAAACTCTGCCAGGGAAAACTGCATTGAAAACTTGAAGTCCATTAACACATATTTCTCTTGTGTAGAAGGAAAAAAACAAGCATTATAATCATAATAGGAGTTATTTGCATCTGTCTTTTAAGGTGATGATAATGAAGGACACATGTGTAGTTATTTTATTTCCAGAGAAGCTATATTCTTTCTTTTATATATTCCTTTATATGTCATTTTGTATTCATATTATTGATGATTTCATGCATGCATATAATGTGTATTGTCTAAATCTATTTCCATTCTTTACCCTCTAATTCGTGGCCTGTTCCCTGAACCACTTTTCCTTCCCAACTTCATGTGCTCTGTTTTTAAAATCACTGAGTTCCATAGTTCTTCCTCTATGTACCTAGGTGTACATAAAGGTGTACCAGAGCATGGGTAACTTCTAAGAAACCACATCCCTGGAGAAAATGGCACTCCATCCTCCAGCAGCCATCAACTGCCGATAGCTCCACACTAGGGGTGGGACTTCATGAACTTCTCCCCCATCCATGTTGGGATTTTGGCTGGCTAGATTTTGTGTAAGCAGTCATAGCTGCTGTGAGATCATGGGTGCAATGTCCCAGTCAGGTCTAGCAGATAGTGTTTTGTTGCAGACATCCACTACCGCTGGCTCTTACAATCTCTATGCCTCTTCTTCTACAATGTCCCTGAGCCTTGGGAACAGAGGAAACAAGATATAGACATCCCATTTAGAACTGAGAACAGTTTCTTATTCTGTCCTTGTTGACCAGCTGTGGCTCTCTGTATTAATTACCATTTATTGCAGAGAGAAACTTCTTTGATGAGTATTGAAAGGAGCACTAATCTATAGGTATACTATGTGGACATAGGGGGCAGTTTATTACTATTTCCATTGTGTAAAATAGTAGTATTGGGTTCTTCCCTAGGGTGTATGACCTAGCTAGTTATAGATTTTTATTGGGGGGGGGAGGGCAGTTAATGGCATCATGTGGAGTGGTCCTTAAATCCAATCAATAGTGAAATAGTGGTTGGTTACGCCCATAACCTTTGTACCACCATTTCATCAGTGAGTCTATCTTGCCAGATCCATCTACAACTACTGTAGTTTGCAGAGTTCATGGTCGGTGACTACTGATTACTTTTCTCCCTTGCATGAACCTTCCATGAAAGCTAGCCAGCAGGGATAAAGCTTCCAGGTACCAGCCCGATCTCTCTATGTCCTATGATTCAAGTATTCAGTATCTTCAGCAATAAGGTCTTATCATCAGGTTCTGAACAATAACAGAGAGCAATAGAAATAACCTATAATTTTTTGAGAGGTGTTCTATGGGACCCCACTGACCATCAACTGGTAAAAGGTATCCCATATCTGACACTAGGCATTTTTTTTTTTGTGATAGCCTATGTTGACTGGGAGAGGCATTGCCCCTCCATTCTGGGATCGCCCCATTTAAACTCCCTTTACATATGTACTGTATATATTTTAGGAAGCTTCCATAGAGGTGGGTTTTGGTATGGCTTTTCCAAATGTTAGTCATCCCTCCTTATATTCCTTCTACCCATCCCTTCCATCCCCTACCTCACTAAAGCTTTCATGCTCCATTATATGATTTTGTGTAGTCATAGCTCCAGGTGCCTAGAACGATTACACATAGCCGGTGCTAAGTGACTATTAATGAAGTAATAAGCATATGCAAACGTGCCACCTCTCCAAGTGTTATCACAGTGGATGCCATTTTCCTCTTACTCTAATTTTTCTCTTTTCTCCAACTGGAATTAAATATACTTAGTAAGGGATTTAGCTTTAAACTGGGCCATGAATTTATAATGAGGAAACCAAGAAAGTAAACTGAAGTTGTGCTTTGGACAGAATCTTTCTGTAATAAGAGAGCACAAAGAGGAAAAAAAATGCATATCTACGTTCCTTTTTCCAAAGAGCTGCCCATCTTTGGTCTAGGTTCTCTGAGACTTCCAAGATGTGCCACCTTTTATTACAAATGGTAATTTTGGGTGAACACAGTTCTTACTGTCTTACGTTTTCACTTAAATGAAAAGCCAGACCTCTGTCAATTAGATAAGCACTTAGGAAGTCAGGAAGAAAGTGGCTGTCACTCATTTTTCTAGAATTACTTCGTATAATTACTATTTTAAAAAATGTTTTTGTTTCCAGAAATACATCGAATTAAAAGTAATTAAAGTGATGGATAAAATATTTTAAAATACATAGTCCATCTGTTAAGGGATTTTTTTTAAAAGGACATATATAAAGAAATGTCAAATTCACAATAACCCAGCAACAGGATTTGCTGGAAATATGCAGCAATTTATTTGTAGTTAAAGCCTGGGGTTTGAACTTTGAAAGACCAGCTGAGGGTGAAAGATAGAAATGTCCACTGTGTAGAATAGTAGTATTGCATTCTTCTCTAGGGTCTATGACCCAGCTAGTCATAGATTTTTTTTTTGTGGGGGGAGGGCTATTAATGGCATCATGTGGAATGGTCCTTAAATCCAATCAATAGTGGAATAGTGGTTGGTTACACCCATAACATTTGTGCCACCATTCCATCAGTGAGCCTATCTTGCCAGGTCCATCACTATTGCAGTTTGCAGAGTTCATACTTGGTAAGAAGACTATATCACTCTTCTCCCTTGCATGAAAGCTAGCCAGCAGGGATAAAGCTTCCAGGTTGGTACCAGCTTCATTTCTCTATGTTCTATGATTCAAGTATTCAGTATCTTCAGCAAAAAGGTCTGCTAGTTGGAAGACAACATAGGAGAGTGTACTGTCAGCTCGACACTAGCTAGAGTCACCAGAGAGGAAGGAGCCTCAGCTGGGGAAATGCCTCAATGAGATCCAGCTGCAAGGTGGAGGGTCCAGCCCAAACTTGGTGGTGCCCTCCTTCGGCTGCTGGTCCTGGATTCTATAAAAAAGCAGGCTGAGCAAGCCATGGGAAGCAAGCTGGTGAGCAGTGCCCTTTATGGCCTCTGCATCAGCTCCTACCTCCAGGTTCCTGCCCCATTTGAGTTCTTGTCCTGACTTCCTTCAGTGATGAATAGCAATGCTGAAGAAAATAAAGAGAATTATCTTTTTAAACCTGGATATGGTGGCATAGGCCCGTAATCTCAACACGTGGGGATTTGAGGCAGGGGAAAGCCACATTTGAGCCAAGTCTGGCCTAACATAGTGAATCCCATAGTCACAAACAACAAAATATAAGATATATTCACTAACACAGCTAAAGAACCTTCCACACGAGGCAAACAAACCCTTTCCTACACAACCTGCCTTTTGGTCATGGTATTTCATCCCAGCAGTAGAAAGCCCAACTAAGACAGAGACCTTCGTCTTCTGCTTCGAGAAAATCTTGGATGGAGGACTCGATCAATGATGTGGACAACACCATTTGTGGCATTCTGGTTCCCACAGAGGAAAACCTGTAATCATTTGAAAAAAAATCAGAGCCAGCGTTAATTGCTAGGACAGTAAGGCGAGTTCCACATTCCCATTGTACTAGCAGGTATGATGGAAAGAGCCCACTTGGTGAGAGCTGATGTCAGTAGGTATAGCTATAAACTATACCTAGTAGGTACAGCATAAAGAGCCCACAGGCCTACACACTGAGTGCCGATGCCACCTGTGGATTAAGACTTGAGTACTGTCTTAGAGAAAGCAGAACTGTTCAGAACCCCAGTCAATCAAAAGCATCTCTGGAGAGCCAAGACAAAGAATTTCCTTCATTTGAGCTATTGACTTTATTTTTATTCTTTAATGCAAATAGTTTGTAACTACTTCTAATGTTGGTCAAAGAATTGTGTAAAGAATTCTGATCAGCAATGAAATGAATTCTGAGAGAGGGGTGACAATCACCATTGCCTGTTATGGAATCTACTGAATAATAAATAGTATTGCCTCAAAAAAAAAAAAAAAAGACAGAGATCTTTACAAGAAGCTGGTAGTCCTTAAGGTTTGATCATCTCGCTGGTTGAGTGAGGAAAATGCTAGCCCTTATGGCAGGGAAGAGTCAGAAAACTTGACTAGCTTAGCCTTGGCTCCGGGTAGTACAGAGGATCACACTCACACATCCAACCGCCCTGCCCCCCGCCCCAACTCCGAAGAACAGAATGCACCTGGAAATTTTCTAAGCAGGATCCTATCCTTATGTGGACTTTGGGTCAGAATTTATATTATCTGCGTAGCCTCTTAAACCTCAGCAGAAAATCTAATTTAAAGTTGTCCTATCTCGGTAATACCTCAAGGGACCTGGCAGAAGCAAACTCAGACTCATACTGAACTTTATGCCCAGTCTTCAAAAAATTCTAATACATCCCTGAAGAAGATAAGTTCTAATAACACACAAATAAAGTGAGCCATTGCGAGCGACATTGACAAAAGGAGCGGACCGCAGAGAAAGCCCTTTCCATTACAGACACAGAGATCACAAGACGCTGACTATAAATTAGTTGTGTTAACTATACACGATTCTCCCATTTATTTATCACAACTATAAATGTGCTGAAGGAACAAAAGAATTAAAAAACTGAGCAGACCGTGTTACCTAAAATGAAAAATACAATTAGGATTATTAAGTTGATTAGGCCAAATATGATCAGGTAGAGGATTAGTATCTCTGAAAGGTATTTGACAATGCTGCTTAGAATTTCCCACAGAATCAGAAATAAAAAAATATTTTGGGAAAAAAAGTTAATATACAAGATGGTACAGCAGGTTAAAAATATTCTAATTTGAAGTCCAGAAGAAAGAAACAAAGAATCTTCTAGAACAGTGGTTTTCAACCTTCCTAATGCTGTGATTCTCTAATACAGTTTTATGTAGTGATGATCCCCAACCATAAAATTAATTTAATTGCTACTTCAGAACAGCAATTTTGCTACTGTTATGAATCATGATGTAAATATCTGAAATGTGACCCCCCCCAAAGTAGTCACGACCCACAAGTTGAGAACCACTGTTCTAGAACTTACAGAAGATACCAGTATCCATATCTAATACACATTATAAGCACCAAGCACAACATTAATAAAGAAATGTACATTTCTACAGATTATAGTGAAACTGAAAGAATTTTCTTTTTAAACGTGGATATGGTGGCATAGGCCTGTAATCTCAACACTTAGGGATCTGAAGCAGGAGAAAGCCACATTTGAGCCAAGTCTGGCCTAACGTAGCGAATCCCTGTCACAAACAACAAAATAGAAATATATTCACTAACACAGCTAAATAAAGCTGGCACTGCTATGTCAACATTTGTAAAAACAAATAGCTAATTTAATTAATCAAGGGGTTTGTATCAGTTCCATTTCGTCATTACAACCCAATACTTCACAGAAGCAACTTGAGAAAATATCTATTCTTGTTTAGGTTTCTGATATTTCAGACTGCCGTGGCAGAAGGAGTATGATGGAACAGAGCAGTTTTCATCATGGCAGCCAGGAGGCAGAGTAGAAAGGTGAGGGCAAGAGATAACCCACAAAGACATGTTTCCAGTGACCTCCTTCCACGCCCCTCCCCCACCAATGCTGCTGTCACCTTATGAATCTATCCAATAGACCAGAGACCCAGGACATGATCATCTCTGGAGGATCCATCACAGACATGCTTAGAGGTGCACTCCACTAATCAGCCAGGTGTTTCTCAGTCCGATCCAGTTGACGGTCAAGATTAACCCTCACCAGGTTGTAACACGCTTTTATCAATGATGCATGGGGAATTATCAAAAATGAGCTGTTGCTAAGCTGATGACTTGCAATGAACTAGCATTTTACAGGCAATTTAGGAAGGTATTGCGGTGATACTTGAAATTGTCTCATTATTTGGATCCTCTTTGAAAAACATCTATATATCTTCTGGCTCATGAGCAATTATGAAAACAAAAACAAAAAAACCTAAGTGGGGAAATAGTGAAACTCTAACACAGACTTGAGGGATATACTTAGAGGGAAATGTATCCCCCATGATGCTTATGGCTGGGAAGAAGAGAGGCTCAAACTATAACCTGTGCTGATAAAAATGTAATTTAGATGAAATGGAAGAATTCCCAGGAAAACAGGACTTACCCATAGACGCTTGATGTTAAAGAATTACATAGAATCAGTTTTTACTCAAAGCAGGCACCTTTGCAGTACACCACCCTTCTGGGGTATGTAAACATATTTCCACGGCAGTGGGATGGGAAAGGTTAAGGAAAAACCTCTCCAGTTCGCTGTGTGAAGTTGGAAAATCCAGTACCAGCCAATTCTGTATTGGTTACATAATGAGGGACATTTGCATACTAACCCAATACTGGAAATAAAATACAAAATCCTAAGCAGATTTGAGTGTTTTACCTTTATTCTTTAAAAGACAGTCATTGTGACAGTCATTTCACAAAGGTGATTCCAGTTCATCACTAGAATATCTACTGACACGATTCAGCACACTAACCAATCACCAGAGAGAAGTACATTACCTCATAGATCAAGAAAACATCTGAAAACCTCAATATAATTAAAGCGTCTAGAAAGCACAGGCAGAAGTGAATTTTCCTAAATTGATAAAGGATTTCCATAAAATTCTATGGTAAAGTACAATCTTAAATCTAAGTTGTTGTCAGTATTCTCCTTAAGATTAGAAAGGAGACTGTAAAGTACAAAAATGAATAAAGTTTGTGATGTATTTAGCACGAATAATAACAATATAGAGCTTTACCAAAGAGGGTCAGAAATGTGTGAGTCCACACAGTATTTTTGCCCTTATGTTAAGGCTAACAAAGCAAACATATACTTTTAATAGAACTGGTAAGTTCCATTAAACTTAATGGTAAACTTATGGCAAGCTGTAAGAGAAGGAATCGAAGGGTTCACGTACAATCAGAAGTGGAGGGAATGGGGAAGGATTAAAGCTACTGAGCATATTCCTTTTCTGAAGCCAGGTTGATACTGTATGCTGTATTATCACTGTGTTTTATTCATATCTCTTTACAAATGACATACTTAATTATATTTAATAAAATGTGGTAAAGAGGGGTAAGTCTGAGCATAGATGAAGCAACATTGTTAGTGTCCATGTGAGGTACTGAGCTGGTACTTGGACTTTACATTTTTGTAGTGCTCCATGTTTACCTGTCCACTTTGTTAGTATCAGATTGTTCTGTACAGTCCAGAGAAAAGAAACCATACACTTGACAGAGACGTCAGCTACTCACTTGCCACGTTGTCTAACTTGCATGAGGTCAAATGAATAGGAATTAGGAGTTAATAACTTGGATTGATTTCTCATGGTCTCCCACACCAATTGCTCTTTCCAAATAATAGCCCGTCTGACAAATGATGGAATATTATATCTTGAGTTTGATACATTTATTTACTTATGCAGTATCTTTCCCTTGTAGATGATGAGTTATATGAATGGGGGATTGGTATTTTATTCATATTTATATTACTCACAGTCTAGCATGGTATTGAGTACCTAATAATTGCTTATAGTACATTTGTTGAAAAGATAATGAATAGCTGATATTCAAGAACCTGGTGAGATTTTAATACATGTAATAAATATTTACCTAATCAGGATGGACAAGATCTCCTTTATCTTGATGATTAAAAATGGAAGGGATTAAGTGCCTTGTAAATAAAATACATGCATACTCAAAGCTAGCAGACCTAATTTGCTCCTGGCCTCTTGGGAATATTAGGCACATGCTGTAGTATTATGGAAAATGAACCTACCATCAAGCTTAGATAAATCTCTCAATTGGCTAGTGGTAAAAATGATAATTTTCCCTCCCAAACTTAAGAAAAATAAAACAGTTTTTAAAAAGAAATCCTTAAAAAAAGAGAGGACAGAAAAAAAATACCCTCCAAACAAATTCTCATGAAGTGTTTGTATCATGAGTTTTGTGGCATCCTGTTCATCATCAATACTGATTATATATCTCTTCTTTTTCCATTTTGTCCTGTGCCTTATTGATGTGATAAACAGTATCTAACCCTAGGAATTGAATATGTGCTCCATAGCTAAGAATAATCAGTACACTGCCTAAAATAACAGGTGAATGGACCAAGGAGTGGGTCTTTCTATGTTGAGAAGTCCTTTTACATGCAGTTATCTGCATACAATTGACACCACATGAAGGCACAGTGTGCATACAGTAGTGAACAGTTCTCGGAGGTTAGCATGAGTTCTGTGCATATGATTTCCCGTGGTACAGTCTCTGCCATACCAATAGGAGCCATGCAAATTAATCGTGCAAATAAGGCAGACGTGATCAGAGAACTAAGGCTCAAATAAGAGGCCTTGACAGCACGTTTTGTAAATGTAGTTTATTTTGAATCAACTAGTGATCAGCATCCCCATCCACCTTTGCTTTTATTCAAAGGAAAACAATGCTCTCTATCTTTATGATAGGAGTAGGTTTATAATCTGGATCCAGACACTGGAAAGAGTTAGGCTCCTATCTTCCCACAGCACTGGAAGACTGGGACATTACCTTTTCTTTTGATAGTTACATTTCAAAGGGATGGCTCTAGGGCCCCTGAGAAAGACATTCCAGGATTTGCATATATTTCCAAGAATAGGGAAAGAATTACAATGGCAAGTTTTCTAAAATCAAGGCTAAAAAAGAGAATGGTGGTGCCTTTGGGACTGGCTTTTTCCTCTTTTTGCCTTAGAGAAATTCTTTTCTTATTCTCTGTCTCTGTCTCTGTCTGTCTCTGCCTCTCCTCTCCCCCCTCTCTCTTTGCCCTTCCCCCCATAAAGAAACAAACTGTTCTTTGGGTATTATCCCAGAGGTGGTCTTTCCTAAGCAAGGGTGGGTATAATGGATGTGGGATGGAGTCTGTCTATTGATTGCACATTCCAAGGCTCTCCTATAGCAAGGAACAATTAGGTGAGGCTTTATGGAAGGGAACCAAGCAAGATCCTAAATGATGGGAGGATTTGGATCAAATATTTAATGACTTTTCATAGTTATGTAAAAGGGATTATATAAACTCTGAGGTCTTTAAAAACGTTAAGTACTTATCACTTGAGTAGGTAAAAACAAGGACAAAGTAAGATTATTCAATTCCAAGTGAATCCTTAGCTACTAGAAACTCTTCACACAAGAGCACACTACTAGGGATGGACAGCAGAACAGGATGAGGGTCAGAATTTCTGGATACTGTCTCACTGGCTTCATGGGTCAGTACATCCTGGTTCAGGAACTTACTCACTGAGCTTTCCTATTTGCAGTGACTAAGGCATTTCAGATGTGTCTGCTGACAGGCACTTTGAGGTCAGAGATTAGCTCTATAATTTTCTTCTAACAAAAGCCTGTTTCCTTCATAAGGAAATCAAATTTCTAAGTTCATATTTTCCTCTGTCAGAGAGAGGACTAAATTTCTCTTTTCCAGCAGTAATGAAATTACATTGGCAGATTACTCCCATTAACACTCTATGACAGTTAGCCACAGCAGGAAAGCGGCCGCTAACCAGGTTTGGAAAGCACATTTTGGAACCATGCCAAATGACAGACTCACAAATTTGAGCTTTATTAATACAGACTATTTGATTAGGACCAGAACAAAATCAAAGAGATGCTGCAGAAAGATTAAACAGTTATACTGTGCGGACTGTTCTGCAAGGATGGAGGAAGGCAAAAAAAAAAAAAAAATCAAGAAAGTTTGGTAATATTCCACATAAAAGGTAATAGGGACCACGCCAAACACAGCTGAAAATGGAAAGGAAGCTATAAATAAGGACTGGTAGCTGTTGCACACCCCAAAGGGAACGAGGGAAGAAGTGGGCCATATAAGCGTAGATGTCAGGAGGAGATGTTCATAAAGGAATCGTGACATCTCGCCACTGGTGGTGCAATGAGGTGAGGAGATGGTAGGTGATATAAAACAAAGAAAATGCTGTTTAGTACCTGGCCATTCCAGTGTGTGTGTGTGTGTGTGTGTGTGTGTGTGTGTGTGTGTGTGCGCGCGCGCCGCGCGCGCGCACATGTATACATGTTATGTAAACTAAATTAAGCAATTTACCATTTCCATAATTATTCATGGTGATTAAGGAAATAATTAAAATCACTCTAAATAGACTCCAGGAATAAGAGGCTTTCTAGTTTCCAGTACAGTTTCCCATGTACCTCCCTCCCACTGATGTAAAAACCGGAACTCTCATCTTGAAGCAGATGCAATAGCTTATTCTGGAGCAAAATATGAGTGGCCATGGCCCAGGAACAGAGATTCAGTCACTCCATATCCTGCATTCAAACATGGTGACAGTTTCATGAAGGTTTTTATAGAAGCAGAACAAAGAAAACCATAAATCAAGAGACTTTTCAAGTCCATCGGTAGAAACACTAGGTAGGTAGGTTGCAGAGAAGTGGAGAAATGCTTAGCTCATAGCCTCAGATGATGTCTGGTGGCATTCTTAGCCTTTTGGTTGGTAGAAACTGGGGACCTGATTGTATATTCTTTTTTGTTTTTTGGGGGGTTTTGTTTGTTTGGTTTTTTTCGAGACAGGGTTTCTCTGTGTAGCTTTGTGCCTTTCCTGGATCTTGCTCTGTAGACCAGGCTGGCCTCGAACTCACAAAGATCCGCCTGGCTCTGCCTCCTGAGTGCTGGGATTAAAGGCGTGCGCCACCACCGCCTGGCTTGTGATTGCATATTCTGAAGGGTTCACCTATGGTCTAAAGATGCTAGGTCACACACAGAGGAGGGCAATCAATGGCTATCAAGGATAAAGATGACTTAAGATGGTTTCACTCTGGACTTGCAACATTCCAATCTCTCAATATCATTGAATTCCTCATCAGCAAATCAGCCTTTGTAGTTATAGCTTCTTTCCAGGAATTCTCCTTCATGCCTTTTTTTAATATCTGTAGATAACATAAAGTCAGATTATCACGAAGCCTTTGGAAGGTTACATTTACTATATAAGTGAGTGTGATATCCTGACTGTAGCTGTCCTGTGTCCTAGCAGTAACCAAGGTATCATAAAGGGATACTGTGCCCTTCCTTCAAAACAGTGGTCCCTAAGAAACAGAAATTTCCTCCAGAGATGCAAGCTGGAAAAAGCCAAAGCCTGATGCCAGCCAAAGTGGGAGCTTGTCTCCTAGAAATAGGTTTGGCCATTTGTCAGACCACTTGATGGGAGAGACTGGAGCAGAGCTGATGATGCGTGGGACCGTCCCTTGATCAGGACTGCCTAGTTATGTATAGCTCGTCTTCTCTATTCCAACCTAAACCTCATGGCAGTGCCCAGAAAATGGACTTGGGGATGGTCCCCTGACCTCTTCATCCCTTTTATCATTGTGACCACGCCGAGTCCTCCTCTGCTTTAGTGTTCGCTGTTTCTTTAGGTGTCCTACTGAGGGGGGAGTAACTGAACTATCTTTTTAGAGTTAGGGTCGAGGCTCTGACCCTAACTTTTGTGGCATGCATAGTTAATTATAACCACTGTTATCTAGTTTCTTCTGTCTAGAACACTTTTAAAAAACCTAACATGGTCTGTCTCGTGAATAACACACTTGGTTTGGAATGGATTGGTGATGTTGGAGAAATGTTCAGGGGATAAGCTGAAACCAAGAAAAATCAAGTCCATGAGCTGCCAAACCATTTCTTACATTAAAAAATGCTGGGCATGGTAGTGCACGCCATTAACCCTATCACTTGAGAGGTAGAGGCAAGTGGATCTCTGTGAGTTTGAGGTTGACCTGGGCTACATAACGAGTTCTAGGATGGCCAGTGTTATGTAGAAAGACCCTATCTCCACGCCCCCTCCCAAAATCCAGAATAATTCTTGGTGGTGTTCAATCATGCAAGTTCCAGCTTGGCTTTTTGGGAATCTATTTTTTACTTTCTTCAATGTATGAAGAGCAGTGCCTTTTAGAGATGTTTGCTTGAGGACATTAGTGTCTGATAAAATCTAGCTAGTATCATGGGTCATAGGATAACACCAGCCTTTGTTTCTCCAGATGTTGAATAAAAATTTATAATCATGTGTTACATTGTGATCAAAGTACTCCTAGAGTCTAGCACCCACAGATTTTGTTAGAGGCAAGGGTTCATGGCTAAGTTTTGGATTTTGGGTTGACTAAATCTAGCCCCAGATTTATCACTTTTAAACGCCCCTTGTGCATTTTAATATCTAGAGTCAACAGCATTGGTAGGCAATTACATTTTGAACCCCAGTTAAGTTTTATGCCATCATAATGAGTGGAGCTTCCAAGTGTGATCTCCGAGTCTAGTCTCTGTAAATTCTCAAGAGAAACTGTTTGGTAAAGGTAGCCACTGTGAAGAAAATACAACCAGGAGCTTGTCACACTGAGTCACTCTGCGGCAAAATGTGTTTTTCCCCCTTTATCTGTGTACACACGTTCAGTGTGTGAGTACACATTTCTCATGTTTCCTTTAAAGATTCAGGGCTTCTTTGTTCATGGATAAGTGTGAGAGTCACACAGCTAGTCACACCAGTTACAGGAAGGTGCCTTCGGTGTGGTTCATCTGATGTCACTGCCTTGAAATTCTGAATGCATCTAAATTCTTGAAAAAAGGTGTGTGTGTGTGTGTGTGTGTGTGTGTGTGTGTGTGTGTGTGTGTGTGTTCATGTATACATGCACAGGCACACACATACATATCATCATCATCATCATCATCATCATCATCATCATCATCATGCCATAGAATGCATGTGGAGATCAGAAGACAGATTTGGAGAGCTGATTCTTGCCTTCTTTCTTGTTGAGACAGGATCTTTCTTCCTCCACCTCTTCCTGTTGTGCTGTGTACTCCAAGTTAGCTGGTTTAGGAACTTCTGGCTTTTTCCCTGCCCCGTGCCTCCCATCTCACTACAGGCATACTGGGATTGCCGATGGTTTTTATGTGGACTCCGAGTGTTGAACTGAGGTTGTCAGGCCTGTGTGGCTAGCGCCTTCATACCACTGTGCCATCTCCCTGGCCCCTAGATGCCTTTGGAAAAGGAATCTCACATTTGTATTTCACATGGAGCTCCTGGAATTGTGTACATGCTCCTGGAAAATTCTTTGTCCATTTTCAGGTTGACTTTCACCCTGCTTGGTGCCCATCACATGATACAAGCTCCACTTTCATCCTGTCAGATGCAGGATAGAATTTCAATTAGAGAGAAGCCTGTTAGCTGAGGTTATTACTGACATCTAAGAGGTTTGGACTGCGAACAAGTTATATGTTCACAGAATTTCAGTGTTGTTAGCCAGGAATGACCACTTGAATTTAAATGATTGATTTTGCAGACAGAATTAAAAAGAGCAAGGACCAAAGCCTCAGAGCAAAGGGAGTGGGAGGGGGAGAAAGGAAGCAATGAGTAGACTTGAGGTTCCTGCCAACTCTGGCTGACTCTTCTCCAAACCTACTGTAAGCCAATCAACTGACATATGTTATGTCCTGCAGATGGAAAAGCAGCCCGTGTAAATGTATAGAGTGCAGATGCAAAGACCCGCTGTGCATCTGTTGGAAGTTATATTTGGTAAGCAGCCTGCCAGTGTCTATGGGGTTTGAAGAAAGGCAGTTACACTGTGGGAGGTAGATTAACCTTATTTGTATCACATGGAAACCTTGTGGTCTCTAGAAGGCATAGTTTTTTTTTTTTTAACGTTTTTAAATTATTATTTTAAAAATTACGTGCACACATATATACCTGTGTGGGGGTATGCACATATTAGTGCAGGTGCTCATGGAGATCCACAGAGGGAGCTGGATCCCTTGTTACTGAAAAACAGGCAGTTTTGAACTGCCAGTGAGTGCTGGGAGTTGAGCATAGGTCCTCTGCAAGAGTAGTGCATGCTTTTAACTCCTGCACCATCTCTGCAGCCTCATAGGTCCTCCTGGAATGCAGTCTTTCACATTGCTATCATAGGCATGTGGATGTTGAATCATCCTACAAGTAAGTGTGCCAGCAGCCAGGGATAGTTGCACAGCCCCATGTGTTGCTCCCAGCAGTGAGAAGTGCTCTTAATTATTTTATGGACCCAACTCAGGTAAAATTGTGTCCTTGGCTTTGGTGCAGAAATGAAATACAACTGGAATGTATTAAAAGTAGAAGAATTGCAGGGAATAATGAAGTGCACATGGGTGTATGGGTGTGGGCTTCTTAAAGAGAGAGTTGCTGCTTAATGAAATACATTCTGTGTGTGTGTGTGTGTGTGTGTGTGTGTGGTGTGTGTGTATACACATGTACATGTAAGTATTTGGAGGTCAGAAGTTAACATTGTCTTACTTGAATACGTTCCACCTCACTCTTAATTGAAATTCTATCCTGCATCTAGGTTTGTACAAGGTGTGGGAGGACTTGTCTTACTGTAAGTGGGGTTTCTGATGAGAGTCCTAAAACACTGCTGGGAAGGGAAAGGCCTTAGGCAGATGTTGTGAATTATATTAGAATTCTTGATTCTTCACACCGAGAGAGGCTTCGGATAGACTGCCAGGTGAGGGGCTCTGTTTCCTTCCCACTTTCCTGTCATTTTCCCTGTCTTTCTAGCCCATTGCAAAGGCACAGTCAGAACTATAGTAACAGGGTAGACAGAGTACAAAAAGACACAGCCAAGAGGCGTGTGCCCCAGTGCCAGGAGCATTGGTCTAGGTTAGTTGACTTCTCATGAACAATCAAGATAAGACATGTCATGCTAAAGGCAGTGATGATAGTCTGTTCTGGTCAATATTTTCTAATAGTGATGACTTGAATATTTCTGATTTAAACATAAGACAAATTGTTTGCAATAAGGTATAAGGTATATGGTGCTTATTTCATAATTATTGAGCAGGTGAATACAAAGGATGTCTGTGACCTCTCTTTAGATGCCAGAAAGATTTATGAGCAAAAAGCAATAGGCTGAGTATTAATTGTCTGCCTGGTCCATGGCCTGTGGGCATCTCAGAGGACTTGAACTATCAAGAGACATCTAAGCAAATGAAAGTGTAAGAGCATGTTGATTTGATGCAAACTTCTATTTCCTGGCCTTTATTGTGTGTGCAGTCGGAGATGGGTTCAGTTTACCTAATGTAAGCAACCTATAATCTGCCAAGAAGATTATTCAGAAGTCCTCATGTTTAGAGGAAGAATTATAATTAATACTGATGTAGAGGCTATATTGGCGAAGAATCCCAACTTTGGAGAGATTTATCTTTTCTTGGGGAAGTAGCACACTGCCTTGATTTCTTCTAAAAGTCTTTTTCCTTTGGGAATTTGTATGTGCTACTGTTCTCAGAAATAGTTAGGTTCATATATTTCAGTATGTACTTTGACATTTTTTCCCTGCCTGATTTTCAAATGTGGAATAGGAGGTGTCTTATTCACTTTCTGTTGTTAGGATAAAATACCTGAGGCTGGGTAATAATTTTAATTCATTAATTAATTAATTAGTTTAATTTTACATCCTGACCAGTTTCCCCTCTCTCCTCCCCTCCCAGTCCCTCCCCCACCCCATCGCCATCCACTCTTCCTCTGTTTCTATAATTTTTTAAAAGGAGGTTTCTTTTGGTTTCAGGCACAAGAGCAAAGTACTGTCTTTTCCTTAGTTTTTGGAGATAATCTTCTTGTGGAAAGGCAAGGATGGGAAGAGATTTTAAGGTAGAGGAGGAAAGAGGCCAGGGGAGAGGAGGAAAAGGGGAGGGGCATGAGCAGGAGGAAGAGAAATGGGGCAAGGAGGAGGGAGAGGAGAGGAGGTCACAGGGCAGGAAGGGAGCACAGAGAAGAGCTTTCTCCCCAGTCTCCTTCTGACACAAGAACTCACTCCTGTTAGAAAAGCACAAATCCTACCCCCCAAAGGCCCAATCACAGGCTGCCTCACCTCTCAACATGGCACCATGGGCACTAAACTCCAAAGCTGGTTTTGGGGGGGACAAGTTATACCTAAACCGTTGCAGTAGGAAAATCCAAAGCTAAGCTGAAAATCTTTTGACTACAGAAGACAATCAGCCCGTTCTTTCCTACACGAGTTTCCAGGGTACCCAAGATGGCGCTCCAGTAGCTCTCCTGATAAACGTACCTGCTCGTCTCTAGACAAGGCATTCCTGTTAAGACCTGGTGTTGGCTTTCATCCTCAGATTCCCTTTCCCTTCATCTGCAAGGGAAAAAGGGAAAAGGGAGAAAGGTTCCATATCACACTTTTGACCAGCAGTCATAATGGTAAATTTGTTATTGATTGATTGATTGATTATACCCTGATTGGAAAGTCTAGAATGGAGTCCACTGATATAATTTCCTTCGACAGGATTATATATGGTTAAAGCACACCATCTACACTCAAATAACACCACACTGCATCAAATAAGTGTCTACTTGAGGAGTGATTTCATTGAGTAGACCATGCATTAATTTCATTTTTAATATTGTTCTGCACACCGTTTGTCAAAGCTGTGAGAGTATGGTGAAAACTTAGGAAGATGTTTATTGGATACTGCCTGAAGAGCCAATGGCTTTTTAAAAACTTTTTATTGATTCATGGATTTCATATCATGCATCCAGGTCCCATTCATCTCCCCGTGCCTTCGTATCTGCCTTCTGCCCTTGTGACCTCCCCCCAAAGTAAAATAAAATAAAATTTAAAAGAAAGGAAAAAAATGTAAAAAAATTCTTGTGGTGGAAGCTGTAGTGTGGCCCAGTGAGTCACACAGTTTACCCTTTAGTTCATACATCTTTACTTGGAAGTGTTTGTTTCAATGAGTCATTGGTCTACCTTGACGCCTCTGCTTCTGCTACACTATCAATACTGGGTCCTAACTGGACTCCTCTTGGACATCCTGTTGTTGCCCTGTGTCCTGGAGATCCCACAGTTTTGGATCTGCAGGATCAGACCTTTCATCTGATCCAATAGTTCATAGATGAGGTGGATATTGGGGTGGGCCAACTCATAGCCCTGGTTCTGGACCTGGGTGGTACTGGGCTGGTTAGACTGCCAGCTCTCCCTCATCCTCACCTCCAGGGCGAGCTCTCCAGCATTGCCCTAGCCAGCTCACGCTATGCAGTAAGCAGCAAAGGGAGGGGGCAGTTCTTCTGCTCTCATGCCCTTGAGAAGGGGGCTCACCTGCACCCACACCGCCAGGGCCAGCTCTACTGTGCTGCCCGGGCAAAGTGCAGGGCCCACTCTTCTGAGTGCTGCAGATGGTGAGGGGTGGGAACCAGTTCTCTGGCCTGCCACAGTGTGGGGGGGAAGGAGTGGGAGTGGGCATCCTTTCCCTCACCCATGCCATCATGTGGTAGAGGAGGGGCGGCAGGTTCAGCTGTCCTTTTCTCATGCCCTCAGGGCCAGCTCACCCGCACCCCCACCAACAAGGTCAGCTCTACTATGCTACCCGGGCAAGGTGCAGCAGGGCCTGCTAACCTGAGTGCTGCCTCTGGGGAGGGACAGGGCCCTGCTGGCCCTGCTGTCACGACCCCAGGGCCAGCTCCCCCACCTGTAGCAGATAGTGAGGGTCAGAGCCAATTCTGGGCAGCCCTCTCCTTTTGGCCTTCGGTGGTGACAGGAGCTAGGGAGATCAACACAGACCACTGCCTCAGCAGGGCCATGGACCCAGACCTGGCCCTTGGCAGCAGCCCAGGCCCGGATGTCACCATGGCCCCTGGTGGCCAGAACTTGACACAAAAACCTTAAGCAATGTGTTTTTTTTTTTTCCCCAGTCTTTTTGTTTTTTATTTTGCATTTGAAATTTTTACCTTTTAAAAAAATTTATAATTAATTTAATTTTACATATTAGCCACAGATTTCCCTGTCCTCCCTCCTCCCGCCCTCCCCCCCACCCTCGCCCCCAATCCACCCCCCATTCCCACCTCCTCCAAGGCAAGGACTCCCCTGGGGAATCCTTGGTAGATTCAGTTGAGGCAGGTCCAGTCTCCTCCTCCTTTTACCTAGGCTGAGCAAAGTGTCCCAGCATAGGCCCCAGGTTCCAAACAGCCAGCTCATACACTAAAGATAGGTTCTGGTCCTACTGCCTGAGGGCCTCCTAATCGACTGTCTCACTTATCCAGAGGGCCTGATCCAGTTCCATGGGGGCTCCACAGCTATTGGTTCATAGTTTATGTGTTTCCGCTAGCTTGGCTAATGTTTTTAACTTAACCAGGCTCAACTTCTAAAAGACTTTAAAAAATTACATTTATGTGTGTGTGTGTGTGTGTGTGTGTTGTGTTGTGTTGTGTGTGTGTGTGTGGTGTGGTGTGTGTGTGTGTGTGTGTGGTGTGGTGTGTGGTGTGTGTGTGTGGTGTGGTGTGTGTGTGGTGTGTGTGTGTGTGTGTGTGTGTGTGGTGTGGTGTGTGGTGTGTGTGTGGTGTGTGGTGTGTGTGTGTGTGGTGTGGTGTGTGTGTGTGTGGTGTGGTGTGTGTGTGTATGGTGTGTGGTGTGGTGTGTGTGTGTGTGGGGGGGTGTGGTGTGTGGTGTGTGTGTGGTGTGTGTGTGGGGGGGTGTGTGGTGTGTGGTGTGTGCATGTGTGTGCACGCACACGCATGCGTGCACACGTGCCATAGTGCACCGGAGAAGGTCAGAGAATAACCTGTGGGAGTCACTTCTCCTAACACCACGTGGCTGTTGAACTCAGGTCCCTGGACTTGGTGGCAAGCACCTTCACTCACTGAACCCTTGTGCTGACCCCTTTCAAAGATCTTTTCTGTCTCTGCTTTCCCTTTCTCTCAGAACCCTCTTGACTCTCCTTCTGCCCCTTCCTCCCCTTTAGTCATTTTGTTTTGCATATTTTCTCCTCTCCCTTCCCTTTATTTCCCCCTTGCCTCCCCCACCATGCTCTCTTTCCTTCCTAATTAAAATGGAAAAAAATGTAAATCAGACTGAAAAAGTCCCAGTGGAAAAATAAAGGTTCTTTGGTAAAATTGCCAAAAGACAATACAAGCAAGTAGGCAATATAAAGAATTTAGCCCTGGCTTAATAACTTCTCTGGCCAACTTTTGAATGTGCCTGAAAAGCAAGAAAGATATGAACAGTGGTTGTTTCCAACCCCGATGATTTTGCCAAAGCTGGTCTTAATGTCAAACGTGTACGATCCAGTGACTGACATCTCCAGCCACACACATGCATCCTGTGAGGTTGTGAAATGGAGCAGGATGAGATGAATATTGGTTTTGGTAATAATCTCTACTTTTCCTTTCAGAATATTTTCCCTCTGGATACATGTTCTGCCTTTCACACTGATGCGCACTATCTTTATACTATAGTTGACTGGCTTTTTTAGTCTCTATTTGGGTCTGAACTCATGTCCTCATGCTCCATCAGCAAGCCCTCTTATCCACTGAACCATCTTGGCAGCCCCTGAGAAAGGGCACTTTCATCTATAACACATCACCCTTTGCAAGTATAGATGCAGGCAGTTGTTTTGTGCCACAGGACAGGTTTCCTAAGTAACACAGGACAGATCAGAAGTACCAAGCTCCTTTGTGTGTGGCTCGAGCATCATCACTGCCCAATGTCATCAAGTTTCATCCAGTAAAGTTTGCCAGAGATGAGACAGCAAAAGAATCTCGTGCTTGAAAATGAAAATGAAAATCGACAGTCACTAGTCATATGTGGATATTTACACTTGAAGTTAATCATTATTAAACAAAACCTAGAAATCACTTTTCATCTGTACCAGCCTTGACTGTTCTAGCCATATCAAACCATGGTCAATATAGAAAATCTCATCATTACAGGAAGAACTTTTAGACAGTGCTCTAGAGTCTATCTAATCTATCTATCTATCTATCTATCTATCTATCTATCTATCTATCTATCTATCTATCTATCTACCTACCTATCTATCTATCTATCATCTATCTATCTATCTATCTATCTATCTATCTATCTATCTATCTATCTATCTATCTATCTATCTCTATCTCCTATCATCTTTATCTATATCTATCATCTAATTATTTATCATTATCTATCTATCTATCTACCTATCTATCTATCTACCTATCTATCTATCTATCTATCTATCTATCTATCTATCTATCTATCTATCTATCTATCATCTATCTATCTATCATCTATCTATCTATCATCTATCCATCCATCTATATGCCTGTATGCACACACACACACACACACACACACACACACACACACACACACACACACACATTTATATATTAGAGTCAATATGGCCTCATTCAGATTGTGTTATTTTACCAAGACAGCAAGCATAGCTTCATGTGGAATCTAAAATCATGATTCTTAGTGGCACTTTTAGGCTAATGCTTGCAATTTTATTCTTAGCCCTGTTAGCTAGAAATATTTGAGTTAATTTATATTTAATGGTACATTCTTCTCCAGAAAAAGAACAGGTTTTAAAACTCTTATCAGGCCAAGGACATTTTTAGTTGGTTATTTGGTTACGATTTCAAATTATTCAGAATCTCCAGTCTTTAAACAGTAGCACTCTAGAGGATATGGGGAAATGTTAAGAATCACATCAAGAGCATCACAGAGATGCCTTTTCATTTTGGCTTGCTTTTTTGAGACAGAACCATCCTATGCAGCCAAGTAGGACCTAGAAACTGTGATCCTCTTGCCTCAGTCTCTGGAGTGTTGAGATTACAGGCAGGAGCCAGCCACCACACCCGGCTCTGACAGACAATTTCTTGAGAAATTGTCACCTCCTGGCAGTTATGTTCCTTCTCATCATTCTTCAAGGGATTGTGGGACAGACTTGGCCTTTAGAGTTCCACAGTTATGAAGTACAGCTGTGCCAATGGTGGCCACATTTCCTTTCTCTCTTCTGCTCTGCACATTCCACCCAGGAGTCCAGGGCTTGTACTTAACCTGCTCTATCTCTCAAGGGAGGTAATTACTGAGAAAAGTGTAAGGTAGAGTCAAACAAAATAGAGTGCCAATGCGATTATTTGGTTTTTTTCCTCCCCCAACCCCCTGTGTCTTTTCTCTCCATCTTCCTTGATGAGGTGCTTTCTGGGGAACTCTGCATCCACAGCTCCTGGAAATATCAGTAACGATTCGAGCGTTTGCTCACATTTTACAGGGTTGTATTCAGTTAGGCTTTACGTCACTAGAATTCATGGCTAGAGACAATGAGGGTGACATTAATAGTGATATTTAAAAAAGAGACATATTATGTTTTCACTGCACATAAAACCTATGATATAAAATATTTGGATGTAAAAAAGTATTTACTCTGACATCAGTATAAACAGAATAAGTTAATCACCATTTCTTATATATTTTAAAATAGACCACTATGGAGAAGGACCAAATCTGTAAAACATGCTCCAAATAGATCATCTGCACCGAAACCTTAATTTGCTCCTTTATTGAAATGTATCACTTCAGTCTGCAGCATCATGGTGATAATATGCAGTCCAACAACCCAGCTGACAGTTCAGAGTGCTGGGTTATAATCCGATGTAGAGAAGCTTTAGAAAAAGGAGAATCCATCAAGGCCCATTTTGTTCTCACCGTCCCCAGACAAAACCAGGAAGAATTCCCGATGTGATATTTTACATAGACCAGGCTGCTGGACTCTGGCAGAACTATCCTAAAATGTTACTTATCTTCTGTGAAATGAACTACATGGCTGAAGTGTCAATCAGCACCCTGATGTAACTGCTCTCACAGCTCCTTGTTTCGTTCAAATGGTCTACGTTCATCCTATTGAGGGGGGAAAATTAAAGGAATTTATGTGTGTAATTTCCATTGAAAGTATATTGATTATCTCTCAGATATTTTCTATTTTTCTATCATGCTAATTTATACAGAGGTAAATGTAAGCCATGTATCTTTTAATTTATGACTGAAACAAGTAGTTAAACTTGTGTGGGCATGTTACACTAATTGACCAAGGTACTCTATGAAATGAGTGCTGATCATCTTGCTGATTTATAGGTTTTTACTCACCTTTTGCCTCCACTTACATTTTGTATAGTTGAACTGTCCATTCTTTAGATTAAATGGAAATGCACTAAAGGAAGGACTATTCCATGCCCAGGAGAGTCTGTGAGTCTTCTCAGTACCATTTTCTGTTGGTAATCAGAGGGAGAAATTTTATTCCATTTTTATAACTCATTCTGAAGATTGATAATGTAGTTGTGAGGGGAGCATTATTTATGCTACGTGCTTATTATTTCTGCTGCTCCCAACTTGAAGCATAGCGTGTGTTTTTCTGAAGAATGTTGGTACTTGATTATAATCATAGCTGCATCTCTTTTGATAGGCAATTTCACTTTGGAGAATAGGTGTGAGAGTTTTAGTGTTTTGAATGTAAATCCGATCAATCCCGTCGCACCTTATGCAGTGTGTGAATGATGAATACGGTTTATTATATCCTGTTCATTAAAATACAGAAAACTTCCCAGCCATATTGATGTTGTGCTTTCACTGGTTTTGGTTGTGCTTTTCTTTTTCTTTCCCTGGGTAAGGCATGGATAAAAGCCATGTTCAGAATCTGAAAAATAATGATTAATAAATACTTATAGAATTAGTAACTGAGTACATGATACATCCAGGGATGGTATTTTAGGCTGTTCTGTTTCTGGACATGATGCATTCTTCATAGTAGTGTATGGCTGGATTCATCAGGTGCGGATGTCAAGGCATTTAAAGGAAAATAGCATTAGTAAACAGGACACTGAGGTGGTCTGATCCTCCTCCTGGATAGTAGATCTATACAGTGCATTAAAAGGCCAGCATAGAGTTCAGTGTTTAGCACCCTTGCCCGCTATGTGTAGGGTCCTAAGTTTTAGCCCCAGTACTACAAGCCAAAAACAAATATCCAAGTGTGGTGGTTGATGCCTAGAATCTTAGCATGCAGCAGGTTGAGGCACAAGAGTCTCAAGTTAAAGGCCAATTGGGAAACTTGGTGAATCTGACACTAGGGTGGGTGGCAGAGTGAGTTCCAAGATAGCCTGGACAACAGAATGAGATCTTGTTTTAAAAACAAAAACAACCAAGCAAACAAATAATGACAAAAGAAGCCATGTTAGCTAAAAACAAAAACAAAAACAAAAACAAAAAAAACAAAAAACCTATATGATAGTTATGGATTTTATTTTTCCTGTTTATAAGGGATGAAACAAAGACTTAGACCATGTGAGCCCCTTTCCTGGAATGAATAGAAAGAAATGATTCCCATTAAGGTTTTGACCCAGAGTGATACTGAGAGTCCAAGATTCTTTGATGCCATATGTATTTTCTTATTCTCCTGTGTGTGTGTGTGTGTGTGTGTGTGTGTGTGTGTGTGTGTGTGTGTGCAGGCCAGAGGTCAATATTAGGTGTCCTCCTGAATTACTTTCCTCTTTGTTTTCTGAGAGAAGATCTCCCATTGAACCCCCATCACACTGGTTCAGTGGCCAGCAAATCTCCCTCAGCACAATCCTCCTGCTTTTCCTTTGTCTGCACTAAGGTAACAGGAGCTTGTCTCCATGCCCAGCTCTTACACGGGTGCTAGAGACCACATCTGTCTGTGAGGGTATTTCTAGAGAGGGTTACCTGATGAAGAAGACTTACTCTGAATGTGGGTGGTACTGTGCCACGGCCTGGGATCCCAGACCCAATGAAAAGGCAAAGAGGAGGAAGTGAGCCATGCGCTGGTGTTTACCTCTTCCTGCTTCCTGACCAGGGGCGTGTTTCTGCACCACAGCTGTGAGCTGCTTCTTCTACCCCGCGTCCCCATGATGGCATTTGTTCTCCTGAATCTCCGGTCCCAGTAAATCTGCCCTCCCCTGAACTTTGTTTTATTAGGTATGTGGTCACAGTGATGAGAAAGGGAACCAGTAGCAGTGGTTGTATGTAAAGAGAGCTTTGATCCTTGGCCAAGGATGAAGGTCTCATGGAAAAGTTCATGCCCTGGAAACAGAGAAAACAGGGTTAAGATTTGGCTCTTGTGAAATCAATTTGCTTTCACCTTCTGTTTTCGTTGACTTTTGTCCAAATAAATTGAGCAGTAGGAAAAATGCTTAGGGAGTAGAACCTGGGAAGAAGGAATCCTGAGCACTATAAGCTAGTTGAGCCACATCGTGTAAGATCTGTATTCTGGTTTACAGGGTATTTTATAGTGTGTGAGCATGCCAGGGCTCTATACTTTACCATGGCTGTATGCCTTTCTTAAATGTTTTCCTTTTAAGTGTAACTCTCCAAATGTGCCTTTACCTTATTATTACACAGTGTGTGTGTGTGTGTGTGTGTGTGTGTGTGTGTGTGTGTGTGTGTGTGTGAAGGGAGGAGGTCACAGGACAACTTTGTGGATTCTCTTCTGTCCTACTTTTATGTGGGCTTCAGAGACTGAACCTGGGCGTCCAGGCTGGTGAAGCAAATGCCTTTACCCACCGAGCCATCTCACCAGCCTGCTGCTTTTTAAAACTGCATCCTGGCTACTTCTTACATAAAACATTGATCGTAATATGATGTAGCACCATGATCAGTGCAAGGTTTTACGTGTGCATTTGCATATGTGTATCAATATTGACATATATATTCATGATACATTATCTTATACAGCTTTAATCTTTATATATTTAAATATCTCTATTAATACGCACACCCATGTAGATATTATTTTATAAGATTATAATAGTATCACCGTGTATCAACTTTAATACTCTGACACTTATACTCTGAAGATCATGGCACAATTTTGTTAAAGATTCTTCAGAGAGCTTTTATACTAACTCTTTCTTCAAAGTTCACATTAAGCTATACCTTGGAGAGGCTTTTCCTCCTGATCTATCACTGTGAAGGGTGCTCAGAGAAGCATGCCCTCCATCTTGTCTTAGAAGATATGCATTGTCTTGATTACTATTTCCAAAGACTTGGCGTATCTTTATAAAACCTTAAAAATACCATGCCGCTTTCCAGTAGCTTGGAATTTCTGCAAGTTAATAGATCAGTAGGAAGATGGAATTTTCCTTTTTAAAAAATATTTAATTATAATTTTTTTTGTGTGTCTATGTCTGTGTCTGTGTGGGGATGTGCAGTGCAGGTGCCCACAGAGTACAGAAGAGGGCATCAGATGCCCTAGAGCTGGAGTTCCAAGTGGATGTGAACTGCCCAATATGGGTGTTGTGGCTGAACTCTGATCCTCTGCAAGAGCTGCTCATGCTGTTATTGATGAGTTATCTCTCCAGCCCCTGGAGTTCTCCTTTTTAAATGAATAATTAAAAGCCAGAATTTTCTTTGATATGTTAGTGGTAAAGTTAATTAGCGCCCAAGACTTACAGCGAAGTATAATGAAAGTGACATTGAATTGTAAATTATAAGACAGAGTTATGTGTCTCAACTTCAAAGTTTATTTGCTCTTTGACCTTGGGTAAGAGCCTCTCAGCCTCCCACAGCCACTGCAATGTGTGACTAATCATACCTTGGCCGCCTGCATCCTCAGTGCTAAGATGAGATAGTGCGTGTGTGAAAATGATTGGGCAGCTCGGAGATGTTGCTATTGTGATTAACAGTGCACGCCAGTCACCGTGCTAAGTGTGTGTATAAATTCTTCTGGGGGTTTTATGGTGTAAGCAACATAAATACTGTAACTTTACAGATGAAAGAGAGGAATAGGGAGCCAAGGCACTTTGGTGAGTGGGAAGGGCAAGCTTTGAATCTAGGACTAACAGTAGAACCCAAGCTCCTAAATGCACAACTTTTATCATCCATCTGAACAATATTGCTATGTAGTCTTCTGTGTGAACTATTGAGGCAGGAAAAGCCTAATTCTCCTTATTAATACACCTGAACTCTAAGCAGGAAGCAAATGATGTTTGTTTTTCTTTGTTATTATTTCTAAGACTTGACTTTCACAGAGTCCTGACCATCCAAATGTTTTATTTTCTCAGAATTTAATTGTCCTGAACCCACTCACAGTGACAGAGGAAGAAATAAGACCATCCCTGGAGAAACGCCTCGAGGCCATCATCAGCGGGGCTGCACTGTTGGCTGACTCTTCCTGCACCAGAGACTTCCACCGAGAGCGGATTATCGCTGAGTGCAATGCCATCCGCCAGGCTCTCCAGGATCTGCTCTCCGAGTACATGAGCAACGTAGGTGACAGCTTCCTTCTCCTACTTGCATCTTCCTGGGATGATTTTGAGCATTCGCTGGGCCGCTTTTGTGTATGAAAAGTGTCTAGTCACCTGCAGAGGGAGTAGGTGATTTTATGGAAATTGACATTGAGAGTGGGTTCTGTGAGTTTTTCAGGAGGAAGCATAATTTTGAGAGCTTGGAGGGTTGAAGTCAGAAACAGAGAAGTATTTGTACGTGGTTGGTTGCTTGCAGAGGATCTAAATCTCAGTTGGAGAGGCAGGGTTGGAGGAACAAAACAAGCACTGAGCATTAGTTTAGAGGGTCAAAAAGAAGAGAGAGTGGTTGGTATGCTGGCTGGAGTAGCATTGGCAACAAAGGGGCACTTGAAGTTAGAATTCAGGTGGTATAAGATACGTCAGTGACGTGGAGGTCTGGAGCTGTATTTGAAGAGGAAAAAAGCCCAGGCAGATTGGAAGGCATTTTGTCTTCTCCCGATGTGATATGGTGCCATAAGATTCCCTGCTGGGAGGAACCACTCAGAAAGTTTGAAAATGCTGACATTATAAGTATTTGTTTCAAGGTCCGTTTTGTTTGATTCTGTACTGTATATATATCCTTTGATGGAGCACCTGTCACCACTGTTCACTTCAGATGCCATTACTAAAACAGACAAGAAGATCTTAGGATAACTCAGCTGTACAGCCCTCCCTGTATATCCATGGATTTGATCCTGTGGTTTTAACTCCTTATAGCCAACTGTCCACTGAAATAATTACATTCAAAATTAAAAAATAGCTTATATTTTAAGATAACTTCAATACAGTATATATTTTATTATTTTAGATAATTTGTTTTTCACTTTTTTTACTGTTCTTAAAGTGTAAATAAAACTGTCATGGTATGTATATATAGGAAAAATGGTGTATTTCAAGTACCCACTGGGTATTATGGAATGTATCCCTTACAGATGAAGAGAGAATATTATATATTAATCATGAAAACTTCTTAAATCATTGAATTACATAGATATATTAAAACATTTTGTTTATCTACCCTCTTTTAAGTTGAACAATTCAAGATTTATACAGATATGTTTGGGCAATTATTAATCATGCAGCTTATGGCTTTTTTTGGTTAAGACATGGGAAGCTTGAGATGGCTTGTTCTGCGTATTTAGGTAGATAAGTGAAATGTCCTAAAATCAATTAAGTTTTCAAGACCCTTGAACACATTTGATGTATCTCTGTATTCTTAATATTTGATGATTTGACTACTGACCCAAAAGCTCTTTTCTATCAAGATTTTGTTAATTAGAAGAACATGTTAGTAATGTCATGTCCTGCTTGAATATTTGAAGCAAGAGTGTTACCATTTTTAGCATATGAGATTTTTCTTATTAAAGATTGCTCAGGGCAGTTCATCAATCACAAGAAACCTAGAAAATAAAAAGTATTAAAAATATTATTCTCATCCTCATAAAGTGTAATAAAGCTATATATATATATATACACTTATTTTGCATATAAATTATGAAGTCATAGATAAAGTTTACTTCATTTACAATAGAAGGTTGCACTCATTATAGATATATAGATTTACAAACTAATACACTAATGCGCACAGATTTAGTAGTGATGGATTCATGATTTGTGTTGTCTGATACAAAATGAAAATGAGACTGTTCGTATTTAGAACATGCAGAGAAACATTTTTTCAGTCACTTTTAATACATGAAACAAATCTTTATTTGCTACCTAATGTTGTTTCCCAGAAGGTCAATCTACCTGTGGAGTAAGAACACAGAACCTCGAAGACATTTGTGGTCCAGGCCCATGATCGTGAACTACCCTCATGGTTGCCAAGGTCACCTTCTGGAGAGAAGGGCTGTGGTATTTGATGGTAGAAAGCCTGTTCTTGGCAATCTGTCTCAGAACATTTCTTGTCACTTCAACGAGCCTAGACATATTTCCTTGTCCTACTTGAATATACATATTCCAAGATAAAACTGCTAAGGTTTTTTGAAGGCTACTGGAGCAGAGTGTTTAATCCATTGGGATCCCATTCTAAAGATTTATTTGTTTTTGTTTTATGTGTATGAATGTTCTGTCTATATGTGTATATTTACCACATGCTTGCAGTTCCCATAGAGGCTAAAAGAGGGCACCGGGTCCCCTGGAACTGGAGTTACCTATGGATGTGAGCTGCCACGTGGGTGCTGGGAACTGAAATCAGGTTCTCGCAAGAGCATTAAGTACTCCTAACTGCCCAGCCATCTGTTCAGCCTCCTTCATCAGTTCTCACAGACAGGAATGTTCTTTGTGGGGTGGGGCTGAGTTCAAACTTCGCTCAGTTTGTACAGCATCTTCAGGAGAGCTCTGGCACTCTGAAGGATACTCCATCTTCCCTGATGGACCTGCTTTGGATCCATCAGTACCTTTTGTAATTGAGCTGTGCTGATAAAGACCCTGCTTCAGGACACGAATAGGAAAGGTTTTTTGCTTTTACAGACTCATACAACGAGAAAAGGCCCAGTTAGATCGCCCAGCCTTACAGCTCAGGCACAAAGACAATCACAAAAACTCCAAGTGTTGTTAATGCTCATCAGCGTCCATAGATCTCTTAGGCGAATGTTCCATCAAGGCTCAGCTGCACATTTAGTGTCTGTTGAGTCCAGATCAGACCAGCCATGTTACATGACTATTTCAGATTCAGTCCATCTGAGCACATCGCTATTTTTAGTTGAAATAACCTTCTTTTAAAAACCAGGAAGTTTGGACTGTATTTGTCATTGAATCTCTATATATGTCTTGTCACATTAGGAAGACATTTGCAATATGTATGTCTCGCGCGCGCGTGTGTGTGTGTGTGTGTGTGTGTGTATGTGTGTGTGTGTGTAGAGTAGAGAAAAATAGACACAGAAAAACCAAGAACAGACAGATAGTAGTAGTTTTCTATTGTAGTTATAGCAAATTACCACACACTTAATATCTTGTTGTTGTTGTTGTTGAGATAGGGTCTCACTTTGTAACCCTGTCTGTCCCAGAACTCACTCTGTAGGCCAGGCTGACCTTTAACACACAGATCTGTCAGCCTCTGCCTCCTAAGTGCCAAGATTAAAGACATGTACCATCAGGACTGGCAGAATTAATGTCTTAATTATTCAAATTCCTTAGCAGCTTTACAGGTGAAAAAACCTGGCAAAGGTCTCACTGGGTTAAAGTCACCATGTTGGAGGGCTGCATTATTTTCTGGAGCCCTGGGTAAGGATCCATTTTGTAGTTCTTTCTTTCTTTCTTTTTTTTTTTTTTTTTTGGTTTTTCGAGACAAGGTTTCTCTGCATAGCTTTGCGCCTTTCCTGGAGCTCACTTGGTAACCCAGGCTGGCCTCGAACTCACAGAGATCCGCCTGGCTCTGCCTCCCGAGTGCTGGGATTAAAGGTGTGCGCCACCACCGCCTGGCCCATTTTGTAGTTATTTCTACCTTGTAGATGACATGTTCATTGCTTTACTCATGGTCCTCTTCATAGCTAGAAGTGCTGTGTGCTTCTAACTTTGCTTCCCTGGACACACTTGGAAAGATATTTGCTTTTTAGAGTTTGCATGTTTACAAGGGATCCACCTAGATTGTCCAGGTTAATCACCCATCTTAAGACCCTCTTTTAATGATAACATCCATAGATTATGAAAATTAGGAAGTCAACATTTCTGGAGAACTTATCCCACCTGCTAACATCAGTCTTTAGTCAAGTGCGCAATTCTTTTCTTTTGAACCCACTGTAGGAAATAGACCTCAGATTCTAAGGTCTATGCAGGCAAATCACATGCATGTTTCGTTTGTTTTTATCCCAAGCACCAGATACAATGCCTGGCATTTAGAAAAAGCTGAGCTGCATTTTTAAAAGGAAGAGTGAATGAAATGGTTGCATACTGTATATGCCATGTAATAAGGAAGCAACCTCTTTGACAAGGAAATGAGTCTTCAGGCACCTACTGAGTTTATGTGACAGAGCTCCTGTGGCAAAACATCTTCTTTTGCAAAGTACAGGCTTCTTCCAAAAATCTGTGTGACTCTCCAGGAACATTTGTTATTTTTTTTCAATCATAGTCCCACCATTTGGATTTGCATTTGGCCGTGTTCCAACATAGGATTTTTCTTCATTTGAGGACATACTCCAGAGAACACTGAGAATCAAAGAAAACTTCCCTCTCTTAAAACCTAGGAGTAGATATTCCTAAGATATGCCTGCTGGCTTTGTTATACTTCCATGATTGGCTAGGTCGAGTTCATCTTTTTGGAAAAGAACACACTTTCCCAGTTTTTCAGACTGGAGCAAAACTACCCTCTAAGGAGAGAAAGGCCACAGGGGAACCACTTTTCTTTACATGGTGGTCTTTTTTATAGCTAATGGAAAAAAGGTTTTGAAGATGACTAGTTTGAGTTTTAAGATATCAGCAGTCACAGGTGTTTTGGGGGGAGTGTTAAAATCATGTTGGTGTTGAACATTGGATGCATGGCTGCACAGGACCTTCAGCTAGTATATGTGAACTGGTAAAGTGTGCACTTAAGCGATTCTTCACTGTAGGGGAATTTTAGAGCACCGAGTGAGAGATACTGCTGCTAGAATAAACAAGTCAGACCTGAGCTTCATTTAAGGACTAATTTATGTTTCTATACATGAAAGCACACATTTAATTCTCATTGTTTAGTGAATAAATAATCAAATGGACTGGCTTTTGGCATTCAGAAATCAATTTCATCTGTGCGAGTTTAATGCATTACCTATCTTGGGAAGCTCTGATGCTTCAGTTAAGCCTACAAAGAGATAGTCTGTGACCCCCCCCCCACCTTTACATGTACGATCTCTACTCCTGTGTTGAAAGTCCACTTTGGAAACAATCTCTGCCTTAGCTAATTTCTTCTTTAAAAAAAAAAAGTGGTTAGGAGTGTCTGATTAAAAATTTTCTAAATGTAGAGTTGGGGAAAGGGCTCAGTTGGTAACGTGCTAGCCGTGGGAGCGTGGAGACCTGAGTTGCATCCCTTAGGACCCACGTCAAAGCCAGGAGTGGCAGCAGCCCTTGTGCTTTCAGGGCTGCAGAGGTAGCAGCCGGCCTTTGCTGGCCAGAGAGTTGAGCTGAGTCAGCAGTGAGAGACCCGGCCTCAAAATAAACAGTGAGGATGGGCTCCTGAGGTGCATACTTGAGATGCACCTTTCCACACATGTGCACACATGTGCACACGCATCCCCATCACTTGTGCACACAAACATTTTTGTGTGCATGCACAAAAGTAAACAAACAGAAATTCTGGAAATGTAGAGAATTTTTCAGAACTATATTTTTCTTTGCTTTCCCCCTGTGGATTACTTAATAGAATTAGTTGTTATCAACTCAGGCTTACTGTCCTTGACACTTTGTCTTATTTCCTAAATTTGCACAATGTGCCACGGTGATTGGATGGCTGCTTATATTGGGAACACTGTTTTTCGATTTCTACCTATCTGGCTTTTACAACCTTAGCTAACTTAAGAGAAATAAACGGTATCCTTTTTTAGGTCTACATGGTATTAGATTTGCTAAAATCAGAGCTGACAAACTTAGATCAGAGCATGTGGCCAAAGTTCAGGAAACTTTGGTAAAGGAACTGCCCAAATGAAATGCCTGCTTCAGATACTGAAACTGAAATGTAGGAACAGTATATCTAGAGAAATTCTATATAATTTTAAGTACCAGGGTCTGTTTAAGTGGGAAGATTGGTTTCACATTCCCTGTTTTTTTTTTTTTTTTTTTTTTTTTTTTTTTTTTTTTTTTACAGTGAGGACTGGGTTTTTCATAGATACTTGAGAGTATGAATTAATTTCCCAAGCTTATGGGGGGGGGCTAGTATTCTCCTCACAGCTCTCTAATTATTTGAATGACTTGCCTATTAGTGTCTGGGTCTTTCAGACAAGCTATGTTTGGGATCATCTAAGTCTGCTGGGGAATGTTCTCTTTTGGGACTTCAGAGAGTTTGTGCAGTACATGGTAGGAAAAAAGGAATCTAGAGTCTTCTCTGAGGGGACAGATGATTCCCATAAATCTCTTCATTGTGCTCCAATGTTCTAATCCCATTTAAAAATCAAAGAGGGGCAATTCTGTTGAAACACTAAGTCATAATTATGATTTACACTAACATTAAGGGGAAAAAAAAAAAACAGATAGCCACTATTGAAAACAAAACCAAACAAACCAGGAAATATCCAGATGGAGCCAAGCACAGGAGGGGAGAGAACATGGTAATTTGTTATTACTTCTTTTAATTTGAGTTTATAATATAATTACATCATTTTCCCTTTCTCTTTCCTCCCCCATAGATCTCATTTTGTTTTCTTTCAAACTCTCGGCCTCCCCCCCCCCTCCTTTTAATAATTGTTGTTATATGGACAAAACAAATTGGTCTGCTCTTCCTCGGGGAGACTCTTTTTCCCACTCTCAGCTTTCCTCAGTTGCTTGTTTGTCTGTGTAGGGCTGAGACCTCATGGATGTCTCCTGTTCACTTTGGCATGTCCTTGTTATTGTCCTTGCTCAGCTCTCGTTTAGGTGATCCCGTGAGTGAGACTTTATGTGTGCAGCTTCTGATGTCGGTAAAACTGAAAGAACTGAAAAGTAGTGGAGGATGCCTTAAGTGGCGAGATGTGGACTACATCCAGAGCCTAGCGCAGGGAAAGCTCTGGAAGGTTGCATAATCAGCCTATTTGCACGAAGGTCAAGGACCTGTTGACTGTTGCCTTCCACCAGAGGTCTGTGATACAGGTCATCCACTTTGTATGGTTTTCGCCTGGTTACTTCCTCCCAATAGGGCACCTGTGCTTCCTAGTATTCCGGTACTGCTTCCTGGTTTTATTTATTTATTTCTTCTTCTAATAACAATAGGCTTTGTTTAAAGTGTTTTCTTACATAAAAAGAACTAGGTTGGATGGTAGAAATGACAGAAATAAAGTGGGACTCAAGAATCTTTGCACGAACTGTTCTTTCCTCTACAAAATTTAAGGGTCCTGTGTCTAGCATGGTTGCTAGCCAGTATCTGATGGTGACAGGAAGAGAATTGTCAGGTAGCATGGGTGCAGACTGAAATTAAGACTAGCATGAGTAAGGTTTATTGGGAAATTCACTCAGGAGATTATGTGATCAAAGCCACGTACAATGGGACTCTTAATAGCCTCAGAATTCTGGAGGTGGGAGTCCTTCAGGATAGCCCCAGACTAACACAGGGCAATGAAGTCATCTTCTCTGTAGCTATAAACATTGGCTATGGGTTATTCCTGTGGGCATGCGGCCTAGGAAGAGCTTCTTGCAACTAAGGACAGACCCTACTGAGGGACAGATATGCCAGTCATAAGTTGTTGAAAATTCAAGCTGAAAAGGAAATCTCCTGGAAAAGGACATGTAGGGAAACACACATGACCCACAACTCCAGCTAACAGTCAAAGTGAAATTGTCCTTTCTCTAGCCCTGAATAAGGAGAAAGCATCCTATCTCAGCATCTAGGTGTTTGGTCTCTTGAGAGCATTTACTTTACCATTGGGAATTCTGGGATAAACATACTTTGCCATCCAAACTGTGATGCTTCTGAGAGAGGGAATATTCATTCAAATAATGAACAGGCTGAATTGTCTTACAGGAGGTTCAAGTCAGGCTGGTCCTAAGCAAACTGCATTGTATGACCATCTGGAGATTGTGTGACTTTCTATGCATTATAAATACAATGATACATATGGAGGACTTTGAGAGACATTTAACACATTTAAATTTTTTTCTGACAGATTCTGCATTGGCCAAGAAAGATAACTAAAATTTATTTCAGTTTAAAGTTTTATGGGCAGAGATACAACTTATGATCACATGAATTCCTGTACAGACACTGACCTATGCAACTGGTGGTTTCGGGATCATAAAAAAAATCAACATCTTGGTTGTCAAGGGATGAGCCAAAGCAATAAATAAAATGAGCATGATGAGAGGAAACTGTGGTTGGGATGTATTGAAAACAAATAAGAAAATAAAATTAAAATAAGGAAGCTGTAGCAATGGAAAGTGCTGAGTACTATAGCCCTCAGAGGAAGAGGACTCACTCCAGGAGGAGAGGACCACAGGCCTCACAGAGGAGAGCTTGCTTCTGCTGGCTTCAAAGGATGAGCAGGAGCCTGGCATACAGCTGATGTATAATAGCCTGTCAAAGACACAAGGGCAGGAATCACAGCGCTTGATGTGGGGACATGCATAATTTAGTTAGGTGAGAAAGGAGAGGCCAGATATGAAATCAAACACTGGCCATTAAATGTCAAACGTTGTTCCCCAATATTTGATTAAACATAGTTTGCTTTTTTTTTTAAAGAAACCAAGCTTCAATATAAGCCCGTCTCTCTTTAGTAACTCATAATATTTAGCTTCTACTCTGTCTTAGAATGTTCCCTTTCAGAATCTAAAACTGCTGGGGTATACGACCCGAGATATATGGTGAGTTCCAGCCAGGGAGATAGTCAGTGGATAGACCTAGCTGAGTTTCCAGCAGAAAGCTAGCATGAGCTGCAGGGACTGTGTATGCATGCACTCTCTTGCATATATAGTCTAGCTAACCCTTCTCTCACTCCAGCTACAGCCAGACTTCCACTGCAGCCGCAGAGACCTGGTGTGTGAAATCCCAAATGACTCCAGTCTCTCAGAACCATGAGAGTCAATGAAGTAGCTGTTGCTTCCAGCCACTAGGTTTTAATATAGCTTTGCACACAGCAGTTGATCACCAGAACACTACAGAACTTGGTATGTAATGACTTGACTTTGCAAAGTACATAGAAGATGGGGAGCATCTTAATACCAAATGGAAGGCATGACCTAGAAGGTATGAAGGAGACAGACTCGCCTGATAATCATGGAGGTTGAAGATGACAGAGCTGAAAACAGTAAGCAGAAGCATGTAGAAATAAAACAACAACAACAACAACCAGATTCTATTACTATTAATAGGTTTAGTTGCTTTCCACAGTTTATATTCTTTAAGTTATTGATAAAACTCAACCTCTGTAGCCATCATTGTAACCAAGGTCTGCAGTGGGTGAGCCTTATCTAACTACAGGGAGTCAGAGTCAAAGATCAGGTGTGGAAAAAGAAGAGCCTAGATGAGTTATGCTCACGCACAGTTAAAAGTTTGGTGCATGCCCACTATACTTTGGCAATAGTAATAGCTGTGACTGCATTTGAAAAACTAGTTTTCGAGGTCATCCACTATTGATAATTCCCAACTAGGTATGATGATGGGTTGCTTTCTCTTCAGTGGTACTGGATCAGAAGCAGTAAATAAAATATAATTCATGCTGCAGGATGGCCGGAGGGAAGTATCCGTTTAGATCTTCTTGCTTAGAAGTCTCCCTCACTTCTCTGCAACGGGAATCTGAATCTTAGTGTTGTCTGAGGTTCAGGACAAAAAGGAATACACAAAGAAAGCACAAAGCTTGCGTAAAGGTAAGTTTGGCAATTGCTCTACAGTTGGAGAGAGAAGAGCGATTAATTCTTTTGTTTGGTGCAAAATAGATGCAATAGTCACCATTTTTGATGATGTTTCTGTGTTTTGTGAAAACAAAAGCCGGCCCCAGTTTTGCCATTCCTTAAGCAACATTGCCTACTCGTTTTATTTACTTTGATGTAAAACCTAGAATTTGTAAACACCAGCAAACTAAATCTACTGGAGGGCTACTTTTATTTTCTATTCTGCTATTCAACTCCCCTGGAAAGTCTCTTGTTCTTCTATCCATCTTATATAATTCTGGTGTCCCAGGAATGCTTCTCAAAAGCTAAGATTAAAGAAAAGTTATCTTTTAAAATTTTAAAATCATTTGAGATTCAAAGAAAGTTGCAAAAATAGTGCAGAGAAATTTTCACGTTGGGCACATTTTGTTAACTACATTCAGATTTCAAATCCAAGAACATGACATACTGATATAAATGATAAGAAACATGGTAGAATTAATAGCCTCTTGCCACTCATCTTAGGGAGAAAGCATTTTGTTCTTCTCCAAAGACGTTGACCTTTCATTTTCTTTCTCCTTTTTCTGTAGTGTCTATGGCTTTGTGTGATGGTGATGTTCTGTAATGTTCAGTTTGGTTATGAGAGACTGAGGATTGGTATTTGATATTCTTAAACATTTGGTAGCATCCACCAATGGAAGTATTTGTTTCCAGATCTTCTTTCCTGTGAGTTTTTGATGATTAAGTTAGTCTCCATGCCAAGTGTAGATTTGTTGGAACTTCCTGTTTCCACATAATTAACTTGGGGGAGGTTGAAAATTTCGAGGACTCATCTCATTTGTTTCATAGGCCATTCATAGGCTGGTGTGAAACTGTCAGTAGTCTGCTACCATCCTTTTACTTTCTGTGTGCATTATCTTGTTGCATCGTCTCTATTTTTCTACTTTATGTGTTTAAGTTCCTCTTCTAGTCTTGATAACAGCTTATCAATGCATACCTTTAAAAAATTACTGTTTTATTTAAATCATTTTTCCATTTTGTATTTTATTTTTACTGATTGGATGTTATTTTTCTCATGATTCTTTTGATTTTAATTTCTGTTTCCAGTTTTTTTGTGTGTTGTGTATATGTGTGTATTGTGTGTCTATGTATCTGTGTGTATGTGTGTGTTGTATGTCTGTGTGGGTCTGTGTGTGTGTATTGTGTGTATGTGTGTGTTGTGTGTCTGTGTATGTGTGTGTGACGTAGACTGACTGTCTTTTTATGTAGACATTTATTATATAAACTTCCCTATTCAAAAATATTTTAAATTATGTATCAAATGTGTGTGTGTCTGTGTGGGTGTGTGTACTTGAAGAGTACAGAAAAGGACATTGTTCCCCCTCCTGCTGGTGCTGGAGTTACAGGCGAAAGTGAGCTACCATACTAGGGTGCTGGGAACTGAACTCAGATATTTTGCAAGAGCAGCAAGCTCTTTTAACTACTGAACCATCATTCCAGCCCCCTAAGCTTCCCTCTTCATATTGCATTTGCTATTTTCATCAACTTTAACGTGTTGTGCCTTCACTCTGTTAGTCTCACAATGTTTTCTAACATTCTGTTTCTTCTTTAACCTCTTGGTTATTCAAATATGTTATTTAACTTCTGTGTATTAGTGAATTTTCCACTTTTCCTTTGCTGTTGATATTTGGGGCTAGAAAAGATACTAATTATGATTTTATTAATCTTCAACTTGCCAGTTTATGACTTAGCATGTGCTTTTCACAGGGAATATTCTGGGTGTACTTGGGTATGTGCTAGCTTGCTCATTCAAAGGACCGTTCCTGTTTTTAAAGGCCCCTCCTGACTAGAGAGTGGTGGCCTCTATCAATGTTTCAAGACACACGAGAAAGAAGATGGCGTCTCAAGAAGCTCCTATAAGAAGCAAAATTTGGATCGTTTTTCCTTTCCCTCTTCAGGGAGAGGCTAGGACTGGGTCTTCCATCCTCATCATATGGCATGGTGCTGGGGTAGGACTGTGGCAGAAAATTCCTTGAATGTTCTTAGCAAGTTTGATGTGGCTGCTTTGGCTGTACCAGGATGCTAGAACCACTTAACTGTTTTCTGGATTTTTGACATAAGTAATAATTCTGATTATCATTGAGCTGTTGTATCTATTAAGGCAAACAATGGTCCAGGCCTTCCTGATTCTACTGGTTTACAAATGAACCTCTTACCTGTTTTCTGGATTTTTGACATAGGGAATAATGCTGAGGGTCATTATTGAGCTGTTGTATCTATTAACGCAAAAAACAGTCCAGGCTTTCCTGAACCTACTAGTTTTCTAACATCCCTGAGAGCCCTGCCATTTTCTTTCTGACTAGAAAACTTTCTAGACTATCACTTTCTTTCCTTCCCCCTGCCCTTCCTTCTCTTCTCCTTCTCCAATAGTTCTCTCTATGAAAAGTTTGCAGTGGTTGCCTTCATCCAGGAATGCTTCAAGTTCCCACTCATTACTGAGGATGCCTAGTGACTCCCCCAAATGCAATTCTGACTGTTTAATTATAAGTAAGTTGGAAATAATAGGTATGTGGAAATCCCCAATTAAACTTGGGTCTTTGTCGATTTCTTCAGTCATTAAAATGGAAGTCTTTAGAAATGGAAGGAAGGAAGGCCAGAAACGTACTAAGGAAGCTGGCACAGATCCACAGGAGCACTGTTAGGAAATTTAGAATCTTAAATATTTTAGAGTACTGGAGTGTGACACAGCTGTCACTTGGGGCAACAGTATTGACAGAGAGAGCCCTCAGAAATCTGATCTGTGAAATACCAGACCTATTTCCAGGGTCTCTATGATTTCCAAAGACATGTCCTCTTGGTCATTTTTATTTTCAAGATCTTCTTTATGCAGCAGCATAATTTTTCATATTTCATAAACTGGGGAATAGGTTCCTTCATGTCCTCAGTCCCCGGTGTTCTCCATTTTCTGGTCCCTTTCTTTGGATTTTCTTATGCATGACACTTAGCTATCTTTCATTTGTTTTTATCGGCTTTATATTATTTTGCTTTGGTATTTTTTTTTTAACTATACAAGAAGTCCAGAGTGGACTTCAGTTCAGAGATTGAAGGGACATGTCCTATGAAACAGAATGACAGTAAGAATCACACTGCCTTTCTGGGTTGTCAAAATGAAGGAATGCATTGGCGGCAGGACTGGAGAGAGCCAAGAAGGATGGAAGGGAGCCAGCTGCAAAAGCCTGCGAGCTGGGTTCTTAATGAGAGATCAGAACTGTATGATTTCTATGGATGTCCATTTGGTGCAAAAAAAAAAAAAAAATCATGAGCGTTTTATTCTAGAAACCTCCAAACATCCGAGGGCTTTTCCTTTTCCCACAGTGCCTTGATTTAGCATTTGTAGTGCTAGTAACTCAAAGGTAAAGAAAACTCTTATTGGATTTGTAATCCAATGAGAAATACAGCCCTCACACATGCGGCTGGCTTAATGACTCCCGCTGTGGTGGAACTGTGAGATGTTATCCATCTCTCCTCTGAAATATGAATTCTGCTTTAGTGGAATTCACTGTCCTTTAGGAGCTGGTGATAATACCTTAGGTGTCACTATTTTGTTTAAAAATCCCATTAATAATATATTTTAAGATGGAGGCTCATGGACCGTAGTTTATTTTCATATTTATTTTTTAGCTAGCTAGTTGAAATTACCTGTATACAGGTAATTTTATTCTTCTGAAATTATCAAATACTCATAAATTAACATAATCTATAGGCTTAAGATAAATGCTAATATATATATATTCATTGTTATTTAAAAAATCAAGGTTCTTTTATCAGGAATTCTAAGATTAGCTGGTATTTAACAAAAATGCTTTCTTTCTTTCTTTCTTTCTTTTTTTTTTTTTTTAACAGATTTTGCCTTTCCTCCAAGGATTGTTGAGAAGTACAATCTATTCTCATAGCCCTCAAATACTTTCAGATTGCATGTTCCTTCCTGTCTCTGGTGGACAATAGTAAAATATAAGGTTTAAATATTTTCTAAACAGTTTCTAAGCAGGAGTATTTTGAAAGTGAAAGAGCATACCACACTTTAATGGCATAAAATATAAAGAAATGTCATCTTTTGTAGTGATTTAATTAGTTCAATAAGACCACATGAGAACAGGAAGAAGCAAAGTGCTAGAGAGACCCACAGAAATCCACAAAGATACCCCCACAATAGACTGCTGGCAATGGTCGAGAGACAGCCGGGACTGACCTACTGTGGTGATGGGTTGGCCAAACACCCTAATAGTCGTGCTAGAAACCCCATCCAACGACTGAGGGATCTGGCTGCAGAGGTCCACGGCTAGGCCCTGGGTGGAGCTCCGGGAGTCTAATTAGCAAGAAAGAGGAGGGTTTATATGAGCGAGAATTGTTGAAACCAAGGTTGGATAAAGCACAGGGACAAATAACCAAAGGAATGGAAACACATGAACTATGAACCAATGGGTGAGGGGCCCCCAACTGGATCAGGCCCTCTGAATGGGTGAGACAGTTGATTGGCTGATCTGTTTGGGAGGCATCCAGGCAGTGGGACCGGGTCCTGTGCTCATTGCATGAGTTGGCTGTTTGAAACCTGGGGCTTATGCAGGGTCTCTTGGTTCGGCCTGGGAGGAGGGGACTGGACCTGCCTGGACTGAGTCTACCAGGTTGATCTCAGTCCTTGGGGGAGGCTTTGCCCTGGAGAAAGTGGAAATGGGGGGTTAGCTGGGGGGGAGGGAGGGAGGCGGGAGCGGGGAGAACAAGAGAATCCATGGCTGATATGTAGAACTGAATTGTATTGTAAAATAAAATAAAAAAAAGAGTGAAAAAAAAAGAAAGAAAAATGGTATCTTGGTACCAAAGTGAAGACCAAGGCAACCTTATCCTATAGTTTAACTTATCCTTAAGTTTAAGATAAAATCCAGGTATGTCCTCTTCATTCATATAATCCTAGTGTTCTCAGCTTGGCAAAGTGAGGGTGGGAAAATCATATCCGTGGGTTTAAATTCCAACTGATAGTGGCTTTTTCTACATTCAGGGAAAAAATGTCCTTCCCTCCTTCCTTTTCTTTTCTTTCTGATATACAGTTTCCCAGTTTGAATAAAGGAACATTAAAGCACCTGGTCAGGCTGTTGTGATGATGACACATAAAGCTGATGAATCTGTTTTGAGTGTATGCATATAAGTTCAGCTCACAGAAGATAGAGTTTCTTCTCACTTACCATCTATTGGGGCTGAAAGCCTGCAAGGGCCTTTATTCTCCCCCTTTTAAATACACACAGCTACTTCAACCTTCCTATTCTGCAACATCACGTTAGCTCTTCTCTTGCCTAGCTGACTTAATTCCTACTGATCAGCCTTTCCTTGTTCATCCCTCCCTTTGCCCTTCCACCATCAGCCCACCATCGTTCTTTTTTCAACTTCCATGAGATCATCTTTTTATGGCTGAACTGTGAGGTCATGAGGTTTTGACCTTACACACCAGGTTTATTTTACTTAACGCAATGACCTTTGGTTTCATCCACGTTGTCACAAATGGCAGGGTTTCATTTTTATTTTTTTTATAGCTAAATAATACTCTATTTTGGTATATGTACCACATTTTCTTTATCCTTTTATCGGTTGGTGGATACCTCAGTAGGTTCCATACCTTAGGCATTGTGAACAGTACTACTGTAGACATGGGAATTAGATAGCTCTTTCATGGTTTTGTTTGTTGATATATACCCTTTATCTCATGGTAGTCCTTTTTAAAATGTTTATATGAGTTTCAACAATGTTTTCCATAATGGCTGTACTAATTTGTATTCTTGCCAGCAATGTGCAAGACTAATTTATATTCTTCGCATATTCGCCATTATTTGTCTTTAGTCTTTTTTTCCCAAAAGTTTTATTTATTTATTTTATGTATATGAGTGCTATCTGCATGTACAACTTTATGCCAGAAGAGGGCATCAGATTCCACTAGAGATGGTTGTGAGTCACCATGTGGGTGCTGGGAATTGCTCAGCACCTCTGGAAGAGCAGCCGGTGCTCTTAACCACTTAGCCCCCTTGTCTTTAGTCTTTTTTTTTTTTTTTTTTTGGTTTTTCGAGACAGGGTTTCTCTGTGTAGCTTTGCGCCTTTCCTGGAACTCGCTTTGGAGACCAGACTGGCCTCGAACTCACAAAGATCCGCCTGCCTCTGCCTCCCGAGTGCTGGGATTAAAGGCGTGTGCCACCACCGCCCGGCTTGTCTTTAGTCTTAAGTGAATGTTCTTACTGTGATAAGGTGATGAATCATTGGGGTTTTGATTTGCGTTTCTCTGATTAGTGATGTTGAATATTTTTTTCATATACTTTTTGGCTATCTATCTATCTATCTATCTATCTATCTATCTATCCATCCATCCATAATCCATCCATCCATAATCCATCCATCCATCCATCCATCCATCCATCCATCCATCCATCCATCCATCCATCCATCCAGTCTGTCTGTCTACCTATTTTTTTAATCTATCTACCTATCATGTACTTAGCATAGGCTGTACTCAAACTTACTATGTACTACAGATTAGCCTAGGACTCCTAACCATCAAGCTGTAGTCCAGAGATTGCTGGAATTACAGGAATATGCTACCACACTGAACAATTTTATGTATTCTTTTGAAAACTGTGTGTTTTGGTACATTGCTTACTTTCTATTTGGATTACATGGGCTTTGACTTTTTACTGTTGAGTTTTTCACATTCTCATACATTATGGATATTAACTTCCTATCAGTATGTAGTCTGGAAGTATTTTCTCCAGTGTAAGTATATAGGTTGAGTGTTTTCTTTGTGATGCAAAAACCATATACTGTGTTTCAGGTCTTAACTTCAATTAATTTCCAGTTCATTTTTGTAACTGGTAATGGTCAGGGTCTAGTTTCATTGTTCTGAATAAGGGTAATAATTTATTGAAGACACCAACTTTCCCCAGTGTATCTTTTTAGAACTTTTGACGACGACGACGACGACGATGACAACAACAACAACAACAATAACAGCAACAACAACACAACAACATCCTTTAGTGTTGATGTGTTGGTTTGCCTTTAGGCTACAATGGAGAATTTAATGCTACAATTCTGCTATAGTTTTACATACTCAGAGATAAAATTTAAAGAAGAAAGCAAAATGATTTTTGAAGATTAAACAAAACAAAACAAAACCCAAACTTTCCTGTATTCCTGGCAGTACAGTGGTTTCTGGGGAAAATATTCAAAGACAAGCCATCTTGCCTCATTGCTTTGTGTAAACAGTAGAAATATTAGGAAAGCAATCCTTCTTTGAAATTGGATCTTGAAAAGGTTAAAAAAAATGTCAGTTTGAATTTGAGGAATCACTAGAGGAATAATATTTGTGTTTTGAAAACAAGAAGCTAGCCATTTGAACATATGGATATATTTTCCTAATATATATATCAGAAAAATATTCTATCAGCTACTGAAGAAAAATTTAAGAAAAAATGGAGCCGGGGAGAGCCTGTTGCTAGACATTTATGTACATGCATTTTATTTTATGATTTATTTATTTATTTCATTTTTTTCAAGACAGGGTTTCTCTGTGTAGTTTTAGTGCCTGTCCTGGATCTCGCTCTGTAGACCAGGCTGGCTTTGAACTCACAGAGATCTGCCTGGCTCTGCCTCCCGAGTTCTGGGATTAAAGGTTTATGCCACCACTGCCTGGCATGTATATGTATTTTAAATGTCAGCCATGTAGAGTGAAAGAGCAGGGTCCCAAGTAAATATTTCTTTATTCTTCTCTTCATACCAAATTTCAAACTAAACACTACAAATGTGCTAACTCTGATATGTGGTAGCCTCTTCAGACATCTCCATGTTCTGATTTTACAGAGAGTGGAATCTCCTGATGGTCTCACTGTACTGTCTGCCTTTGGGCTTGGTGCTCATAAAACTCTCAAGTGTGACGCCCTGCAGCATTGACTGGAAAGGATGTTGGCATGGCTATTGAGAATGTATAATGACCTCATTCTGGATATCACTGTGAATGTCCTTAACTCCATTTTTTTTTCTAAGCTGAGGACCTTATATTGCTGTAATAGTCAGATTCATTTTCCTTTGGAAAAACTGTGAGATGGTTGCTGACATGATTTCTATTTACTCTTTAGTTGAGTAACCAGTATAGAGTTGTTTTCTGGCTAAAGCTTGCCCACCCATTTATTTCTGTCTATTTAAAAGATTTATTTTTATCTGTGTATGTTTGTCTGTCTGTGTACATGCCACCTGTGTGCAGGTATCAGAGGAGGCCAGAAGAGGGCGTCAGATCCACTGGAGGTGGAGTTACAGGTGGTTGTGAGCTGCGAGACACAGGCTGAGCCATCTCCTCAGGCCTCATGTTTGCTCATTTTTTATACGCAGTGAATGTCTTTGATACATTTCAAATGAGTGTATTTCAGACAGGTTAAATATAGATAGTGAAGAAACATTTAAGCGTTACAAGTCAAAACGCCATAGAATTTCCAAGAATGCATTTAAATATAAGATTAACTTGTTGAAAATAAAGATGGCTTATTCTTCAGTTTAGTTATTAAAATAAGTTTTGTCTTGAGATTATGTAACATTAAACACTGGAAATATATTATCCATATGCACTATTGACCTTAAATAAATTAAACTTTCGTTAGCTTTTCTATATTCAGTAGTTTTTGATAGGATACTTTAGATAATTTGTCGTCATGGAAACATTTTGTATAAATGTGCATTGAACTCCTCTGATGCATAAAAATTTGAAAGCCAGTTACTTAGTAAAATTCCAAATAAAAGTGCCTTATTATTTGTTGTTTACTAGTACCCAAACTCAGAACAGATATTTTCAAAATGTCTGAGTATAATGATAGTAGTATATTATTTAAAAAAGGAGTTTGATGTGGGCAGAGTGCATTTTTCTTTGAATATTAATAATAGAGCACATGCAGTGCTATGCATTTTATGTATGTAGTTCCTTTGTTATGTATACAAGGGTCTCACTCCAGCATTTACTCAGTGATGTTGGGCAAGATACTTTCTTGTGCAAATCAGCTAAATGTGTGAGTACATAGATCCCTAGTTTAGAAGCTTCATATTTTGTTTACTGAAAGTGTTTTTTTATATAATGGTTGAGAAAGGTAGGGGTGTGTGTTTTTTCAAGTTATGATTAGTCCTATTACTTTATAGTATAATTGATGGTTCATCAAAAATATATTTATGAGGGAGATAATTAAGCATCATAACTGGCTACTAGTAACCTGGGGACAGCATCCAGGTGCTGTCATTTACTGTGAGAAGCACATGGTCATATAACCGGCTTTTCTTCCACTTCACATCACTCAAGTGTTGTTAACAGTAGCCACAGTGGAAGACTCCATTAGGATTTTGAATCAGCCATAGGATAATTTACCCTTCAAAGAACAGATTTAAGCTCTGTACTGAAGATTGGAAGAGCAAGAATGTGAAACCTGGGGAAATTTAGTCTAAAGCTATAAACTATTAATCACAACAGCAGTTTTCACAGCTTGGAATCCTTCTATAGACTCACCTTCTTTCTTACCAGTCTGCTTGCTAAGGACGTTTTTCCTGCTCATTGTCACAGTAGCTGACATGTCCAAGGAGGCTACAGTGTGTTAGATGTGGAAACAGTTGTGGTGGGCTTGTCAACGAGTGTGTCCTATCTGAATATTTTCACTTCTTCATGCTTGTTGGATATTGAAGATTCTTTTCTGAGGAATTACAATGTCTTTCTGGCTAGCTGGGATTGACATTTGGGGAATGGTAGTAGTTTCACCAGAACCCTGTGATCTTAACAGAGACACCCATACTTTGGCCTGCCCTAGTTTGCATGAGGTCCTGAATGGTCACATGGCTCCCATGGATGTGATGCTGGAGACAAATGGACAGCGTTTTCCCTGCTGACCTGGCTTATGCACATCGAGGAGGTGCTTGGCAGGACCTCAGGGAGGCAGCTGGCTATTCAGGAAATGCGCTCCCTCTGTCTAAAGCTGTTTATTTTTAGGAGATAGCTGAATGGAATGAGAATGCCACTTCATAAATTCTGGAAAGAGTTCATCTGGTGGTAATGTGTGTGCATGAAGTCTCTTTTACTATGCAGGATTTTTCTTACTTTTCTGATGAGACTGTCTCTGTTTTCTCCCTGGGGAAACTGCCATGTGACCCTCTGTTAGTCTTTTGTTTATTCATGTCAGGAATTTTAAAATGAACCATAGTTCTATTTATGTCGTACTTATGATTTTTTATATATTTCTATGAAAACTTCATCTTGGACATCCCAGTCATATTAAACAATAAAACACAACTGAACAGAACATTCTTAAATTTACCTAAAGTGTTAACTCTTTTGATGGGGTTGGGGAGGGGGTATGCTAGAGGTGACAGAGAATATCTGGTCCTCTTTTAAAATATTTTTATTTAAAACATTGATTTATTGCTTGTGGGGCAGAGCATGTGTGCATCACAGAATACATATGGAGGCCAAAGGACATCTTGCAGAAATTTGTACCAGACTTTTTCCTTTAGGGCCATCAACCAGCTCCCATATAGTGACATGAAGACTTCTTATTAGTTATGAGTGCTTGGCCTACTTTAGGCTCATTTCTGGCTAGCTCTTTCAACTTAATTTAACCGGGTTCTCTTTAACTTTTACCCCAGGGCTTTAGAATTTTCTTTCCTTCTGTAGATCTTACTTTCGCTGCTTCTTGTGACTGCTGGCTGGGGGCTGCCTGGTTGGCCCTAGGCGTCTCCTTCATTCTTTCCTCTCTTCTCCTTGTTCTCCCCTTCTTTTTCTCTTCCCAAGCCTGGATTTCTCCTCCTATTTATTCTCTCTACCCACCAGCCCTGCCTGTTCTTTCTTCTGCCTAGCTATTGGCTGTTCAGCTTTTTATTAGACCAATCAGGTGCCTTAGGCAGGCAAGGGGAAACAAATGCAACACATCTTTATATCATTAGACAAAGGCAGCATAAACACAAGTAACACACCTCTACACAGTTAAAGTAATATTCTGCAGCAGAAACAAATGTAACACATCTTTGCCTAGTTAAAATAATATTCCACAACAGAGTTCTCTTCTTACACCATATGCATCCCAGAGACTGAACTCAAGCCCTTACACTTGCTGCCAAGAGCCTTTACCCGCTGAACCATCTCCCTAGCTCTCTAGTTTTCTTTAAATCAATATTAGTTGCATCCTCTATATTTTGTTCCCTTCTCACAGATTTCGTTTTAAAGTCAGGTATCTATTGATCACCTTCCACAGTGGTAACAGCTAGTTTAGAATGATATTTAAACTCACACCTAGAAGGTAAGTTTGGGATGCACATTGCCTTGTCTTTTGACAAAGCCAAATTTAGAATCTACTAACTTGTGTGTAAGCTCTGAGCTGCTGCCACTATTTCTTGGGATGGCTTTTAGTTTCTTTGAGCTAATAACCGTCTTTGGGGGTAACACAATCATCTTGTGGGGATGTGGGTTTTAGGGAACTTCTATGTTTCCCTGGCCCCTTGGAAGTACTATGTGGAGCCAGGAGGTGATGGTGCATGCCTTTAATCCCAGAACTCAGGAGGAAGAGGCAGGTGGATCTCCGATTTAAGGCCAGCCTGGACTACAGAATGAGTTCCAGGACAACCAGGGATATACAGAGAAATCCTGCCTTGAAAAACCAAACACTACCCCCCAACACAGAGAAACCCTGTCTTGAAAAACAAAAACCAACTCCCCACAAAAATATGTGGAATTCTAAATTCTATGTCCATGTTACATACTATATTTTAATTACTAAATAATCACCTTCTTTAAAATAAGAAAATACAACCCTCCACAAACCCACTATTGTCCTATCATGGCAGATTCATCTATTACAAATATCCTTAAACCCTTCAGGAAAGTATTGCTAACCTGTTCTGTATTTCCTTGGCGCTCTTCTTACACAGTATTTAGATGTAGTAGACATTTACAAGTCTATCATACTGTTACAGTAGATGACTTGGCTATGAGAGGCTTTTTATTTTATTTTATCTGTTTTTGAGATGAGGCCTTACCATGTAGCCTTGGATCTTTCCATCTTCGTGCCTCAGCCTCCAGAGTAGTAGAATGATGGGCACGCACCACCACACCCCACGTTTCATTTATTTTAACTCCTGTGCTAGCAGCACTAGCTTCTTGTAGCTGTGGATGTGAAAAGTAGAAACAAATGGACAGCCTTCTTTTATTGAGCTAGATAGGAATACTCTCTTTTAAAAACCTGCTGTTCTTTACTCCTCCTTGCTCCCTGAAGTTATGCTGTCAGCAGCAGATGAAAAGCTAGAGTTGATTCTCGGCTCTTCCCTTCATCCTCATGTTGGTCATTATGTCCAATCACTGTGCCAAGGACAAGTGTCCCGAGGGCTGTGTTTTCCCATCCTCCCCCCCCCCCCCCCCCCCGTCCTCCCCGTCATAACCCGGTCTAGGCCACTGTTACTCTTGCCAACTCTACTGAGAGAGCTCTGGGCTTCTCCTTTTGTTTAGCACTGAAGAGAACTGTGAGGCTTTTCAGTGACCAGATCATGTTCTCTTTAGGACCTCTCAGTGATTTCCTAGGATGCTTCAGCAAAACCAAGATTTCCAGACCATGGCCTCACAGACCAATTTAGCACATCTGATATAGTTCTGTTTACATTTCAAACTCAGGTTTTTCAACCCTAGGGACAGTCTTGCATTTTCCCCAAGAACCATGACTTTGCCTTATTAAAAAACAAAACAGGGCTGGAGAGATGGCTCAGAGGTTAAGAGCACTGGCTTCTCTTCCAGAAGTCCCGAGTTCACCAGTCCAGCAACCACGTGGTGGCTCACAACCATCTGTAATAGAATCTGGTGGCCTCTTCTGGTGTGCAGGCATACATGCAGGCAGAACACTGTATACATAATAAAAACAAAACAAAACAAAAAACCCAAAATAAAAAAAAAAATTTAAATTGGGGCCGAGGTTATGGTGCAATGGGTAAAATCTGAGCATGAGGACTGGAATTAGGGCCCCTAGAATCCCTATAAGTGCTGAGTTGGGTGTGGAGGCCTAGTGAATCAGTAAGATCCTGGTTCTGGAGACACCTTACCTCAAAATGTAAGAGTGCAATGGGAACAGACACCTAATGTCAGACTCTGGCACTCTGTACGCAGTGCACAGGGGCCTTCTCCCAGGCCTCCCCAAAGTATAAAAGGCGAAAGGTTCTCACCTGGTGGGTTCTTTGCTCTGTGCTGGCTTGACACATCATGCATGGGCAGCTCCTTTGTGGAAAAGACACTACCTGTATTTTTTATTTTACATATGTATCATGTTCCTTGTTTTCTCCTAGTGCAGAGAAAGGAAATGAAAGTAACCTTCAGTTCAGCCTAAGCTATCTATTATCAGTCTTCAGACATCACACCCACATCTGAATCAGTCACCCAGTTACTCTGTTTATCTCCCTACACTCACATTTCTCCATGGAAATCATACATTTCTGAATCCTTTTTAGTTTGTTTAATTTCATCTGTCCACCCAAGCACTATTATCTTTACTAGGATATGATCTCCAATAGAGTTGGGACAGATGTGTCTCCCTCAATGATATCTTCATAGTAGATGGGATAAATACCCAGACAATGCTTATTTTTATTTTACATGTGTGAGTATTTTAATATGTAATGCATATTAATACCTCATTTCATACTTAATGCATATGTGCATGTTCACCATGTGCACCCAGTGCCTACAGAGGCCATGAGAAGAAGGCTATGGATGCCTTGGAACTGGAACTTTGGATGGATGCGAGCTGTGTCTGGAATACAGCTCACATCTGCCGGAAGTGCCTCAAGTGCTAACCACTGAGCCATCTCTCTAGCCCCTCAATACATTTCTTAGTTTAACAAGTAATCTCAATTATTGAATAATTTATCTTCCTGAGATACTTAAGTAAAAAAAATACTCAAGGGGTCAAATATCACCACCATGATATCTTTACAGTAGGAGATTCTGGGAACTAAACAGTTGGTTGCTCTGTTTTTATCTTTATATCACAGAAACGATCTTTTCTCATCTATTACTTTCAGTTGAAAAAGTTCATATTTTTTTTTCTGAAGATTCATTTTCTCAAATTAGATTTTCCACATACTAATAGAAAAATAAATTCAATGATAAAACTTTCAAGGTTATCTGAGTGAAATGGAAATAAATTAACTCTATAGGAACAGCAAAAGCAGACTTCTCTAATATTGTATTGAGTCGAGACAATTTCAAATATTCCATTAAATACGGGCCAAGCAGACTTGGTGTTTTAATAACTTCTGTGCCAATTTTTGAATTAGGTTCTTAGAGCTACTCTGAAAGGAAGGGACCAGAATCCCTTTTCAATCAGGCGCTGCTTCTGTGTGGGTTTGTTGTTAGAATGTACTGTTTGGAACCGGGTCTCCCTGTGTGTCTTGGGCTGGCTTCAAACTTGTTTCACTCCTCTCTTAGCCTGCTGAATGCTAGGAGTGTTGAATGGTGTGTGTGTGAGAGTTTACTATTTTCAGTCAATGTTTAAATATTTAAATAAGACTCCGCAGGAATTCATGAAAGAGCAGAAAGACGAACAACTCATTAACTCATGTGATGTACCTTTTTTGTTGTTTGAGGGCCGTGAAGATGTACAAACATAGATGGCGAAATCCTTTTAGGGGATTTAGAAAGCCTTCCGAGTGGGCCATTTGCTATATAATAATATATTATGAAATACTCATGTGTGTGTATCACCTGAGGGAGAAATGAGGGGCAAAATTTATTTAAAGAATAAAATGCTTTCTTAGCCAAATAAATGTGTCTTGAATGGTGGAATTTTGGAAAACTAATATTGATGAAACAGATATTTGAGAAGTTTAGAGCATTTTCCCAGTGCTTATTTTGCCCATCATTGGGAGCTGTGAGGTACGCTTAGGTCCTAGTCATTTCCTGGCCCACCCATCTCACTACTTCTTGTTTTAACTCCGAGGTTAATGAAGAAACAGTAATAATTCTTCACATACTTTTGGTGGTTAACTAACTGACAAAATACTGGGCTAGACAGAAACACAGCTACCACAGGGGGAAAAAACAACAACCAAAAAGACCCACTACCCATAAAACCCCCAAATTAATAAACTACAAGGAAGAGTTGGGAATGTCACTACATTTTGGTGTGTCTACATTCAGCGGTGAACAAAACTTGAAATTTTGTTTGGACCAGGAGAGAGAGAGAGAATGAGGGCAGGGAGGGGGGGAGAGAAAGACGAGGAAGAGGAGAGAGAGAGAGAGAGAGAGAGAGAGAGAGAGAGAGAGAGAGAGAGAGGAGAGAGAGAGAGAGGAGCGGGGATGAAGAGAGGAGGGCGTAGGGGGACAGAGAAAGAAAACCACAGATGTAGAGGGAAATGCACTCTCGGATTTGAAAGTCCCCATATGCTGAAGGCTAGGACACAGTGAAAACAGAAATAGCTTGCTTTTCTCATTTATCTCAATTTATTAAGACCATTAACCTCCTGTGGTTTCATCCAGCAGGCCATTTGGAGAGCTGCTACTGTGTTTGGACCTGAGAAGCAGAGGGTACATCTTGTACTTTAGTGCAGTGTTTATTTTACTTGGTTGACAAACTGATAGAGTAGTTAGTGCTGGTTACTGTTCTGAGACCTTCATGCCTCCTTTAATCCCCAACCATCCCATCATGTAGGTGGTAGATCAGCTCCAATCTTTCCAACTGGGAAACCAAGGCACAGAGGGCCTTGTACCAAGTCCCCCCGCTGGATCTGAAGCCACGCACGAATGTTGTCACTCAGCCCTTTGTTCATGCAAACATATTTGAGTTATGTTAAGGTAGTTCAAAAACATAGTTAAAAATTGCAATCCAAATGTGCACAAGTTATGAGGATTTTTTTTTTTCACTTATCAAGGAGAGAGTTTTACATGCTGTAAGAGCTAGATATGTTGTAAACAAATTGTAGCACACACTTCTTTCAGAATATTTTGGGTATCAGTTATTGTCATTTAAATTTGGTGAAATGGTCCACTTACTTGAGCTTATACCACGTCCCTCGCCCCATACCTAACCTATGCAAATATACATCTCTTAAATTCTACCAGTTCTCTCTTCTACAGAAGGAAGTTATTTGCCCCATAATTTGTTAAGTCCTACCTGGTTACCAGCTGGGGCTCCTTGGAACAGTTTTATTTATTCTCTGCCATAGGACTATGAGAGGGTTATGTGTGTGGCTACGATAGGCATGAATGGTGGGTGTTGTGTTATTTTTTTTATATGAGGGCTCATCTAGATTCTCTAAGAAAAGAGAATATAAGTGTACATAGCTTTGCATCTCTCTGCTGCTGTTCCAGAGGTAGGTATGTAGATACTTAATATTCTTTGTTAGATTAGAAAATTAACGCTTAGTTTCCATGTATCTGTATGTCATTTACCTATGGAGCCAGTCATTGTAACTTTACAGTTTATGGAGAGCTATGCATGTAACTCATAGCAGAATATTAAAATTTTAGTTTCTTTGAGCCACATTGCTTCACATATTGCTTTTGAGTCATTTCAACACTTCTGCGCATCTTCTAGAGGATTACCTTGGTAGTGTGTGCTGTGGGCTGCACTTTATAGATAGGTTTATAGATGACTCAACCCCATAGCCAAAATTTTATATTTGGAAATGCCTTATAAGTATAATATACTAGGACAAGGATGGCATTTTCCCCAGGAAAATATTTCCTCAAGTGACATTATCAAATTTCAAGGCAGAATAAATGCTTATTACAGCAGTGACCAAGAACTGCAAACGGATATTAGAAATGTTTATTTACCTTTTTTTTCATATGTGGTGACTTGTTTTTGCCTGTTACTGATAATGGAATCTTAAAGTAGTTTTAGTCTGCATTTTCCTGGTGGTTGTGATGTTGAAACTTTTTAATATGTTTTATGCATGTCAATGCCATGTAATTACTGTGGCTCTGGAATAGAATTTGAAGTTAGACACAGTGATGCCTCCCTCCAGCATTGTTCTTTTTGTTCAGGATTGCTTGGGCCATCTATGGTCTTTTGTGCTTCCATATAAATTCTGAGATCATCTTTTCCCATTTCCATGAAGATTGGCTCAGAATTTTGATTAGGATTGCATTGAATCTGTAAATTGCCTTTGATGGGATGGCCATGGTCCTTCCACAAGACCATAAGGTCTTTCCATCTTCTAGGGTTTTCCTTAATTTCTTTCTTTAGTATTTTAAAGTTTCCACGGTAGAGGTCTTTTGTTTCTTTAGCATTTTTTTTTTATATATATGGCTGTAATGTGTAGGGTTGTTCCTCTGTTCTCTTCTTCACATGTCACTGGTATATGGGAAGGCTACTTTGTGCTAATATTGTTTTCTACCACTTTGCTGAAAGTGCTTATCATAATTCTCAGAGTTTTATGATGGAGCCTTGTGGTCTCTTATGTATGGAATCATATCATCTGGAATTAGGGGAACTTCAACTTCTTGTCTTCACGGTTGTGTCCTTTATATTTCCTTTCCTGTCTCATTGAATCTGTAAAGACTTCATATACTGCACTAAATAGGAGCAGAGAGAGTAGACACTTGTTTTGTTTCTAGTTCTAGTGGGATCAAAACACTTTAATTTTTTTCTCCATTAGTGTGTGATGGCTGTAGATTTGTCGTATAGTCTTTAGTATGCTGAAATATGTGCTCACTATCCCTACCTTTCGGTGTTTTTATTAAGAAGACAGGTTGGATTTTTGTCCCAGTTTTTTTTTGCATTCACTGTGAGATCACATGATCTTTTCATTAATGGACTCAGAGAAAAACTAAAACTAAACAAAACCAAACAAAAAACACCCTTACATTCAGACATCAATACAGGCACATATATTTTTTGTTGTTGTTAAAAAATTAGCTAGGTTATAATTTACCATGTTATTTTTTTTTTCTGCTCAAGAAGCAGTTTAACACTTTTTTACACACTTTTGTTGTTTGTTGCTATGGGCTATAGTTTTCTCTGCCACAGCAGAAAATCATAAACTGATATTTCAGTGGACTAAAGGGATGAATGTGTCTATAAAGTATCCAAGTTATAAATTGAAAGAGAATTACCAAGAGACAAGCATGACTTTCTCTAATATTGTATTACTGTAATCTTCAAGTCTTTTTCCCAATGTGGCAAAGCTTATTTAACTGATTTTTTTGGCCATCCCTGAGAGGAATGGTCTGTATCTGGGAAGACAGAAGCAACTGGCCAGAGGAGCTGGCTTTGGCTACTGCTATCAAGGGAGTCTAGACATAGCAACAGGTCAAGAAGATCTTAGCATGTTTGCAGAAAGTAATGTGGGAAGCCTTTCTTGGATCCTAGATCTCACTTTCAGGACTGTACTTAAAAAATTCTTAAAGAAAAACAACTTCATTGCCACAGGAACTGAAGGTTACTAGGCAATGAGAGACAAAGACACATGATCATGTTCTGATCTACTATAAGAAAATGAAAGTCTTTTTCTTAGAATTAAGTGGGAGTCAAAATAAATAGTCCTGAACTCAGCAATTTAGACTTCTCATGCTTTACCCAAGTAAAGGAAAGATTCGTCTCTGATTTGAGTATAAATAAGATTCAATGACATAGTTTATTTGAGTTAAATAGATATAGAGGCTGAAATCAAAAAGTGTATTTCCTTGCCAAATCTTTCTCTTCTTTTACCTATCTTACATCATCACCAGAATGTAGGATTATTATTCCAGTGGTACAGCAAGCCTCGTGATACAAGTTTTATATAAAGCTTTTCTTAAAATATAGGTTTTCCTTTGTTAAAGAAAACATGAGCTGGAGAGATTGCCCAGCAGTTAAGAGTACTGACTGGCTGCTCTTCCAGGGGTCCTGAGTTCAATTCCCAGCCACCACATGGTGGCTCACAACCATCTATAGTGGGATCTGATGCCCTCTTCTGGCATAAAATCATACAAGCAGATAAAGCACTCATTTACATAAAATAAATAAATAAATCTTAAAAAAAAACTTGAGAAAAAAAAGAAAATATGATGTCTAACAAAATAACCAATAAACACTCTTTGCCCCAGCAATTCCATTGCTGGCCACAGGAAGCAGATGTACAGGCACAGACACTTTTCATGTAAATGTATGATGATACATATAACATTTTATTCCCCTGAAACTATTAAAAAGGGTGGTTTACCAGGAGAGACGACATACAGTTCAGTTTTTACTAACCTTGATCAGGTTCTGTTATCTGGAGAGTTGATAATCCACCCCCAGTGCAACAGCTGTGGACACAGTTCCTTTTCCTCCTGTGTAGCCCGTATCTTCTTCTCATTCTGTATGTAGATGTGGACACACACACATATTTGAACTTTCATTTTTGTTAGTTTTTTCCTGGTAAGGAAAACTTTTTTTTCCTTTTTCTTTTTGATAAAACAAGCCTATGGAAAATTGTATCAAGCCATTTCCATTAGTAAAGCACTGAATCACCAGCCTGTTATTTTTTTGGTGTCTTTGCACCCACAAAGACACAACTACTCAGTTGTCTTCTAAACTGCCAGTTGGCATAGACCCAGGTTGAGTATATTGTCTTTAAAAACTGTAAGAAAAAGAATAGATGCATTTTAAAGTGTGTGACATGCTTTCTAGTTAATTTGTTTTGTAAAGTTTTTATCTGCGCTTCTAGTCATGACCTTAATACATCTTATAAAAATAGATAAAGAAACCGAGACTAAAGCAGCTGCATCCATATTTTTGGTAAATGTTTGTTCACATAGAAAATAGCTGCTTCTGCCCCCAAGTCTCAGACGCCAAGCTGATACTAGTAATTTAGAGCCATTATCAGACAAAAATGTCCCTTACCATGACTGGTTTGCTCCAACCAGCATGTCTTCTCAGTTCTGTATTCTAAGAGGCTGAGCTCTGCTCCGAGGAGGGGGTAATTTGGCCTCGGTTGTAGATGCACATGCGGGCATTACCGTACACGACCTCTCTTCCTGGGGATAATAGCACAGCTGGGCTGCCAATTGGGCTGAGGAGAGTGACGTCAGGTTTGTTTTTGCTGCCAGCAATCCTGAGAGGCCAGAGCAAGTTTGCTTTGGGTTGGGAGAGACAGGATCCTAATGGGTATTTTGCTGCTATACAGCAGCTCTTGCTTGGTACAGATCTCAGAGTGCTTTGGTAAGCATAGACTAAGCCTCGTGTGGCATTCCCAATGAGTGTGCTCTTCAGACGCTCGGGAATTTCTGTGTACAGTGCCACGGGGAGCTGGATGATTGGACTGTGGTTAAATGATAGAGTTGACTACAAAACAAATAGCATGGCATTCCCTTTTCTAGCTCTGGTACTATCTTTGAGATGGAGAGGAGTACCCCCTCACTGACGTAATATTACATTAAGCTACTTGAGAACATGCATGGACTGTAGATGTAACCAACCGTCTTATTAAATAAGAAACACAGAACCAATGCAAAGAAGAAAGCCAAGAGATCAGAACTAAGAGCCTTACCCTGCAGCTAGCCTCTTAAGCCAAGAGACCTCTCCGAAAGGGAGCTACTTCCTGTGTGTTTGTCTTTATATAGTCTTTCTGTTCTGCCTTCTCATTGATTGTAAACCCAAACACGTGACTGCCTCATTACTGCCTGTAAGTACAGCCCTCCAGGTCTTAAAGGCATGTGTCTCCAATGCTGGCTGTATCCCTGAACACACAGAGACTTACCTAGCTCTGCCTACCAAGTGCTGGGATTATAAGCATACACCACCACCGTCATGCTCTTGCTATGGCTCTAATAGCTCTGACCCCCCAGGCAACTTTATTTATTAACATACAATTAAAATCACATTTCAGTACAAATAAAATACCACCATACATGGACACTTCTGACTTTTTTTTTCTTTTTGGTCTAGAGTCTTCTTTCACGGAGATCATGCTAATTGTTTGTGTTGCTTATTCTCTTTATGTCTTTCCCCCTCCATACAATCAACATTGCAGACATTAAATAGGCCCTACCATGAAATAACAGCAGTCCTTCTTGGGAATAGTAGACACCGTTCGTGCACATTGCTTGCCATGAAGGTCTCATTATTCTCCACTAACACCTATTTTTATTTTTCAGTACCATCAAAGTTTGAAAAGAAAACTCTGTCATTTACTGCATCATGGTATTTCAGCAGCATATAAGAGGAGGATGATCATAAGGTCAAGGCCAGCCTTGGCTACATGATGAACTTGAGGCTAGCCTGGGCTACACAATAAACTTGAGGCCAGAATGGGCTATAGGGTAGACCAGGTCTAGAAACAGAGTTTTTGAAGTAAATGTTTGCTTTCATACTTTGTATGTGGCCTTTTAGAATATGTTTTTGTTTTTGTTTTCCCATTTATAGGGCATTTTTTTTTCCCTTTGGCATAGAAGAAATGGACTTGGGCTGATGGTTCTTTTTTAAATTTAGATTTATTATTTGTTTATTTAGTTTTATGTGGGTGCGTATTTGCAGGTGTGTGTACCGGTGCACTGGTGTGGAGGTCACCTTCTGGTGCTGTGACTTAGGGGACAGCTACGTTGTTCTTTTGAGACAGGATCTTCCATTGGGACCTGAAGTTTGTGTCTTAAGCCGGCTTGACTGGCTGGTCAGCAGGCCACAGGTACCTGCCTGTCTCACCTCTCCGGCACTGGGATTTCAGGTGTGGGCTGCCATGCCCAGCTTCGACACGGGGGCAGGGGATGACAGCCAAGTCCTTGTGTTTGCTTGGCAAGCGTCAAGCGTTTTGTCCCTTCTCGCTCTCCCCAGCCATTGTTGCCTTCTTTTTTAACAATTTTAAATTTCCATCATTGCAGGTGAAAATTTGCAAGGCATACACATAATTTACGGACCGACGTAAAAGCACAAAAGGAATGGTATTTCTGTGTTAGACCTGGACTGGCAAGGCCGCCCTCTCGGATATCCCCAAACAAGTAGCTGTAAATATTGCCAATTTGTAGATGTCCAGATGGTTTTAAATGTTCACGTACTATTGGCAACTTTGGAAAGAACTTTCGACATATTTGACATTCTATAATCAAACCGTGTTACAGAGAAGTGACGAGCTTACCAGTTTGGAAACAATTTCTGGTCACCGCTACTTCAGAGTCCAGTGAGAATCAACAGCTGCACGCCGTGTGAGAGGCCAGCTGTGAGTGGTTTTCCGGGTGAGCACGTGAGAGGCCAGCTGTGGGTGGTTTGCCCGGTGAGCACGGGAGAGAGAGACCAGCTGTGAGTGGTTTTCCGGGTGAGCACGTGAGAGGCCAGCTGTGAGCACGTGAGAGGCCAGCTGTGAGCACGTGAGAGGCCAGCTGTGAGCACGTGAGAGGCCAGCTGTGAGCACGTGAGAGGCCAGCTGTGGGTGGTTTTCATGGTGAGCACGTGAGAGGCCAGCTGTGAGCACGTGAGAGGCCAGCTGTGAGCACGTGAGAGGCCAGCTGTGGGTGGTTTGCCCGGTGAGCACGTGAGAGAGAGAGACCAGCTGTGGGTGGTTTTCATCGTGAGCAGTTCCCATGCCTCTCTTTACCAAGAGTTTTTTTTTTTTTCTAGTGCAGTTTCACTTTGGCGCTCTAAAACACTGTCCAACAAATTGAAGCAGTTTATAAATATGTCGTCTCCAATGTAGGCTGAAAAATGCCATATTTATTAGGAAAGGTTAACAGTTTTGTCAGATTTCCCTTTGAACAAATGAAGCTTTCTATTGGGGAAAAATTTGAGCATTCGCCTTTTCTGATCTCTGATTTCTGTATCATAATGCTATTTAGGTTTTATAAGCACAAGGATTATCACATTATCCCCTTCTCTTCATACCCTCTATAAAATATTGACCTAAAGTTGTCTGTTACATTTATCCCAATTTTCAATTGAATCTGAAATATGAAACCATAATCTGAAATGTAAAACATAATGTAATTATATATCCCTTATATTACAGCTTTTTAAAATTGTACCTAAAAATCCATTTGTACCATTTCCTGTTTATATTGAGTAGGTATGCCATTTAAGTAGACCAGGCTATCCTAAGATTAGTGCATATCTTGGTCCCCAAGGAAAAAAATCAATTGAAAGTAGCCTGTCCACTTCTCCTATTTTTATAGATGGATACCTTAGGAAATTTAATATTTATAGAATTTATAAGATCTCTCCAAAAGGGAAACACAAGGATTCTAATGGACAGACTAAAGCACATCGCACAGAATGACACAAGGAAATATCATCTTCAGTGTTTCACCCTCTCTGATGATCTCATTTGGGTTCTTACTCAGGCATAAATCAGCTGGTAAGATGCAGCTGCCATCTGAAGGAATATTTATTGGGAAGGAAGTCCTGAGAAACAGGAGGGTATTATATAAAATGGCACTTAGAAAACGTGTAAGTTACGCACTTACAACCACCCCCTCTCAAAAAGAACAAGAACCCAAATATTAAAAAGGATTAAGGAATATTGTATACACAGTTTTTAAGGTAGATATATAGTCAGCCAAGTTTTGATTCATTATTAAGGATAAAGTTATTCAAGTCCTTTAGTTTGCTACAAACTGCTGTGAATTGAAGAGAATGGCTTACAGATGTGGGGTGGATTTTCCTGTTGGGTCTTGTAGAAGTTTAATTTCTGATACTCATTGGTGATGTTCTCTGCTGGTCCACTGTTGCCTTGTTTGTGTGGCATGATCCTAAATCCTTATTAATTCTAAGACTTCTTTGGAACTGTAAATATTTTACTCCTACTCCAGGTTTCATAAACTTAAATATACATGTATTCCTACACATGTGGAAGCCCAATTCTTTCTCCTGGATATGCATCAGAAGGTGAATAAGCAAACAAACATGAATTTTGAAAAACTTCCCCATTATAACATGCAACATCTATTTTATAAGCATAAGCCACACCTGGAGTTTAGCATACACAGAGGGATGACAAACTTATTTTGTGAATAAGTTTGAATCTTAGGATATTTTATTCTGGATTTTAATATCTGATTGTATAAATACATAAAATTACATGGTCAACTCTACTTTTCACAATCTAGTGTTGTGTGTTGGACTAACTGTATAAATCCTCCTTCCTAACAGATGTTTAAGCCCTAAGTTGGCAAGGCAAAGGTGGAGGCTGGAATCATACTGCTGGAGTACTTTTCCATTTTCCGTTTTTGAGAACGTTTTAATTGAGCGCATCCATTTCTCTGCATTCGCTCTTGCCAGATCTGTACATTTGGGGACTGCTGACGGCCCCTGCTGTTTAGTAGCTGTGGCAACAGAACATTGTGTAGAGGCAGAAGATGGATTTGTGTTCTCAAAATTGCTTGTGTGAGTGAGACAGAATTTGAGGATATCTAGGGTCAAGTGGTTTTTACGATATGCTTTATTATATTTTTTTTCCAATAGATATCTAAGAGTAAGGATTCCTCAACCCCATTTTTACCCTCTGATAAGTAAATGAGGAACTTATAACTAATTGGATGAAGAATCATGACCCTAAGTGTAAAGGTTAGTACTATTTGTGAGATTACTGACACAGTCCATCTGTGGAACTGGGTAAGAACAAACTGAGAGGTTTGTTATGGCGGCACTGCCATTTAGTATAGAAAAGGCAAAAAAAAAATCTTTTCCCTACATATTGTTAAATATGGTATGTAAGTATTTGTCACAATAGTTAATACACACAAATCTATCTATCTATCTATCTATCTATCTATCTATCTATCTATCTATCTATCTATCTATCTATCTATCATCTATCATCTACCTATCTATCTATCATCTATCTATGTATCTATCTATCTACCTGTCAATCTAATCATCTAATCATTTTTTTTAGATGAGTCTTACTCTGTAGCTCAGGATGACCTAGAATTTGTGAAATATCTCAGTGTGGTTGTAGTGCACGCCTTTAATCCCAGCATTTGGGAGGCAGAGGAATTGAACCTCTCCGAGTTCAAGGCCAGTCTGGTCTGCAGCATGAGTCCCAGTACAGTCAGAGCTACACAGAGAAATATCTCTTGCACCAGTCCTCAAGTGCTAAGACTGCAGGTGTGAGTCATTATACCCTGATTATATTTTATGTTTAATTGACTATAGGAATTGTACCTATTTTATGAGATACAGTATGAAATTTCAATACGCATTTACAGTGCATGATGATTAGAACTGAGAAAGGGGTACACATCCCCACCTCACCTTACCTTTGTGTGTGTGTGTGTTGGGAAAATTCATAATCCTCTTACTAGCTTTATTGAAATGTTCAGTTAATTCTAATGGAGTTTTTAAAAATGACTTTTATTATCAAGCATGAATAGAGTGCTTTTATATGGCAATATTCTAATAGATTTACTAACATTAACTTACTGCTGTTGAATTATTATAATGCTCATTAGAAATTAACAGCACATAATGACTTTAAACAAAGCCAAATGATTTGCTAGAAATTAATCAATAGATTACTTTTTGAGGGCTTATTTTATTTTTTAAAGTTATGTGTATCATGTGTTTCCGTGTGGGGATTGGAGCTGAGCACATGAGTATAGGTGTTGAGGCGGCCTAGGAGTCATCCCCCTGGAGCTTACAGGCAGTAGTGAGTCACCTTATGTGGGTGCTGGAAATCGAACTCAATTCTCTGGCAAGAGTAACACACACTTTTTTAACTCCTGGGCCCACCTCTGCAGCCTGCAGCAGATAACTTTTAATGCAGCTTTTAATGGACCTGTAAGTGGTTATTGTATAGAGCAGAAATAAAGGCCCAAGTACAGTTCCCTCAAGCTTATAGAACCCTCTGTAGAGGCTTAGATGGCAGGCAGCATTATTATGCTCGGGGTATTTCAAAGGCTGGAGCCAGATATTTACAAAGCTCAGAGCAAGGTTGCCAGGGAACTGCTGACAGACTTCCTGTCTACTTTTAGACACCGTTTTGATGATGCTCAGACAGACAGTCTCTGCCAGGTGCCGCTGCTGCAGTTCGCTGCAGCCACTGCTGTAGACACACTGGCCTGGGTCTCCTTTCTGAAGATGGGTCCTGGTGCCTCTGTTCATCAGACTCTCGATCTTCAGCCACAGCAGAAGCAAGCAAGCGAGGCGCAGTGGTGGGGCCGCTTCTCCAAGGCTGGGGTATCACTTGGAGACGCTTCTTGCCTGATTCTGGTTACACGGCTCCTTCTGCTCCACCTAGCCATGGATTAATAATTCATTACACTTTCTCCCCTTACAGAAAGTGAGAGACATCACTGCTGTGGTTTGCTATTCACTCTCCGCTTCTTTGGGCAATCTGGCTTTTATGCTTCTTTCCTCTGTTAGGAAGACATCTCTTTTCTCATCTTTGGAAGATTTCCTGTGCTGCAATTATGCATTTGGTATCATCTTCAGTGCTGAAGAAGCGTATGCTATCCTATATTTAAGGGACTTTTCTTAAGAGGATTTTTCCTTGATTTTGTTTGCTATAAGAATACTTGCTGAAAATATGATCAAAAGGTTGCAAGAAGTAGTCAATTATAACTGCTTCTCTCTCTGTCTCTACCCATGCTTGTTTCCAGGGCTTCTCAGTGTTGTTGGTAATTACCAACTATTGTTATCTCCGTTTCTCTGCTTTCTGCATTCTACTGTTTATCTGCTTCTCTTTCTAGAAATTTCTTTCCCAAGGAGTAATTAAATTTCTAAAAATTCAAATTACATAGAAATTCAATTAAACATGCAGTACAACCATGGTTTATTTCCTAGAAACAGGGATAAATAGAGTGATGGTGGCTCAGTCCTTGTTCTTTTATGTGCTCTAACCTTGGAAGCAAACACAAAAGACATTATATTGGTAAGAGAGGATTTAATAGCGTTATAGAAAAATAGGCAGTTAAAAGTTCAGAAGGGATCTGAGTCTCCATGGTCAGAAGGCAAGAGTTACAATTATCTTTCTACAAAGCTTGGTAGTATGGATATTAGAACAATCTGAAGATGTTTACTTCTTTCTTTCTTTCTTTCTTTCTTTCTTTCTTTCTTTCTTTCTTTCTTTCTTTCTTTCTTTCTTTCTTTCTTTCTTCTTTCTCTCTCTCTTTCCTTCCTTCCTTCCTTCCTTCCTTCCTTCCTTCCTTCCTTCCTTCCTTCCTTCCTTCCTTCTTTCTTTCTTTCTTTTTCTTTCTTTCTTTCTTTGGAAAGAGGTGTGTTGTGGTCTGGCTCAGTGGCTAAAGGAGCTTGCCACCAAGCCTGATGACCAAAGTCCAATCCCTGCATTCCTTATGTGGTAGGACGAAACCTCTTCTGATCTTCACACATGTGCTGTGGCACATGAGTTGAAGAGTGTAATATAAAAATATACAACAGGCAGTTGGCACGATCCAAGGCAGGGGAAAAATCTGATTTGCTTCTTGTATCATTTGTTACGTCAGAGAAGTGAGGGTACCTGACATCATTTAGCGTCACCATTGCTGTATTTCCTGCTGTCTGTGTGGTTACATTATGAAACAAAAGCCTGTAGGGTCACCCAGGTCAGTAAATATTATCATTTATTTTTTTTTGTTTTCTATCCATAGACTTACCTTCCTTTTGGGTTTTAAGCCCTAACCCTTCTCATCATTCCCTGGGAACCCATCACCTCCAAAGAAACCTTGGAGAACACGTATCCCTTCCCTTTCCCCATTTACTAAGAGATTGCTGTCTCTGCCATGTTTTACAGAGGAGTCTGGCTATGTCCCATTGCTATCAACATCATGGATTTCTCTGGTGGTAGCATACTTGCTTATGCTTTGCCTCTCATACTGTTTCCCTGGGTGAGTCTCCATCCTGTAACTTTCTCCTTTGGAAACTGTCATTTTCGACAGTCCCATCCTCTATCCAGAGTCAAGCCTACCTCAGCCATGACAAGAAACCAGAAGACTGTGAAATGATGATAATACCTTAGTTTAAGGTTGCTGTTAATTTAGCTTATTGCCAAGTTGTAAAGCAATATTTATGGATCTATGCTAGACTGAGGGTAAAACCCAGTAAGGCTGGTTTACCACGCTCCCATTACCCTTTTGATAAGTTCCTGATGTTTGGTGGACAATGTAATAAAATAAGCAGGGACTAAATAACCAACTGGATCCAATTTCCCCAGAACTTTAGTCTCTGCTTTTGTTTTTATTATTGTCTGAGAGAGTGGCTGTGTTGTTTTTTATGAGGAAACTCCCATCACACTACACTATTATATGCCTCTGCTTCAGGTTTCACTCATCCTGGTGTCTACTTGCGAGGGACTCACCATACCCACCCGAGCCTCTTTTTGCAGCTCCAACTCTCATTCTCATTAGCACGTCTGAGGCTTCTGTGGGTATGGAATTGGCTAGTGGATTTCCCCATTCACCCAGGCATCAGAGTCATTCCTTTGACTCTGAGGACTATGTCACCAACCCTCTGGTCTCAAAGCAGTTACTCAAGTACTGTCCCCAGTATCCTTGTGTCATTGGGCAGCTGGAATGTCATAGGTGTGAGAATCTATGCTTCAGAATTGCTCACACCCCCGACCTGCTGTTGATGAGCATGCAGCCTGGGGAGGTCATGTAGCTTTACTCATCCGTCGTTTTTTTGTCTCTATAAGTGTCAATGAAGTGGAATAGTGTACGTAAATTTCTAAGCACAGTGTACAGAAGTGTTCAATGTGCCGTTTCAGGATTCTTAATGTGGCTCTGGAATCTTAAGTTCTTCCAGTACATGACTTCTAGCTTTTGTTGGCTCCCAGCACTATTTATTCTACAAATTCATCTAAAGTGTCAATCTCCTGATTCTTTCATTCTTTCAACCCTCGTGTAACTCTCTCTATTTTTTCCTTGAGCACTTGTGTTTTCATGGGTCAGTGCTTCCTCACATGTGGCTGCCTCTGTTTCTTTGTTCTGCGTCACCAGCTCTGTAAGCGTCCACTTTCAATCACTCCAGCCATTTGCCTTTCGTCTTCCTCTCTTTTGTGTTGGCACATCTACAAATTAGTTTTCTGTGTCCTTAGGCAGAACATTGCTCCCCCTCTAAATATATAGATATAGGTAGATTGTGTGTGTAGTTTGTGTCCTTGATAAGCTTTTTCCATTATTTCCAAGCCTCCACAAACCACCTAACTTCCAAACTCAAATCCCTCTCCTTACTTTGAGTTGATGATAATCTTACCTAAAACATTACAAGAAAGAACTGTCACTATTATGAATATGCACAACTCCCTGTCTCTTTGTACACAACTCCCTGTCTCCTTGTACATGTATGTATATTCATATATAATAGCCATGATTAACCTTTTCCCTTTCATCTCCCTTGGAAACAATATATATTTTTATATAGCATTACATGTTTTCCTAGGGATGGTAGTATTGCCAACATACTATCTCTGGTGTGTCAGAAAAGGCCTTCTAGAGTATTCCATGTAAAGGTAAGGCATTCAGCAGGAAGGTATATGAGAACAGAGTTTTCAGAATTTTGATTATAGTTGTTAATGAAGAAGGGAAAAGGAGTGAGAAATGGTGTCCCCAGTGTTGGAAGTATGACCAAAGAATAAAAAGTTGTTTCTTTAATTTAGAAATAATTTGGTGTTCTGTCATACCTACTCTCCCTATTTTTATCTTTGTCCCAACCTTGATTTAATTCTCTATCTTTGGTAATTACATTCCAGAATAAGGCAACACCTCAATAGTTTATAAGACTCAGTTAGAAGAAGAGGTGGTATCCAATGTCCATCATTACCACTGATTCCATTATATGTGGAATGTATGCTATTGGAGATTACCCGCCAGGCCTTCACCATCTTCTATAAGGCAGGTCTCCAAACCCAGCCTGCAACCCAAGCTCAGATGTCAGGGTTGTACTCCGTGTTACTTCCCATGTCTGTATTAAACATAACCATACTAAAACAGACTAGTTAAGAAAAGCTTCCAACATAAGCCACACAATGTATTATTAATAGGTCTGTCTAACAGATACCGAGGTCTTTGGCATTGGATTTATGTCTTTGGCCTTGTTACTCTTGTCTGAACCTTTCTGCTTATTCTAGAAGGTTTATTTGGTATTAAACTTTTGAAATTGTGTTCTGAAATCCCTATTCTCTTTTCTTTGATGATTCCTTCTGTGAATCCTTCCATTATTTCCTCATAGACAGACTTTGCCCATATGGTGTCAGCAACTGCAATCTTTGAATCATTAGGAGTGTGGCCTATGTCCCCTAAGTTCCCTCATAGTGAAGCCTTTTTACTATCCATCTTAAAAGTGGATTTAGTCATAAAGAACCTCATCAACTAAGATAAAGAGCTTGGGTGTCCTCTGATTGATGGGGAACAGCTAGTGAGGCTGTAAGACTCTGTTCTGAGAGAACATGTAAATACATCTGTGGAGGCTTGCTTCAAGGTTGAGTGATCTGGGCCACCTCATGGCTTTCCCTACAGACTCAGGCCTCTGCAAAACTGGCATTGAGCATTGTCTTCATCTTTGTTTCTCTACGACTAGACATGGCTCATGTGATGGTAAAGGGGCCAAGTTGTCCTCCCTTTACTCAAGGAGACATTAAAGTGTGTTGTCAGGGAAGATCATGTTATTGCCATTCATTCTTTCATCCATTCTAAGCAGAAGCATTGTTTTTCTGCCCCATGGAAATCCATTGGTTCCTCACACTTTTGAGGATTGTCAGAGAGAATAAAATATGGTTAGAAGTCATGGCTGTTCTATTGCTAAGTGGACATATGGAAGGTCACATGGCAGACCAAAGTCACAACCAGTTTGGAAAATGAAGCATCTTGAAAATATTTTAGAAATAACAAAGATTGTATTTAAGAGATGGTGTTTAAATTCCAGAATGATAAAGAGAACCAGGTATTGTAAGAAGTTCAGACTAGCAGAGACATTGGCATCTAAAGCCTTGAAGACCAGAGGTCTTCAAGCACAGGTCATGCTCAGGTGATTTACTTGTTGAAATACAAACATTGGAGGCACAAATGACCTTCTGAATCACTGCCTCTGGGATTTAAGGCCTAGATTAGGAATTGTAGGCAATATCCCCTCATAGTGATGGTTTTGTACCACCAGACAAAGCATTCTGATACCATCAGTCAAGATGTGAAGGCTTTTTACCGGCTCATGTAGGTGGACCTTTTTGTCGGGACCACCCCAGTAATGACACAGAGGCTTATTATTAATTATAAATGCTACTAACTAGCTCTTACAACTTAAATTAACCCATATTTTTTTTATCTATGCTCTACCACATGGCGGTACCTTTTTTCAGCACAGCATGTTGTTCATCTTGCATCTCCCCATGTCTTCTGGCAACTCCGCCCTTCTTCATCCCAGCGAGCTCCATCCCTCTCCATAAGTCCCGCCTAACCTTTTTGCCTAGTTATTGACCATGTAGCTCTTTATTTAACCAATGAGAACAACAAATCTTCACAGTGTACAAAAGCAATTGTCCCACAACAGGCTTATTTTAAGAAGATGTTGAAGGTGACATTAGAACCTCATCAACCCATAATAATAGTCGTGTGTATGTGTATGTTTATGTACATATGCATGCTTGTGTGCACTTAAAGTTAATACCTCATGCATTTTCTGTAGTTCAAATCTCAGACCACAAGGAGGTGAAGAATCAAGAAATGATCTGACTTCATAGATCATAAATTTTGTAGTACACTTTTATTTGAGTCATGGCTAAAACTTTTACTGTTTAAGATTAACATTTTATGAGTATATGTGTGTGCTTAAATGTGGTCAGAAATGGGCACCATATCCCCTGAAACTGGAGTTACAGATGATTGTGAACTCTCATGTGAGCAATGGGACCCAAACCCAGGTCGTCTGCAAAAGCAGCAAGTGTTCTCAATTACTGGAACACCTCAGTATCTCTCTGGGAACCCTGGATAACTTTTGCAGTTACCACTCACTTTTCAGAATAAGATGATGACAATCAGAAATCACCACTTACAGATGATGTAACTCTTGCCTGGCCTGAGTCTGGCAGGCGTCTGATTTATTAGTTAGTGGCTGGTGGTGGGTAACCATCAGTGAGAGCTAACGTGTAGATGGGTCTGGGTCTGCACCAGGGCATTTTCACTGTCACAGTGTCTGTAGCTTCACTCAGTGCCTTCCTTTCTACTCTGTCTCCACAAGGGTGGGAAGGAGGGGAGGGTCTGAGAGAGCTGTAATGGTTAATACGTAAGTCCAACTGTTCTCTCACTGGAAAATCCTAATCTTGAACGTTCTCACTGCTATGACACCAAAGGTTCAGTTCTCCATTTTTTTTCTGTACTTCAAGTTTCTTTTATTAATATGGAGAAAACCCTTTGTAATTTGATTACATATTTAATTGAAGGTTGTATTTTATTTAACCCACAGCATTTTTAAAAACATAGTGTGCTGGTTAGTTTCTGTCAACTGAACACCTCAGTTGAGGGATTGCCCCTGTCCTTGTGGGGCATTGTTCTGATTAATGATTGGTGGTGCAGGTGGTCCTGGGGTGTATGAGAAAGCCATAGGTAGCAAATCAAGAAGCAGCACTCCTTCATGACTTCTGCTCTAGTTCCTAGTTCCTGCCTCTACTTCCCCACTTTCAGTTGCTGCCTCAACTTACCTCTATGATGGACTACAAGTGTAAGTCAAACAAACCCATTTATTACTGAAGTTGGGCTTGTCAGTGCTATATCATAGCAACAGGGATGAAAACTAGGATAGATGGCTAATTATGGTATCAGCGTTTTTGATTGTTTCTAGCTACCTTATTGAGCCACAGCTACAGCTGAGAAACTTTTGAACCTAAATCAGGGTATAAATTAAATTTAGCAAGCCAAGTGTCCACATTTGAAACCAAATGGTTAATGTTCCAAGGCATTTGGAGCAAGGCAAGCATATCTGATGAGTTTTCTTATTTAATTAAAATGTTTCCATTGAAAAAGTTTAATTTTTGTTATTACAAACTATTGACATGGCATAGTAGAGAAGAAAGTGCTGTAAGGAGATTAATATGACGTGTCACAGCCCCTTCCCTCACAGGGGTGGTAGTCTAGAGAAGACAGAGTGCTTTAGAAAGAGAAGGGAAGAATCTTTTGCTAAGTGTAGTTATTTTTGCCAAGAAATGAATAATTCTATTTTGTTACTTAAAGAAATCTTAAATGCTTGAGACATTTAAAAATTTAAATACCTTTCCTGCACACAAATACACCTTTGTTTTATTTGTTTTTTTGGGGGGGCGGGGAGAAGAGGAGAGGAGATGAGAGAGAAGAGAGGAGACAAGAGAGAGAGGAGAGGAGATGTGTGTGTGTGTGTGTGTGTGAGAGAGAGAGAGAGAGAGAGAGAGAGAGAGAGAGAGAGAGAGAGAGAGAGAGAGAAGAGGAGAGGAGAGGAGAGGAGAGGAGAGGAGAGGAGAGGAGAGGAGAGAGAGAGGAGAGGAGAGGAGATGGGAGAGAGAGGAGAGGAGATGGGGGGGGAGAAGAGATGAGAGTCGGGGGAGGGAGCAATACCAGTAAGAGCATGAAGGTAGGTGGGTGGGGAGGTGGGGAAGATACAGAAGGAGTTGAGGGAATTGAAACATGATCAAAATATGCTGCATACAAAACATTTTAAATAAAAAAGTTGATCTTTAAAACAAGTGGTAGTAGTGGCACTGAGGGATGGTTCAACAGTTGAGTGCTGGCTGCTCACACAGAGGACCAGAGTTTGATCCCCAGCACCCAGGCAGGGTGGCTCATAGCCACCTATAGCTTTAGCTCTATGAATCTGATGTTCTTTCCTGGCCTCAGTGGGCATATGCGCGCACGCACACACACACACACACACACACACACACACACACACACACACACAAATCTTAAAACATTTTAAATACCATAAGTGCTTGAGCTGTTTAAGAATCTCCTCCCCTCTCAAACATGTATTTATCTATGAAAGATTACATTTTGTTCAGGGCATGAATTTATTTGTATGGTGAACATCTTCTGGCTTAAGCGTTACTCACAGAATATTGATTTTTTTTTTTTTTTTTTTTTTTTTTTTTTTTTTTTTTTTACTGATTTAACAGCCAACCCTTTGCCATGTTAGTACTGAAGAAGAATTTCAAGAAGTTGAGCCTCTGGTTATTAGAACATGCCGAGGGGGCTAAGCTGCTAAAGAAAAAGGAAGGAAGTGTTTCTGCAGGACAAAAGCATAGCTTTTGACAGTGCAGCATGCAAGGTCTTGTGGTGGATAAGTTTGAAATGGTTACTAATTTCATTAACCTGGGGAAATGTTTTCTGGTGAGTCTAAAGAATGGGAAAGAATCACCTCACTTTAAATTATTGTTCTGCATTTGGAAGACATAGCAACGAGATAAATTGCCTTGGAAAATAAGAACAGAACAGCTTTCTGGAGAGGACTGACTTTAGAAAAAGAATGCATTCCTCATGAATCACCCTGTTTTCTTCATCTGACATAAATGTTAAGCATATATCAGTGTGTTTCCTACATCTTGAGAGTACTATACAGATTTTAAAATCAATTCCTTCTCTGCCAGTTATTTAAGGATAATCCATATGGTGAGACATCTATGCAAACCTCCACGCCTGGTATATGTATCACAGACAAAAATAGACCTTACCAAGATCACTGCATAGTGTGTTAGGAGAAGCTTCCTGGTTGATTTACCTCATAACTTTCTCAGGTAGGCTCCTACACTCTGTATTTCTGTGTACAGGACCCATAGGAGGATTAAGATGTGATCAGAATTGGTTCTGCAGGATCAGTTAGAAAGCATTTCTGTAATCAGAGTGAGAGATTACGTTGACTCAGATTAGATTCACTTTTGGGAAGTGATTGAAAAGCTTAAAGAGGTTTGTATTACTTTATTCTCTCTCTCTCTCTCTCTCTCTCTCTCTCTCTCTCTCTCTCTCTCTCTCTCTCTCTCTCTCTCCCTCCCCCTCTCTCTCTCCACGAATGCACACACATTTTATAAGCTTATTTCATGAATGTAAAATATAAGCATAAATAATATAAATGTGGTTATGGAGGTGGAGAAGTTGGAGACCCAGGAAAGCTGATGGTTTTAGTCCCAGTCTGAGTCTGAAGGTCTGAGAAACAGGGGAACCAAGGGAGTAGTTTCATTCCAACAGTTGGCCCATACAAACCTGGATAGCAGATGTTTTAATTTGACTCTGAGGTAGGAAACAAAACAAAACACCAACACCAACAACAAATTCAGTTCAAAGCCATTAGGCAGGAAATATCCCTTCTAATCTATTGAAAACTAAGCCTCATCATTCTACTGAGGCCTTCAGCTGAGTGAGTCCCACTCATATTAGGAAGGATATTCAACATTAGTCAACACACCAATTCAAAATGTTTATCTCATCCAAAAGCAACTTCTGGGTATCTCTGAGATACTTAGAGTAACACTTGATGAAATATCTTGGTATTCTGTAACTAGTCAAGTTGATACATTAAACAAACATTACAAGATTAAAACTGGATTTTGGAAACCTTGAAAATTATATAGTAGTTAAACAAGAGGAGTCAAGTGACTCATTTAGAGTTTGAGCAATGGGTTGTGTTATTTGTGAGAACATAAAAGGAAATGCATGTAGTAGTGGTGTGGGTAATGAGTATGACTGACCCACACTAAGCTCTTTGGATATAATTATGTATATAACTACATGTAAATATATGCAACTATATATTTGGATGTAATCACACACACACACACACACACACACACACACACACACACACACACACACACACATTAGGGTACAGAATTGTAATTTCTGACCACCAGTCTTAGTTGTGGTCAGAATGAAATGAAATGATTTCACATTCTTTACTGAGTTGGGATAATTGCTAGTCACAGGGCATACCAAGTGCTTATTTTCATACATATACTATTAAATGAACAGGGATGTAGTTAGGTTCTGGGAAAAGATTGAAAAAGAATTGTGCTGAATTTGATAGAAGCTGAACCTGGCGGGACTCTCAACACACCCTATAGTGTTGTGTATACGTTTATTCTCACTGTTCTCACTCAAATGCTGGGGGGCGTGATGTGAAGTCTGATTGCTGGGGTTGCAGAGGATCACACCATATCCTCGACAGGGTGGGTAATCTCTTCCTGGAAGGAGGAGACGTTCTGCTCTGGTACCAGAAATAGAAATGATAATATAGGTCTTCATTAGGGCATGGGCCTTAAATCATGGGAGGAAGGCGCTCATTTTGTAGAAGTCAATGATGTGTGGGCACAAGTCTGGTCTCTCTTGAGTTGAGAGCAAGCTTTGAGTGAAACCCTTGTGTTATTTATGTTCCGAATCATTCTTTTTACTAGTAGTAAGCATGAAGCTTATACCACTACATCATTCAAGAAGGATACCTAGCATCTATTTATAATGAGTTAAAATAAAAACACTAATTTTTAGAGACAGGTTCTATCAGTGGCCTTCACAAGACAGGGGGAAAACATTGATTCATTAGCTTATGAGAAAGTAAAGAAATAAATACAAAGGGAAGTTTTAGAGTTTCCTGGTGTGAACTGTATGGCAGAAAATACATGTTGCAATAGTATTAAGGGGACCGAAGAAATCTGGGGGAGAATTTTACTAGAGATCTTACCTTGGAGTAGAAACAAAACCAGACAAAAACCAGGAACTTCCAGAATGATGTCTTCTCTATTCACTTGATCTTCATGATCTGATTCTGCAAAATACCTGTTTGGCTGAACAATCCAGGAAGTAACAGAATGTGTCTTTGTAAATCATTTCATTTTCAGAGATGGATTCCTCTCAGTGTATATGGATCTGGCAGGAAGTCTGGCCTACCCATGATAAATCACTCACCACATTCTAAGGGTAGAATGGAGTTAGCATAAGTTCCCCTAACTGCTAAGCTATATTGAAAAATGCTGGCATGAATTTCCTTGACATGAAATTTGAATAATAATTATAATTGTCCTATTTTGTTACAAATGGCTTTAGTCTGTTTGTCCACTTATCATTGCATAGTCATGTCAGGGATTCTTCAGTAGCTCAATCTGTCTAGAAAACATTCTTCAAGGATGCATAATAAAATTAGTAGGTTTTGGTCTTTTTGTAATTATCTTTCATACTTGTTTTTATTAATAGTCAAAGGCATTGCTCGATATAATGAGTCTATAGAAAAGATGAATTGTATTTAGAATTGCCTCTCAACATAAAGGACAACCCAAGGAGAGTTAAAATTACTCTTAAATGGGCTAGAGAGATGGCTCAGAGGTTAAGAGTACAAACTGCCCTGGCAGGGGACCTGAGTTCAGTCCCTAGCACTTACATTGGGCAGTTCCCAACCATCTGTAAACTCTTGTTTTGGGGGGATCGGATGACCTCGTGTGGCCTCTGTAGGCACCTGCATGCATGTGCATATATCCACAAACAGACACATAATTAAATATAAAATAAATTTTCATAGAGTTGCACTTCAGAAGTGATATTGGACGGAGACTGCTGCTGAGGTGATGGAGTGCTTGCCTAGCACACAAGCAACTCCGCGTCTAATGCTCAGCACTGCATGTGCTGGGCTGGGTGGGACATGTCTATAATTCAGCACTTGGGAGGTGGAGGCAGGAGGAGGATCAGGAACTCAAGGTCATCCTTAGGTGCATAGTTGAGGGTAGCCTATGGTCCATGAGACTGCTAAAGAAACAAAGGCAACAGGAAAGTATATTGGCAGCCAACTTTTCTCTAGTCAGACGTGTAGAAGAGTATCATAGTTAGCCCTAGCAAGGCTAGCTGTTCATAGTAAGAGACATACTCAGGAACTTTGAGGTCACACGGACAGAGTAAATTAACAGTTTGCACCCCACACCCTATCTACTCAACCAGATTGGTAGACAGAATCTTTGACATCTTTGTTTTCTTCTCAACTTGTAGAATTTAGGTCATCTTACACTAACTTAACTCTGGACACTTCTCTTCTGTTCTGTTTGGCTTATATCTTTTTAAAATTTTGTTTGTGCTTATAGCTGTGTTGTGTGTGTGTGCGCGCGCGCCTGTCTCTGCCTACCCAGGAGTTAGATTACAGGTACCCTCCACCAAACCTAGGTTTGTTTTTTATTTGGTGCTTGAACACAGGTCTTTATACTTGCATGGCAAACACTTTATTAACTTAGCTGTCTCCCTAGCCCCTGTAAGTTTTTCACAACTGGGTTCCTGACATAATCTGGAGAAAGGTTACAGAGTCACACCATGAGCACTTAGCATCTGTAGATGTAGAATTGAGGGGTGGCATCAGTTTAGTCCATGCTGTGTTTCTAGGCTTTAGCAGGTAATGAAAATCCTTGGAAAGTACATTAATTGTTTGGGAGTCATTAAAAAAAAACCCTACAAGGTATTGGGAAACAATACATTTTCAGGTCTTATATACATTAAACTGTAAGAAGCATATTTTAGACAAACGAGAGTCCCATTTAGATCACCATAATCTTCAATATTAGTCATTGTCATTGAGAAAATGCTGACTGCCTGGACTTGCCTAATGTCATAGGGTATCCAGCTGTTATACTTTTTCTATATATTACATACACCTAGTGAAAAACTGTATTCGGTATTCTTAAAATCAAATCAGTAAGATTCATTTCTACAAACAGGAGAAGGTGACAGTTAACCTTCTCTTCTCCAGCTGGTGACTCAGCGTGCTTCCTGAGAGACACAGGGGTCCCCACACAGTGCTACCTGCTGGTTACAGATTCAACTGGCTCAAAGTGATCCATGGTCTCCCAAGCCTGGTGTCTGAGAGGCATTCAGACCTCGTAGATAAACAATAGTTTCTGCCCCTTTAGCACCAGTGCCCACGTTATCGGTGATAATCTTTGGTTTGTTTATATGTTATTATGTGTCACGGGAATAGCATTTTCAGAGTCTGTTGGAAAACCTGACTTTAGAGAATCAGGTAAAGAAACACAATTTGTATTTTGTATTTAGTGTGTCTCACTATTAATCTTTTGCAAGTTTTAAATGTGATGTGAATGAAGTAAGGAGTTGGGACTGATAGATTTATGGTAGTTTAATAAGCTGGTGAAAACAGATAAAAGCAGGTAATATGCTGTTATCTTGCTTACCTTTAGTGTAAACTCAGAACACTAAATGGATTATCTATTTGGAAACTATAACTCTTCTTTTTGACATAGGCAATCTTTTGACTGAACCAGTGCTTATAATATATTTTATCCTATTATAGGCTGTTTTAAGTGGGCAAAATATAGCATAGAGATGGATTATTTGGTTATTTCAGCTATGTAGATTTTTTGATGATTGGAATAATGTTTACCTAGAATATTCCACATTCATTTTACACACACACACACACACACACACACACACACACACACACACACACACACACAGGTCAGTCCCATCAAACATATTGAGGAGTAACTGCTGAAAGCTTGAGTAATACTGAATTTTTCTAACTTGAAACACTGTGTCAATTTTGAAATTGTGACTAGTGACTTGAATTTGCTATTTAAAACATATTGCCAGAAATTGGGATGTTCTGTAACTCCTCTTTGTTAGCCCAGTGCCTTTCAACCGTGGGCATATATCAGCATCCCTTTACGTAGACAGACAGACCTCTTGACACCATCCCGGCACTCTCCAATGCCGTTCCTCTTGTCTGGGACTCTGGAAATCCTGTCTCTACATTCTCAAGTGGTGCTAGTGTGGAATTCACACTCTGGAAACTCATGCTGTAGAGATGTGAGGGGGCCCGCGTTTCTCAGTTTTAAAGATGAGGTTCAAAGGAAGGAGACACACACCTGCGATTGTGTTTACATGTGTTAGGACAGCAGAGCTGACGCTGCATTCCGGATCCTATCTTCTATCCCTCAGAGTTGTTTGCGGTTGGTAAGGGAACATATTTATAACACACATTTTGCTTTCTTCCTTGTGTTCAAATATCCTTTTTGAAGTATATATGACACTTTTATTCTTTGGAGGTTGAGTCTTCCAGGAAAACGAGTTTTGTCTTTTATAGTTCTGCAGAGTCGTTACTCAGAGGCAGATTTTCACTGTGAATTTAGTCATGAATTTTCGCAGGGAATTTAGTCATCGAGTGGGGCTAAAGAAAAGGCACTCAGGTGTCTGACAGCATTTGATTGTTAATATTACTTCAGATAAGCTTTTAATGATGTAAAAAATAAAATTAAGTAATGGCATTAATAAACCAGAGATGGTATTGTAATTGTGTGGTAGATGGACTAGGTGTCCAGGAGTGTAAAAACCACTGATTCGGCCTGAGCTAAAGCAGAGGAGTCACTTGAATAATTTTTTTCTAAGATTATAATAATTTGTTAAAATTTAAACTTAAGAGACACGGAGCTCTCCTTATTAAGGTTCTTGGGTAAGAGGGGAGAGCTTATGTCTCGTTAAAATTCAAGCCTCTTTGCTTGGTTCATCAGAATGCACGATGCTCATCCTTTGATTTGTAAGTCGACTTCATCACCCACAGGCTGCACAACCTCCGATACTCCAAGAGCTGAGCCTTTTCAAATTGTACTTAATGGTTGGGATTTTAGGCTGAAATTAGACTGGAGAATGATAATGTCAATCACTGCTGATATTTCTGTATCCCCATTTTCTCTCTTCTTTAGAATAACAACACACAATAACCACTGTATCTCAGTGGAGGAGGGCTTACTAGTTATTAATGTGGCCTTTAAAGGAAGCTGCACAGTTCTGATGCATTAGATTGGAATACTGCTGACTATATATCCAGGCTGTGACCTCATCACATTGATACTCCTGTAATTCACACAGCCTTTCTTGTTATTGAAAAATCTTTCCCTTTCAGCCAAGAAAGAATTACAATCTAAAGTATGAAGGGCTTTCTTCTGCCCTCTGTTTTGGCCCACAAAGACATATCTGGGGAAATTACATTTTCTTTTAAAACTATGAAAGCACAGAGTATGGATAGTCAAAATTCACAATAATGCTCTTTTGTTTTGATGTGTAGCAGTCAATACTTATGAGCAGCATATACTTATCCTTGTTAAACACCAAAATGTTAAAATGCAAATGGACTTGGTAAAATAATAGATGCCCCCCCCCCGACTGTGCACACTGTAATCAGTTTTGTGAATTAATTGCTGATGAGGATTTTATTCTTTGGACTATTCTCAATGTGCATTTGGTACACTTTCCCCTGTTTTCACTAACCTCATCCTTCCTAGGTCCTCCTTCCACAAATTATTTTACATTTTATGATAATCTTAAATCAGTTCTTGTGTAAGATTGAGTCAAGACAAAGTGAAATCATTAAAATAAAAGGTTTCTTTTTGTAAATAGGGTGTACTTACAGAAGGCCAATGTACTGCACAGGACATGTCACTGTCTGCATTTTGATTTTAATATGCTGACTATGCCCCAAGTGTCCTCTTCTGAGATGCCATTTCACACTCTTGTGTGTTCTCTCGATAGTCTAGAACTCACCATCATACTCTAACCTCCCTTCTTCATTTCTACATAGGAATTCAACATAGATTGACCAGATCTTTGGCCAGTTTTTTTTTCTCTCCAGTCCTTGCCCGAATGATGTAACACACACACACACACACACACACACACACACACACACACACACACACACACACACTAAATTTGATCCTGACACTTGAAAATTAGAGATTGCCTATAAAGTTTGATTTTGTTTCTCTTAAAATCTGGGAAGATACAGATCTATATCCCGGTTTGGCAGAGTTCTTAGTGGTATGTGTCCTTTTGAGCTGGGACAAGAGCTGTCCTGTTGACATCAGCTCATGTTACTCCTTTCTACTTTGAAGACGTTGAAGCTGACACTGGTCAGTTGACATTAGCACTTGCCTCTGTATACACTTCTCCTCATACCCAGCACCTACCTGGTCTTGTGTCCACTAGAGGCTGTGGCCGTTTAGATCTTAGATTGCACAGTGGCCTGCCCCGCTGGGCACAGACAGTTGTTAACTACCCTCTCATGTAGTCTCTGTTCTGAATATCGTACCTTTTACTAATAGTCTTTCTTACAGACAGTATTTTAGGAGAATACACGCGATCATGATGAACCTCAAGCACTGAAATCCCCCAACGGGATATATTGGGATCCCCATCACGCCTTACTTTCTGACTTCCTTGGGTGACCCATCAAGTTGTCCCTATTGTTGACAGTTCATTCTGTGCCCATCAGTGAACGCATATCCAGAGAGTCAATTCTTCCTGCACACTCTACAAAGCTGGAAAATATCAGTGTCTATACTGAACTACAACTGACGAGAGGACCAACATTTCACTGACTATGGTGTGCATACCGGTTTTGAATGGAGCTCTGTGGGAAAAGAATAGTTCCAATGAATTTCAAATAATTCAAGAAACTGAAGAGAGAGGAGGATTTAAGGTATTATTTGATGGAAGGCTCACGTGGGAATTTGCAAGCATTCCTAACGATTATCATTGATAGATTAAAATTGTAACAATTGCAACTTGGAGGGATTCTGAAATACTTAAAACCCCAGTTCCTATTTGGATCCCAGATTCAGCGATGACTAGCAATATGTATGCCTCATTTATATCTAAAAATGCAATATTGTTACAAAGTTCCCCCAGACTCAGTTCTCTCTCCATATAGTTGAGTAACAGCTGTGTTCAGGAAAGACTTACAACATACATTTAAAACAAGGACAGCTATTCTCAAGTACAGTAAAGAAATTGCATCAGCCTGTGTATTCCTATCATATTCATCCAGAACATGGGCAATAAAAAAAGATTGGATGAACAAGAAGAATCTTCCTGGTTGGTTTTCTCTTCTGTAATTCTTTATTGAAATCTTAGGTCTCATATGTTGTGGGTAGGGTGTGGTTTTCTTGGTTACTCCATTTGGGGAATCAGAAATTTCTGAATCAGAAAATAAGAATATATGCCTTGCTTCATGAAAGTGGGACTATAGGTTTAACACTGTATAGTGTGGTTAGGATGGCTGCTTTCCAGTGTTGTGATATACGGTGATAAAAATATTTGATCAACCTAACTCGAGTCATTCACTTGATTCAGGATGGAAATATAATTCACAATAGACCATGCAAGTTAAAAATTTCAGCCTGTGGTTCTACCACAGCCAGGGTCTGTATTGATGTCTGTGGCCCATGTTGCCACCAGAGGCCACATAGATGCCTGGGGGGGGGGCTGGATCATAACCTGTGGTCTGAAGGGCACCCAAAGGCCATGTTGCCACCAGGGACAACCTGATCTGAGTGGCCTGAGCTGTCACCTAGGGCCATGGTGTCATCCAGGCCAGAGCTGCTGCAGAGGGTCATGTATAGGTCTGTGGCTCTACAGCAACCAGGTTCTGAGCTGATGTCTAGGACTCCTGGTGCTATCAAGGGCCATGTAGACGACCAGGGTCTGGTCAGCCACTTTGGACCATGTCAGTGTCTAAGGATTGTGCTACTCCTGCGGCCTGCTGAGGGTGGCCAGTGCTGCCACTTGGAACCGTGGAGGCATCCAGGCACGGGTCTCTGCTTAGGGCCATGTCTGGGTCTTGGGAGATCTGTGGCTCCAGTTGCCACCTTAGGGCTCTGCAGTTGCCTGGGGTCTGGTCAGCCACCTGGGAGCATGCTGCTTGCTGGGGCCCTGCTGATCTCCATGGCCCCGGGCCTGAGCTGCTGCCGCCAAGGGCCATATCTGGGTCCCTGGTCCTGCTGCTGTTGGGAATCTGTGGTGATGTTCATGACCCATGTTAGTGTGTGGGGCATTTGAACCATGCTGTGCAGAGCCGGCCCCACCCTTCACTCGTCCTGGGATGGCTGGTCCTGCCCCTCAGGCGAGAGCTCACCTCTGCAAACAGGAAAGATGACCCCACCCCTCACCATGGGCATGCAACTAACCTGGCATACAAGAGCTGACCCTGTGATGGGGGACACAGGTGAGCTACCCTGAGGATGTGAGGGCGTGAGAGCAGGACTGATGCTGCCCCCCGCCCCCAGGGGTGTGCCATGTGATGGCATGGGTGTGTGAAAGATGCCCTCTCTCCTCTGCCCCTTGATACCTATGGCAGGCTAGAGAGCTGGCTTCCAGGGTCACGAGGGTGAGAGAACTAGCCCTGCCCCACACCAGCGGTAGCACATTGGAGACCAGACCCTGCACCTGGCCTGGACAGCACAGTAGAACTGACCCCGTTGTGGGGTGGAGTGTGAAGGTAAGCCAGCCCTGAGGGCGTGAGAACAGGGGAGATGACCTCGCCACCCCATCGTCATGTTCCTCCTACAGCAATCAGGAGAGGGGTGGAGCCTGAGCAAAACAGGGCAATATGCGGGGGGAGGGGTACCTGCATCTGAGGGCCCCCGAGAGCAGGCAAACTGGCCCTGCTCCTCGCTGTAGACTGCATCAGTAAGCTAGTGGGGGCCTTGCTGGTGAGCTCGCCCCTGTAGCCCTAACAAGCTCAGGAACCTACCTCCCACCAAGGTCCAGAAGCAGGACTATGAGTTGGCCCATACCAATATCCACCTCATCTACGAACTGTTGGGGCAAGCGAAGGGGACGAACCTACAGATCCAAGACAGCAGGATCTCCACGACACAGGACAACAACAGGACATCCAGTGAGAGCCCAGTATTGATGGTGTAGCAGAAACCAGAGGCCTCGAGCCAGACCAACGTCTCGTGGCAATGAACACTCGCAAGGAAAGATGAAGGAACTAAAGGGTAAACCGTGTCACCCAACGGGCCACACTACAGCTTCCACAACAAGAGTCTTCTTTTTTTTTCTGTTTCTGTTTTTTTTTTCCTTTGTTTTGTTTTGATTTGGGGAGAGATTGTACGGGCAGAGAGCAGATGCGAAGAGATTGGGAGACAAGTGGTATCAGAAGGATCAGAATTCATGATGTGAAATCCACAAAGAATCAATAAAAGAAAAAAAATTTTTTTAAAAGAATTTCATAGTCATTGCCTGATGTGTAAATGCTGGAACTAAGGAAAACCCATTAAATTTCTTTTACCACTCTGGGTTCAGTATTGAGTAAAAAGCAGATCTTTTCTATGTAAATCAAAACCAAATTCTAGCTCCTCCTCAAGTGCCTTTTCATAGTTTTAGGTCTGATTTAGATTTACTTTGGTGTTAGCAGGACAAATCCCTTATCAGACACAAAAGTGTTTATCTTTTTATAAACAATGCAAACATTTCTCTTAGAAAACGTTGTGATTTCTACTGGGAGATCCATTGCTTTCTGCTTGTCTGAGAAACCAAAGGGTAGGGGGTGGAATGCTTTCATATATGATTACCAAGGATCATTCTGATATGTTCTTTAAAAATAAATATGATGCATTACATACCATTAAGTGCAAATCTACTCCCCTAGAGATGGAATTAGATTTGACGATGCCTAAAAATACCAGCATGATTGATAGGTTATTTGCACGTGACACGTGACCATCTGCTAATGTATTCTCATTTACCCCTTTTTTTTTCTTGCTAAAATTATGCTCAAATTGTACTGCAGAATAACTGGAAGATCTAAAAGGAAAAAAAAAACAACAGAATTGATATATGAATTAGTCTCCAAATTATGAATTTAGGTTTTTTGGATAGACAGTCTCAGACAATCTAGTGAATCTCATTAATTAATTTGAGGCTTGAACAAAGGTTTCTTGATCCCAAATTGTCTTTTATTGTGTTTCGCCCCCCCCCCCGTGTGTGTGTGTGTGTGTGTGTGTGTGTGTGTGTGTGTGTGTGAGAGAGAGAGAGAGAGAGAGAGAGAGAGAGAGAGAGAGGTCACTGTGTCAGGTATCTTCCTCAATCTTCTCTAACCTGTTTTTAGAGATAAAGTTGCTCACTGAACCTCGAGGTCATTGATTGGTTAGTGGCCTGGAGGTCACTGATTGGTTAGTGGCCTGGAGGTCATTGATTGGTTAGTGGACTGGAGGTCACTGATTGGTTACTGGCCCAGAGGTCAGAGGTCACTGATTGATGGGTTAGACCAACTGGCCAGCAGCTCCAGGGATTCTCCTGCCTCTTTCTCTCCAGTGCTTTTGATTACAGGCATGCTCTGCTGTGCTCAGCTTTTGAGTGAGGGCTGGGGATGAAATCCAGGCTCTCATTCTCAGGCAGCAAGCTCCTTACCCACTGAGCTACCTCCCCAACCCCAAGTGTTTGGCGTTATTAACAAACTTCCCTCTGTTTGCTTTCTTTCTTTCTTTTTCCTCTTTCTTTCTTTCTTTCTTTCTTTCTTTCTTTCTTTCTTTCTTTCTTTCTTTCTTTCTTTCTTTCTTCCTTCCTTCCTTCCTTCCTTCCTTTCTTTCTTTCTTTCTTTCTTTCTTTTTCTTTCTTTTTTTTTTTTTGGTCTTTCTTAAATCACCAACAGTAGTGTGTCAGATGATGTAGGAGAAATGTCTAGATCAAACAGCGTTTAAAATCAAGGGACTCTTTTAATATAAGATTCAGAACATCTAGGAATTCTTAAGAGAGTATGGGAGTGCTGAGGGTGACATTTGAGATGTTTCTCAAGTTTGTATGTAGATCTCATAGACAAACACTCATCTCTTTGTTACAAGTACTGCATCAGGTGGGGACAAAGCACCCAGGATTAAACCTACACAGCAGTAGGCATCTGGTGTGACAAGGATGTCAAAAGTATACATTGGAGACAAGATGGCCTCTTCAGTAAATGAACTGAAACTTGATCTCTGCTGTAACCCTGTATAAAAACCAGTTAAAAAATGTATCAGAGATGCTTGGGGAGGGGAGCCATAATGCTGATAGAGGAAAACACAGGAGAAAGACTTGAAGATACCGGCACAGCTAGAGACTTGGGCACAGCCAGGGACTTTGCTAAAATGACTCCCGTCACTCTAGAGACAACAGCCGGCATTGGCAGATGAGACTGTGTGTTATTAAAAGGCTCCTGCAAAGCTCTTGGAAACAGTATGCTGCTACAGACTCCACAGAGGGAGAAAATCCTTGCTATCTATTCATCCAAAGGCTAATATCTAGAATCCGTACTGAACTCAAACATGGAACACTAAAGTAATAACATAACAAATAAATGGAAAAATGAACTGGACACTTTCCAAGTGAAGAAATCCACCTGGACAGTAAAGATTATGTAGAATATCCGCATCTGTGAAGAAAACGTCTATCAAAACTACACTGAGATTTCAACTCACTCCAGTCAGAGGTGACTGTCCTCAAGAAAACAATAAAACAAAAGACTGGCAAGAATATTGGGGGAAGAGGAACCTTTTTCAACATTGGCAGGGATTGCAAATTAGTCTAACTGCTTTCAGTTCAGTGTGATGATTCATTAAAAGAAAAGAAAAGAAAAAGAAGAGAGAAGAATAGAAACTACCATGTGATCCAGCCATACAGCACCTAGGTATATATATACCCAGAGGAATCAGTGGCAGTATACAATAGCGACATCTGCACATTCCTGTTCACTGTGTCTCCCATTTGCTGTTGCTATGCCATATACTCTGCCTAGGTGCATATCAATGGATGAATAGAAAAGAAAATGTGTCATGCACACACAATGGGGCATTATCCATCCATTAAAAATAAAATAGAAAGAAATAATAGTTTGTCATTTGTAGGAAAATGGAAGCAGAGATCATTGTGATAAGTGACATAAGAAAGAAAGACTCAGAAAGACAAAGATGGCATTTGGTGTCTGATAAAGAAGACGCCTAAATAGAAGGGTAGGTGTGAGAGAGGAGGGGTTGGGAAGGGCTGGGGATGCAAGTGTAACAGGAGCAAATACTGTCAGTACTCGATGTTCGTGCTTGAGAACTCACAACGAAATCCATTGTTTTGTACAGTTAGTATCCAGTGGCAAGAAAGAGACTCAAAATCCCAAACCAGTAAACATCAAAAAACAAACAAAAAGTAGATGACATAACATCCACACACCTTAGAGATTGACCTGTTTTAATTCAAGATTATCAAAATAAAGCAAATATGAAATTAGTAGCAGAAGTTTTTGGTTTCCAAGAAATTAAAGTTGTTTACATGTATAGTAACATAAGCTGTCAAAGAAAAGTTTGAACAACCTGTAACTCAAACTTACTCTACTCTACATAAGCTTTTCTCATACATACAGAATGATTAAGTAATGTTAGGTTGAGGGGAGGCTATAGTAGAATCAATGCCTCCATGCTTGGGATTACTCTATCTCATGAGAAAAAATTACGTGTGACCTTCTGAGTGTTGAGGTCTTCAATACAGGAAGATTAACTCAAAAATTAGCATCAGTAAAGTCATTTAGAACAAAGCAAAGCAGAGGAGAGAAGGGAATGTTGTTGCCTTCATTCCCAACTTAGATACATACAGTGGCAACTTCCAGTGACTGAGTGTTGGAGAGGAGTGAAGGCTGATGGGAAGTGAGAAAATCCCTAGATAATTCGAGCATGTAGTTTAGGGACGGACAATTTTCCCCAACAACATCCTCCCTCTGAACAAATCTCTAAGAATTTTCAGCAATAGTCACAGATCTAGGTAACTGTTTTCTTGCATTTGTTATTTCAGCCATTTTTCTGGGTATCTTTTTTTTTTCCCTGCAAAGAGCTGTTTACAAGACAGATGTCTTAGATACACCCACTCTTGCCTGCAAGGCAATAACTATTTTTGTTGCTATTATAATATTAAGAAAACTTGTGTAATCCTACCTACTTCACAGTAATTTTCTTTTGTTGACCATTTGCTACAGTGTGTCAAATAATTGCCTTTGAATGGGTCAAGAAAAGCAGTCATTCACCTGTTCTGATGGCTATAAATATCTCTGCAGTCATGCAAACGTGCATCCATAATGCTCACTGCCCTTCCAAGCCATTAATAAATATATTGAACACCTGTGCTAGCAGTGATTCCCTTGGCTCCTCATCATTAACCTAACTGTACAGTTTCATGGTATTTCATTTAACCTTGATTTTTATCAACAAACTTTACTTTTTCAAATCAAGACCTTGCAAATGAATGATAAAACTTTACCTTTTATCTCGTAGTCATCTTGCATTCATAACTGAGATTTTCACATTCAAAAATCCTGACTGAAATGCCACAGACTTTTTTTTAATAAAAGTCTGAGGAAGAAGAATTAGACACCTTTTTTTTCTGTGTTATTTTCTAAGCTTCTTGTCTATGTACTACTTTTCTCATTCTTTGTCCTAGCTAATGTTTGCCAAAGTTAGGGTGTAGAAACAATTCCACAAGTCTTTATACAGAGCCCTGTCTTTCTGTGGGTCCCGACTCCTCAGCCCCGTATCACTGTCAGCCATTGCCTCCATCTGTTTGGAATCCAGAAAGGGAAAAGGAGATGGGATTTTTGTTAGCTGGCATTGCTGTTCATCCAAGAAGCCATTACAGGTGAAGAATGAGATTTCAGCTCCCAGTTTAAATCAAACTTATGGACTATAGTTTTTTCCTAATGTTGGAGCTTGCAGAATTTGAAGATCACATGGTTAAATCTCATCTATATTTTTAGTTAAAGAATCATAAGTGCAAGGAGTGGGTTGACCTTGGTGAAAGTCGAACCAATATGACTCAGAACTCAGGGAGTTATGTTTTCTCTATTGCTTAGGGCACTACAGATAGCTTAGGTTTTCAATCACCATTGTTTCTATTACTTATCATTAAAGTTCCTATTTTGAATTTGAGTTGAGTCTCATAAAAGTGTTTTTTTTCCTGTTTGTCTTCTGATTCTTTTCTTTTAGTCCACAGTGATGTCTTGAACACAGCAAGTTCTCAATATTATTGAATGGAAGTATAAATATAGAAGAACATGCCTTGGCATATTCAAACATGCATGCATACAAATATATTCATATAGATGTGTATACATATGCATAAACCAACACATATAATCTGAATACATAGAAACAATGGCTATTTATAACATTTTTGGATTTTCTTCTATGGCTATTTATCAGTCACATAAACAAGGTAAATAGAGCATGTTGTATATATTTATCTCCATGCTTCATAACAATTTAATGAAATTGGGCATAGTGACACATGCCCTTAAAATGAGCACTTGAGGTAGAGGCAGGAGACAGGAGGAGGCACGAGTAGTTAGGAGGAGTTATTAGGAGACAGGAGAGAGGCAGAGGCAGGGAGATTCTATGAGTTCGAGGCCAGCCTGGTCTAATAGTGAGTTCAAGCCAGGCAAAGCTCAATAGTGAGACCCTATCTCAAAACAAAGCAAAACAAAACCACACACACACACACACACACACACACACACACACACACACACACACACACACACTGGTTTCAGATCCTTAGGACTTAAGGCACTCAGATTTATCTGAGTTAGACATTGTAAATAAAATTGAATTGTCCTATGATGTTACTTGTGTGTTTTAATCACATAAACTTCATATAATGTCCTCAGAGTCTCAATTTTAACCCCATTTCTTTCTAGATATTTGAACTGTTTGGGGGAGAAGAGGTAAAGACTGTATGCGAATTGCTTCTTGACAGAACTCAGGGAAAGGCACGAAAGGGAAGGGAGTTGATGTCCATGTGGGTCCCCGGTTTCTTGCCTTCCAAGAGAGGAGCTATCCAAGCCCTGTCTCCTTTACCCATCCAAGACATTTATATTACTTTTGATGGTGACATTTCAAAATCCCTGAATGACTCTTTGTTGATATTAGAAGGTTAGGAAACTCAACTTGAATGGTCAAAGTTCTATCATGTGAAAAAGTCACTCCTTGGAAGAATTTTTTAAAATTTCAAGGTGTATTTTTGATTTCACATTCATCTGTACCGGGGAAAAGTAGTATTTACTAGCATATGTTCAAATACTTCAATATAGGACATTTATGGTAAATTTCCCCCCCACTACAACAAATGCAGTTCCTGTTAATCCAGAGTCATATCTGTGGAAGAGTTGACTCTAGTAAGATCTGACTCAGTTCTTCAACAGGCTAGGGAAAAGAAAAGAAAAGCATAGCTATTTAATTTCCTCCACAAATTTCTATGAAGCATTCAATCACACACAATGTAAGCTAGAATGGTTTCAACAAGTGTGCTTGCTACTTAGTTTTTTTTTTTTAATTTTTTTTTGTTTGTTTGCTTTGGTCAACTTTACACAAGTTAGGATCCTCTGGGGAAAAGGAACCTCACTTGAGAAAATATCTCCATCAGATTGTCCTGTAAGCAAGTCTCATCTGGGCAAGTGGTCCTGGGTTATATAAAAATGCTGATTTGTCAAGACAGAAGAAACAACCTGTAAGGAATGTTCCTGCATAGCATCTGCTTCAGTTCCTGCCTTCAGGTTCTTGCTTAGGCTTTACTACATGATGGTCTGTGTGACCTGTAAGTCAAATGAACCCTCTTTTCTCCTAAATTGCTTTTGTTGAGTGCTTTATCACACAACAGAGAAGCAAGGTAGAACAATCTAGATGGTTGCTTATTTTTTTATTAATATGGTCTGTGCAATTGGTTTTAGATTCAGAAATTGATTCACAATTGAACCCTAGTTGTCTCAACGTCAATGGAATCATAAAGCTGTATTTACGGTTTTTTAAGAATGAACTTGAGTATCATTGAGAAAAATGCTGCTACTTCAATTTGGGGCTCAGTGGGGGAGGTAGATGGGCAACCCAGAAAGGTTGAGAGTACCAAGGAGGTGGAAGCTGAATGCCTGGGCAGAGTTATAGTTTATTAACTACAACTTGACTGTAAATGATAACATGATAAATTTTAATGAAAAAAGAATGACTTAATGACAATCTAATACTTTTAACTTATATTAAGAAAATACTTTTTAAAATGTTGATAAATTAAAAATTCACCTTAGCTTCTGATCATGTATCTGCCAGACCTTTTAATCCAGCACCTAAGAATATAGTTTTAATAGAGAAAAATGTATTACATGTCTGTCTGTGTTTGTTTAATGAGCTTTATATTTGAACTGTGTATGGAAAGATGAGTTTTCTCTCTCTCTTTCTCTCTCTCATCATTCATTTTACCTCAACCATTCATATGTAAGTTTCAAACCAAGAATGAATTATTAATAGGATAATGGAAGAGTAGGCATTATACTAGGAATAAAAAGTGTGGATTTGGGTAGAATACAAGGTGGGGTGGATCTGAAAGGAGTCAGGGGAAGGGAAACCACAATCAGAGTATATTGTATGAAAAAACGTATTTTCAACAAGAGAAAAAAGAGGAATGATTTTGATAATGGTATCCTTAGCTTATTTGCTTGTACATTTTGCTTCTCCCCAACATAATTTATCCTGCTTATTGTAAAAGAGGCATTCAGCGTGATTAGCCAAGTAGAATTAGGAAGCAGGAAAAGCATGAAAAATGAGAAAGCTGGGGCACTCTTCAGGAAGTGGAAGCTTATTCTGGCTGTGGTGTTACTGAGTGTAACCCAGTCCTGGATTCCTGAATCAAATATCAAAAAGATAGGACATTACTCTGTTCCTCATTGGAAGTAAAACGTAACCATTTATCAGCGGGGTTTTTAACTTTCTAGATGTAGCTCTGAAATGCAGTTCTTACATGCTGTGTTAACGATAATTTTCTGTGAAAGGGATGGATATTTTTACAAATGGTAGTTTCTATTAAATAGAAGCAGCCCTCCCCGCAGCCCAAACAAGTCCAGACAGAGTCCAGGGATAGAAAAATTATTTAATACTTATCCAAGAAAAAAAATTATGATAGGATTAGAAATGAAATTTTCAAGAGAAATGTTATTCTCTGCTCTCAAATTTAAAATAATTATTTTGCCAGTGGGGGAAAAATGTTCATTGAAGCCAAAGATAAGTCTCATTTCTTTCTCATTTATTTCCCATCTTATGCTTTGAGGCAGGGTCTCTCCCTGGATCTGTAACTCACTAATTTGCTAGACTGACTGGCTGATGAGGCTCATGGATCCTCCTGTGCTCTCACTTCCCCTCCGCTCTGGGATTGTAGATGTGAGGGCTATGTGGGTGCTGGAGATTTGAACTCATGTCTCCAGTGGCTGTGTGACAGGCACTTTACCAGCTGTGTCACCCCCCAGACCTCCTTGCCCTGACTCATTCTCTCTGAGTGTGAGCTAACCTCCATTTTCTTTCCTATTTGGGTCCATTTATTTCCTTTGCAGGAAGGAAACACATGAACGTACTAAGTAAATGTGGAGAAATGTCACTTCACAGTGATTATGCACATATCATACATATGTGTTCTCCACTGACTTAGAATTCCTACTTCAGCGTCTATTAGGTTTAGGATATGGAGAAATTCTATTGATGAGAAAGATAAAAAAAATCGAAAGGAAAAATGAGACAAGGGAGCCAAATTCGTAAAAGTTAAACCGGAGGCCAAAGAAATATTCAACTTATGGGTTTTTATGGGTAAATGGTTTCAGGTTGGGTTTGAAATAAGACAATCACGTTGTATCTATACTATAATGAGATGAAGGGAAATGAAGGTGAATTATCATAATTATTAGTTATAAATAAATCAGTTGTTCATTATTTCCATTGAGAGAACAAACTGACAACAACATCTATTTGATGTGTGAATGGTTCAGTTAATAGCTTTTCATGCCTCATTACTGTCAGAGTTTTTTAGGAGGGTAAAAATACTGAAGTGATTGAAATACTGCGCTGGAGTGACTTGTACATAATTCATTACTAACCAGGACTCTTACTTCTAAGTAATTTTTCTTCTATAATGAAATGGCTTAAATGCCACATGCCTCAGAGTTTGCTTTGGTAAGAAACAGACCATTTGAGAATTTTATAATCAATGACAAGTGAATAGTGTGGGTACCTTTTTTTTTATTAAAAAATTATAGTGCCATTTCTGTGTACACTGGTGTGTTGTTTGGGGGTACCATGAGTCTGTAGAGAGGTAGGGATGTCCAACAGAAGATTTCCTTTTCATCCTTCCATCCATTCCAGTAATCATAGGCACCTACTTGTATAGTAACCATATACATACACTCACATAGGCAGCTTTCTAATTGTACAATGATTTGATAAGAATAATCTCATAATACTGAAAAGCTTTGAAAAGAAATTCTCACCCATACATTACTGGATCTTTATTGAGTGCCATAAACACAGGCATCTAAGACCTGGTCGTTGATTATTCTCAAGGAATCATGGAAGTCCTAACATGGAGCCACAAGGTAGGGGCTGCTTTTAAAGAAAGCGTCAAAGGGTCTTCATCAAAAGGAACTTTTGCACTGGGTTGGAGTTTTCTCAAGCTTTGGCATAGTCTATTTACTTAAAATAGAGACTAACGTTGTAATTTAGGTTTGGTTATATAATCATTTTTTTTCCAGTTCAATGTAACCTTATTTGTACTCTTGGTAAGCTGATAAAATGTTATTGCAATATTGGAATATCCATATGGGGAGATGAATGCAGCCGCCCCTCTCCAGTCTTGCGCCCCTCATTCTTTTGGCGCATGCGCGCATGTTGTATGTGATGTTCAACTCAAACAGAGAAAGGGAAAGCGCGACAAAAAACGTGGAGGAGGGAGGAACGAACTATGCAGAATTGTAGGTTACTTCTCTCTTTAAGGACCCTGGTACTGTTATTTTGTTACTTTTCTACAAGGGTCATTACATCCTGCTCTGATGGCATGGAGAAATTTAAGGTCTACTCCTTCACCATTCAGAGGATTAGTAATTATTTGGAGCAACTCTTCTTCTTCATGAGTCCTTACACATGTGCCGGACTCTCCCATCTCGCCCACTTTCCCTCGTGTGGTACAATGTTGGCTGCAGCACACATTTTAAAGGCAGGGTTTTCAGAGGATTAAATTTAGAGCAGGCTTGGTGCACTATGAAAAATACAATGGAAATAAAGTGATGTATCCCACCTCCTTATGTTTATTAGTTTAAAATCCTTTTATTCTGCAATTATTTTTTAATAAAAAACACTGCCACAGGCCACTGGAAAGTGTGAGAGGTGGGCCACAAAGTGGAAGAGGAATAGTCGAGATCATCTTAGACGGGCGACTCCGATAATGTTATAGTCTGCGAGCTTGTGATTTCTAACTGGCAGATGGAGGTCATTTTGTTTTGGAGACAAGATCTCCCTTTGTAGCCTAGGTATTCCTCAGACTTGGTGTTTTTCAGCATTAGCCTCTCAAATGCTTGTTGAACAGGTATGTGCCATGTCCAGGTAAATGGAATTATTCAGCATCTTTCAGTCTTTCTAGATACTCTCCATTGCCTAACTGCTTGGCATTATCATCCCATCCTGCTCCATTTTGTTTCATCCAGAAGTAGAAATATCAGTATTTCATATTCATCCTAACAGCCCCCTGCCCCACCTCATGAAATGAAAAACACATTTTCCTTGTAAACTAGTGTTTCTCAGAGTTTTGCTGTCTCTTAACTGGAATTCAGAAGATCAATAGTGACACTTCAAAAATTAAAGGCTGTTATGATATAATTTATAGTCACAAATTAGAGCTATGCATATATGCCACTTAAAAACAATTAACAGGGCCTGGATAGAGGGCTCCGTGGTTGAGTGCCTGCTGTTCTTCCAGAGGACCTGAGCTGGGTTCCTGACACTCATGTTGGGTGGCTCACAACCATCTGTAACTACAGCTCTGGGGGATCCAATACTCTCCTCTGGCTTCTTATGTACGTGGACCCACATGCCATATCTTCAGACACTCAAATAAAATTAACTAAAAATGACACCTAAGTGCTCGTATCATAGATGTCACAGGTAGTTATTAGAATGAATAACAGTCCAATGAATTGAGTTAGGGTTCATTTCCTGCCATGGAGCACAAACCACAATAGGAATAACTGTCTAGAGGAAGAACTTAAGTATAATTTCTCTCTGAAAAATAATCATCTGAATATTATAATCTTCTGTGTATTGGGGATTCTCAGTGGCTGGCTGGGCCATGGGGCAGTCACCATAGTTTGAAGAGTATTCTAGATTAGGCTCCATTCCTTTGGCTTTCATAAAGGTAGCTTTTCTCATGCTGGGGTCCCTTCACATTAATACTGATTTTCTGAAATCCTGAATTTAAAATCTCATTTTTCTAAGAAGAAAGATTCCACTAATATTATTTCAGCTGATTTTCACTAATATTATTTCAGCTCAGCTTAGTTAAGAATGGTGCTTTCTTTGGGATTTAGCAAAACCTCCCTTAAGCATCAGATAAACAGTGGGTTCTTTGGGGATAATGTTCTTCTTATAAAAGAGATGTTTGTTAAGGGGGAACACTCAAAGTTAATGATAGTGAACACTGTACTTGATGCTTTAGGTCAGCAGTTCTCAACCTGTGGGTCATGACCCCTTGAGGGGTTGAACTACCCTTTCACAGGGATCACCTAAGACCATCGGAAAACGCAGATATTTACATTGTGATTCATAACAATAGCAAATCACAGTTATGAAGTAACAACAAGAATAATATTTTTAAAGATTGATTTATCTATGCATCTGAGTGCTCTCTATCTGCATCTATGCCTGTGTGGCAGAAGAGGGCATCAGATCCCATTTCAGATGGTTGTGAGCCACCATGTGGGTGCTGGGCATTGAACTCAGGTCCTCTGGAAGAGCAGCCAGTGCTCTTAACCACTGAGTCATTTTCTCCAGCCGAACAAAAATAATTTTATGGTTGGGGTCACCACAACACGAGGAACTGTATTAAAGGGTCACAGCATTAGGAAGGTTGAGAACCGTTACCTTAGGTGAACTCATTATCTTATTTTTTAACTTTTGAAACAAATTATTTCATTGTAATGAAATAAAATACAAAAGACTCCACATATAATCTAATGTTCACTCATTTTAATATGTCTTATGCCATAACTAGTTGTTATTGAAAACTTAAAGGTCAGCATACCTTTTCCAACACCCCCTCCTCCACACCAGATTTCTAAATTTAGAACCATGACAGACTATTTGGCATAGAGGTATGACTTTCATGGGCATTTTATCAAACAAAGGACCCTTCTAACAATCCACTGTTATTTAGTAATTACTCTTCATTTAATTAATAGAATTACACATGTTGTGTAATTTGTTGTGGAATGGCCAAGGTGAATGTTTGAGGCTTCAATTTAGAAGAAACTGAATAGCTATGTCAGGGAGGTCCTGGGCTGAGAAGTTAATTCTCACAGACATCTCAAACCTCTGTAGTCCCTAAGTCGGAGGCAAGGGACGGGGCCTGCTTGTCATATCTGATTTGTGTTGCCACCATCCAGGAACTTACATGACATTTACTCTGTGATTCTTTCCCCAATTTCTCCCCAGCAGAACTAATGCCCTACCTTCCTTCCATAGCATCATAAACAAACTTCAGTTGTACAAGTACCACAGCAAGTCATACTTCCTTGTTGACTTTCAAGTATTGTATCATATGGTTATCGTGGCCCTTGGCTTGTTATGGTAAAAGCCACATAAAGGAATAAATACTTGATTGCTTTGAATTAAAAAAAAAAAACCCACGGAATTGTGAAAAAACAAAACTGTGCCAGGGAAATGGCTCAGTCAGTAAAAATGCCCGAGGACCTGAATTTGGACACCTACCACCCCCTTAAAAGCCAATTGTAATGACAAAGGTATGTGCCCCTAGTGAGAAAAGTTTGACCCCCAGAGCTTGCTGGCCAGAGAGTGCAGTCTGTGAATGCCAGCCAGGTTCAGTGACGACAGACTGTCTCTCAAAAGTAAGATGGCAAGCATTTGAAGGAGACACAGATTGTGAGTTTTGGGAGAGAGAGGGAGAGGGAGAGGGGGGGGAGAGGAGAGAGAGAGAGAGAGAGAGAGAGAGAGAGAGAGAGAGAGAGAGAGAGAGAGAGAGAGAGAGAGGAGAGAGAGAGAGAGAAAGAGGGGGGGAGTGTTGCCTACCCATGTGTCCGTGTACATATACACAGATTAAACACACAGTGACAGTTTCTGTGTAAAGAAAAAAGAAATACATTGTGAACGATAATTTGTAGCCGTCACAACACCAAAGATAATTGCACATAGTCCAGGTGATAAGAAAAACTGAATAAGAACATTTTTTCACTTTAAAGTTAACCAGTGTTAAGCTACTACTGTGTTGCCAGCAACCAGGAGGCTGAGGCAGGTGTTGAGGATTTGGAGGGCTGTGTTACCAGTTTCAAGCCAGCCTGAACTATCAGCAACATCCTTTCCCTCCAAAGAGTTACAAAAAACTAAAGTAGCTGCTCAGGCATCTTTTTTTTTTTTTTTTTTTTTTTGAGTTGAATTGTATCTGTTTGAACAGGCCTTTGAAACAACAGCTTAATTGATAATTGTCCACATATAATGCGGAAACACCCCTATATATTTTCAAACACTGGCATGTTTTTTTTAAAAGTTTTATTCTGGTAAAAGTAACTCTAAGTAAATTTGAGTTCTGGTTCTGACTTATCACTGTCAGCTAAATGATGCTGATTTTGACTTCAGTTATGTTTTCTCTTAGCTTCTTTATTCATAGAGCACAACTATCAAAAGGACTTGGCTCATGGAATAAAAACTCTGGTTAGTATTCACCCATACTTACCTAAAGAATGAAATGTCTGAAACACAAAAGAAAATAAATCAGTCTGCAGGCTGTGTTTTTACATGACACAAAATAGTAACCTGTTTTCACTGGATGAAGATTGTTAATGGTTAGTTTCTAAGTTGTTTTGTTTAATTCACACAATTATATTAAACTAGTGTGCTTACCTGAATTAGCCATCAGAATGGATTATTAATACTTTATTGACAACCTCTAATAACATTTATTCCCACAGAGAATATCAGCAAAGCAAATACTTCATTTGTCCCCTCCAAAGAAAGAACATACTGGTAGAATGAGAGTATGCACAGAGTAGAATTGAGGAGAACATGGCAGACATTTGTGCCTATCTAGACAAGTCAAAAGATTTGTTGTGACCAAGTAAAATTTGACCTTGAGATTTTAGGCAAATGGGACAAAAATCAAACCTGGTATTTGTCTCTCAGAGAAGCGTAAAGTACTAGTGGAATAGAAAATGCATTTTTCCTTCTTTACTCTCCTCTCATCTTTATGTTGCCAGTCTACTAGTCTTAGCCTTTCTGTCTGTCTCCATTTCTGCCCTGACGGATCACTAACAACTTTAACAACATGGAATTATATTCTCCTGTTCTTGCTGTCTGTCTCTGCAGATATTCATTCACTCTTTGGTTTTTCTCACTATTACATCCCACTTGCCCCATACTGAAAGCAAGGCATTATCATTTTTCACTGTGTGTCTCTCGGAGACTGTTACATCCCACTAGACACATCTTATATGCACTCTCAATTATATTGAGAAAATGTCTCCCAATTAAATGTATAGACTCTTAAATTCAAGAGTGGTGCTCATGAGGTAGGCACCAGGCAGGCAGTTAGTAGGACTGTTTCGTCAATATATCCATCACTTGCTTTTAAATCCTTGCTTCAGATTTTACCAGCCTCATGTTCTCTAATTTTTTGGTTCATCTTTTTTTCTTAGTTTCTTAAGGTGAAGACATTACTTAATTCATCGAGTCCTTGTTAATTCTATTAGCTGTAATAATCAGAACAAAATGAATTAATAAATATAAAACCCTCAGAAGGGTACCCATTCTGTAGTGTTTCTTTGAACTGATCATGTTGTAGCCTGGTAGTTTTTACGTGCTCGTTTCAAGTCTTGCTTTCAAGAAACAGGTGGACATTCCTTTTGGTGGCGATTACTGAGTATGATCCAGACTTCAGAGTCTGGCCTCTGAAAGTAAAGTGTTGACAGCAAAAGCACATTTTCATAATTGCAATATTCATATTCTTAGTTGCAGAAAGCGTGACTTTAGCTCATCTGAAAATGGTTAAGTTTAAAAAGTTAAAGAGTTACAAAGGAGTAGCCCCAAACTATATCTCTGTTTCATAAGAAACACAGAATTATCTCTTCGACTCTCCTAATTCTTAGTAGTAGTGCCACGGTGCTGTATCAAGTTCATTTTTTTTTTTTATCCCATGATTGGAATTCGGAGGCAAGGAAAGACTACAAAGGACCCCAGCCCATGCTGCTATCACTCCGCAGAGTGGTGGAGTATACAACAGGGGCTGATTGTGAAAAGCCAAATGGAAAACGCAATGTTGGGTCAGGAAACTTGGCTTGAAGTTTGTTAAAGAGGAAATTGACAGAAGTTTAAAGGATGTCTGTAATAGTTCAGATATGAAGTGACTCCTGCCCCCTGAGAGCCTATGTGTAGAGGGTTATTTCTCACGTGGTGGTGCTGTTTTGAGAGATGAATGTGACTTTGGTAGATAGGGACCTAGATGGAGGTACTGGGTCATGGACAGCATGTCCTTGGAGGTGGTATCTTGCCCTGGACCTCCCCTTCTTTATCTGACTCTTTCTGTACACCACATGCTGTGAAGCCTCTCCCACATGCTTCTGACACCACGGAGTTCAGCTTCCCCACAGAACCAGAGTCCATGGACTCAAGGACTGTGGACTGAACACTCTGACACTGTGAGCCAGACAAAACCTGCCTCCCTTTAAATTGTTCTCTCCGGTATTTTGGTTAAGCTATTGAAAGCTAGATAACACTGCCTAATACATGGGTACCAACATATTTTAAATCAAATTCAGAGATAAAAAAAAAAGAATATAGAAGAGTCCCCTCTTGCCCGCCCCCCATCCCGTGTGTGGAGATTTTAAAAGTACAGATACCTCCATTCTTTTTCTCCTTAGCATCCATGCTGGCCCATTGTTGATGGCATTTGATGGGAACTGTTGTTTTAATCCTTATGAGGTTTATTTGCAGTCATTGCTCACATCTCATCGAACCTGGAATCCCAATTCCCTCCCCCTCACTTACCTCTCATCTTGTTTCCCACTCACCCTCTTCCTTGTCTTTCGCATCTTCAACCCTGAAGTCAGGAACATCCTTGCTGTCTATAACCAGAATCATTCCAGATATTGTGGATGAACTTTCTGTACTGTGGTAGGTGGGCAGATGTAATGTAGTGTCTGCTTTCTGGAGCAAGATTTGCTTTATATTTATTGCCGGTTCTGCCAGTCACGATGTCATGGCCCATGGGTGAGAGTGACAGAGTCTTACTGTGCACACATATTGATGATTAAGCTGCATGTTCAGATAGTGTTTCAGAGTAAAATACTAATGTCAGTTCCCAGAGACCATACTTGGGTTTGTGCAGATTTGGGGAGATATGGATACAGCTCTAGTTTAATGCAAAGCTCCTGCAAACAGTAATGGCATCAAAACATTATTTAAGAATTGTTGTCAATAATAAACTGATGAAGATTTGAAGATGGGAACTTTTTAAAAACATTTTTAAACTTTTTATTCATTTATATTTTTTATGCATGAGTGCTCTGTCTGCATGTATACCTGCAGGCCAGAAGAGGGCATCAGATCCTTTTATAGATGGTTGTGAGCCACTATGTGTGGTTGCTGGGAATTGAACTCAGGACTTCTGGAGGAGCAATCAGTGCTCTTAACCACTGCGCCATCTCTACATTCCTGAAGATGAAAAATTTAAAAGAAATTTAAAAAATCATTTTATATCCTCCACACTTATTTATTCGATTTAAGCCATGTATTATATTGTCTAGAATAGTCAGAGTCTGCATATTTTAAGGGTGACCTTCTTTATAAAGTGTACTCTCATAACCTTTATTGTTTGTGTCAGTGTTGGCACAAATAAAGGAGATTTTTGTTGGCTCATGTCTGAAATCCCAGAAGGACAGAAGGATTGCCGTGGGTTTGAGGGCAGCCTGGAATACATGTTAAGTTCCTGGACAGCCCTGATTACAGAGTGAGACTCTGTCTCAACAAATAGAAGAAAAAACAAATAGAATAATACCATATAAAATGATTTATGGGAAATACTCTGCAACCCAAATGACCTGTTTGCTGGCTGAAATTTTGTGACACTAGGTTATTGATATTTTCCATTTGTTATTTGTACTTGGTTACTTTAATAGTCATCCACAAAATTTTGGTTTTTGGTAGGCTTTATTTGTATTTTCAGCTAAAGGTACTATGGATAATTACTTACAGTTGGGTTGTAATTTTAAAATATAACTTAGATGTTTGGAAATGAAGATTCATAATGATATTTTGTATATTTATCTTTAGAAGGTATTTTCATTTTAAATTTCCTTCCTTTATTTCCTTTTATGTGTGAATGTGTGTGTTTGTGTGTATGTATGTGTATATATGTGTGTGTGTTCATGCATGTATATGTATGCACATGTGTGTGTCTGTGGCATGTGTGAGTCATGTGGGGTCAGAGAACAATTTCAGTAGGCAGCTCCTTCCTGTCATTACTTGAGTTCTAGGGATCAACTTTAGATGCCAGGCTTCGAAGAAGGCACCTTTACCTACCTGTTGAGCTATCTTGCTGGGCCAGGCTTTTCAAAATCCCAGGAGGGTAGTGACATTTGTTTCCACTTAAGATACTGATTTAGGATGTTCAAGGATATCTTTACAGAATGTAATTTTTCAATTTGGAATTATGAAAACTTATATTGTCTTTGGCACATTTAATGCCCTCCCTAATTAAACACACGCAAGCCTAGTTGTATTGGGTAAAATCATCTCTTGTTTTAAAATGGGTTCTGGGTGTTCGGAGCACGTCCTTGGAATCTGACAATATGGATTTGAATCTTCCCCTCACTGCTGAACTCACCCACTTTTCTAAGATGGCCGAAGGATGAAGAGAGAACATAATACCTCCATGTCATACACATTAACATCTGTGATGCCAAGCCCCCGAGGAGTAAAATTTTCCAGCTAAGAGGAAATTTCCTCCAATTTATCTTAACATAGGAACAAAAAGTCTCTGCCTTCACAACAAGTCTCCTCTTCAGAATTGACGCAATCTGCGAGAGCAACCAACTCAAGTGTGAAGGGTCCAAAACAGCCACTGTTTTCTACTGTGGCTCTTCACCTCAGTGGGGACTTGGCCACCACTCAGGGAACGTGGACAGGGATCTCCAGAAGTTAATTCCTGCCACTCTCTACCTCCACCTTTTAAAACTGTTAAATTACTGTCCAGAAAAGTAACAAACAAGTGAAGTAGCTCACAGGCTCAGATTTGACTGTCGAGAGTTTCACGGGAGCCAAATCTTCAAACAACAGTTTGTGAGAAGAGACCCGAAGAACTCCTGTGTGGTTGCCCTTTGCATTATATTCCTCTAGTCAAGACATATGTTCAGCCAGGCTTGGAAAACTAGGCTCACCCTATGACAATAAAACACAGGGCTAATACTTTCAGATTAGAATAAAAAGCGATATAATGACATGGATAAAGGTAAAACCATCTGAGCAGTGTTTTTCTACAGTGCCTTGGCGTACAATACTCAAGCATTGGATTAACAATGCATTTGTTGGGTGTTATCTCAGAGATCGTGACTCAGTAAATCTAGCCAGTTGGAGCCATCGTGACATCCGGGATAACTTTGAGGATATGATGGTTGGCAAAAGTTCAAACAAACAAATACAAAACTCTCAACTTTACATATTTTGGTTTCATATGACTTATCACTTTAATCCAGACTAAAATCAGTAAGCAGAACTGACTTCAAGGGATCCCTGTGTAGACCAACTTAGAAGAAGGACTCAACTATTCATTACATAATGATCAGATCCTGAGATGGCACCATGTAACATTCCCCGTGACATGATATAGGGATTGAATCATGCATCCAAAGATGCATGGAGATCAATGTCCTACAGATAAATTAGTGGATGGTGTTTCAGATTAGAAAACAAAAAGGATTTACTGCAAGGATCCTTTATTATAGGGTCTCCTGTGCATTTAAAATAGAATTTGATATATACAAATACAAAAACTTCATTCAGCTTTGTAGGAAGACAGATATATGAAACCAAATCTATAAATGTTTAAGAGAGAGGAGGAAGGAATTCTAGAGTTCAGAAAATCCTGGAGAGCTGGTGTGCCTCAATGTCCTTATAGAATGGCAACCAACTGTAGACCTTTTAAAATGTGAATTTAACTCTGATTTGAGAAAAATTAAATACAGCTGCTTTTTATCCTCACAATAAAAATCTAATGCAAGTCACAGAACACCATTAAAAATAACTTACCAGCGTTCTGATATTTGTTTCCTGTTAAATTTTCCAAATATTTTCTCCCATTGTACTTTAAACTAAAGTACAGTTTCTGGTTGCTAACCTACTTCACCCTTGTGATGATAGCACAGACTTTAAAGCATCAATCCTGGATCATTTGTGGTTGGCATCTCAACTTAGGCATAGTACGGCCAGTTCATATGGTAATGGGTGTAGTTGGAACCTTTACGGTTGGTTACAATTTATCTGAATTCTCACTGTGGAGCTGACCTATCAGGAACTTAAACCTGGTCTGACTGCTTAAACTGCTATTCAATATGAGCAATTCTTCAGGGCTATGAGATGGGCTTGGAGCTGTCTCAGTCGGTAAAGTGTTAGCTATACAAGTCTGAGCACCGAGTGAGTGTTATCTCCATGTAAAAGGCTGGGTGTGTTGGTGGGGATGCAGAACTAAATAGATCCCTCCGGTTTGATGGTTAACCAGTCAAGTGTCCTTGGGTTCTCCTAGGTCCCAGTGACTGACTTTGTCCCTAAGACCAAGATGGACAGCAGCCAAAGAACAACATCTAAGGTTGATCTCTGGCTTCTACATGGCTGTGTACACACACACACACACACACACACACACACACACCCTTGCACCAGCACACACGATGTTAATAGATTTACTCTGAGAATTATTTGATATCTGCTAGGCTCCTTGCATAATCCTGATCATGGACTACTTACCCAAACGTCTGACTTGCTTTCTCCTAGCCTACTAACAGTTCCCGCCCGCTCTTGGTTTTCATACTTTAAGTTTCTTAATTTTAGTGTTTAATTTGAGAGATGGTATCTGTCTTCCAGTCAGGAATGGTTAAAACCAAGTGTATTTTTACTCCCCTAAACCGTTTATTTTAGAAAATATCTTTGCAAATAAATTTCTCAATTTCTAAGCAGTTTCTGAAGGCAGACAGACCTAAGTTCAAACTGGGATATGTTCATCTTGAGTGTTAAATTTGGCTTATATTGCCTTCCAAAATATAATTTATATAAAAAATCTTGCTGGTTTTATGAGACTTCTAGAACATTCAGGAGGGGATAGAGATGGAGACACAATAAACCCCCAAATATTTCCTAGTTTTTAGTATCTGCATCTATTTGAATAACTGATGTTTTATCTTTCTTTCTTATTATGATAGTTCTTTTTAAAAAATTCATGACTTAAAAATTTTATGTTTTGCCAAAACACAAAAAGAGAAAGAAAATGTCTTCCTAGTTAATTCCGAGTCAGATGTGTACTCAGTTGAACATGTGATCAGCTCTGTACTTCGAACTTCTTACAGCCACTAAAGGAGCTCAACATAGGCTGCTTTCTCTTTTCCTGCCTCTTGTTTTCCCTCTGTATCCTGGGGTCAGCTTGTCTCACATCTTGGCAGTGTTGACCCACACACTCACAAATGACCTCGTGTATTAAGAAACGTGTGGCTTGCAGGACTTCTGAACAAAGGATCATCACGAGCAAGCCCAGAACTTCCTGTGAGAAGAGTTCCCTGGACTCATATAGTGTAGAGACTTCTGAGATGAAGAAGCTTAGTAAACTGCTTTCGGAGCTTAGTAAATGACATGTCATTTACTAACTTCTTCTGTCCGTTATCTCTGGGAGTTCTCTGGCTTTGGCCAGAGAGAGGGGACTTTTAGTGTAATGGAAAAAACAATGTCTGGGCTTTGAGAGCAGCTCAACCCCAGTGGTCATCATCTCTGTGTCCTTGGATGAGTCTCAACTCAGGGAGCATGAGTGTATATCTTCACAGGATTGTTTTAGGAAGGCAGAATGAGACAATTTATGAGATTTGTAAACCTTAGGATACCGCGTGGCTTTATCGTGTGTTTCAGGTGCTGCTGCTGCTGCTGCTGTAACTGTGATGGGTCAGACTCCAGTTTTCAACTCCAACAACCAGCAAACAGCTTTTTTAGTTGTTTAGATAGTGGGCAGTGGCCATGGAGGGGAGCACAGGGGTCAGGCAGGTGGTTAGAAAGAGAAAACTAATGCTGGAAAAGAGAAGTTATACATACAAGGTTTTGATACGCGTTAACAAATTTCACATGTGTGATATTCTATTCTATTCTTCTATTTTAGCAGATTTTAACACCAGTTACCTGTCACCCCCGACAAAGCAGAACAAAAAAAAATGACATAACCTAATATCCTATTTTTTCCTTATCTAAAGACCTTTGGGCTTAATGCCAAATGTGAAAGATCTCAAAATTCCTAGTTGTTGACTTCTTGCTATAGTTGAGGACACAGATTACTCCCAGCTACAGTTCCAAGGCAATTGATTGTTCCCATTGACAGTTGACTGTAGATGAACTGAAAAGCTTTAGGAACATCTGATGGGGAGGAAAGTCAGGGTTAATTTGAGGAGTGTGGTTCCTGGTAGGTCGACCATGCTCCTGTTGGTGGCCCCACACATGTGTATACAAGCAGCATAAGTTGGACTCAGTAGGTTATATGTATATTTGGATATAAAGTTGGGAGGGATTTGGAGATGCAGGTGGGGATGGATCTAGGAGAGCTGGGGGATGTGTTGAGGGTTGAATATGATCAAAATACATTATATGCATATAAGAGATTCTCAAAGAATTTGCAAAAATGATATATTAAAAATGTTTAAAGAAAGTGCTTTGCATCAGGAAATCAAGGATATACATTTGTAAGGCTCCTTTGGAGCCTTAAGTATTTTTTTTTTAATTATTTGCCAACTTGAGAAGTATCTGGGGAAAGTTTGAAGGTGATTAGTTTTACAAATTAATGCTTCTTTGGATCTTTGGGAGAATGACTTCTAATGAAAAAGTTGCAAATGACATTTTGTTTTATATAATAAAATTCCATTTGATTTCAGACTCACAAAGAATAGATTTGTAACCCAGTTTAAATTTTGTTCAGAGCTGAATGTCAGTGTAAGGGATCAAGAACAATCAGAATAATACATTGCAAGGAAACAAGAAACTGGAAAACAATTAAGATTAAAATTAGACTTAAATAACAAAAATATTGAATAGCAAATAATTTATGCAAAATATTTTACAAAATTTCGGATGCTAAATATTTGATACAAGTACCGTGACATTTGTAGTTACATTAAAGTTAATGGTTTTCTTTTTCCATTATTTTGCTTCCCTTTTTTTTTTTAATTTCAACAGATATTTGCTTTACAATTTTGAAATTCGTCCTTCCTGGTGGTGTTCAGAAATTTCCTGTGATCGACCTGTGTGAAACTATATGCATACAGAAAGTATTTCTTAGGAGGGTTAAAAATGAAGTTTGACCTCCCTCTTCATTGTTTCTCGCTACCATTTTTGATTGTGTTTGAACTCTGTTAGACTGAAATTTTTCTGCCTCTACTTTTGATGTCATGAATACTAAGTTAAACCATAAAAATGCTTCTCTTCACATAACAGTGATCGACGCTTGCAGTTTTATATTCAAACATTCAAAAGAAAAAAAAAAGAATGTGTGATTACCATGGACAAACTAATGATATCTCCAATAATAAACCGTCAGGTAGACAGCAGATACAAGTTGTCATTTCAGCTGTGGAAAAGCCAGGTTTTCTTAATTTGATTTGAATTCAGTTTAAAACACAATCATGTAACCCATATGTGATTTAGATCAATGTCTAATACTTCTTGGTTATTGTTTTGCATAATTTGTGGCTAAATCCTCAAAGGAACAACATGAACAAGGGAACAATAGAATGTTAGTCTATTCTGGAGTGAGTTTTCTCCACTAAGCGAATCTATACTGAAAGAACTAGATTTTTAATGTTCTTTCTCAGGTGTGGTACACAGTAAGAAAACTTCTGTATTTTTTCCTTTGAGATATTCCCCAAATATAGTTTCACCTTCTAAATGAAAATTCGCCTTAAGAACCAGGCACAGTTTGAACTGACTTGTGGTTATTTTTAGATAAAACCACTTTGGGTTAATTAAGAGAAAAAATTGCTACTGTACAATTATACCATATCCTCCCACCTTGGCCTGACAATAAGGAGATGTAACAGAAGGTTTTCTTTGTCACTGTAGCTGCACCTTTGAAGTGTATCAAAGTCTGTTGCTGTGGTTACGACCTTTGTTTCCAGTGATGTTTGGTCCATGCTTTCCCCTACCTACCCTTAACAATGGTTACTCAAAAGAATGAAATAATGAGTCATTCATTCGGAAATACTTAGTTAAAATATCCCTCTTTATCATTACATTTCGCTGCTTAGAAACTAGGCTGTAATTCAAGGCAACAGTTAAGACTTAGAACTGTTAAAAAAAATCTGATTTTTTTTTTCATTTATAAGAAAGAGCTGTCTATGTAATTGAAGAACCTCTTACACGTCTGAACAATTAAAACCGTTTTTGGTTAATGTATTATTTCTGGAACAAGTAGATAAAATTCTATGCAGTAAGCATGATAATGATAAAAATCGTGCATTGTTCGCACAGCACAGATTTCAGAGTCAAGGTTTCTGGGCACAAATGCAGTAACAAAACAGCCCCTACAAAACCGAGTAACTCTCAAGAACACAAGAAATAATGTTTGTTAATTTAAAATTTTAGAAACTGAAAGGTGTAAAGTTTGTAAAGTAAAGCATAATTAAATTATGGTACTGTACATACCAGTTGTTCCTAGAATTGAAACTTTATAATATGAAAAAATACATTAGCGCTGTACAATTTTTACACGTAGGTAGGATGAGTTTTGGAAAAAAATGATTTTTTTTTCAGGGCCATTCTCTGTCAAAGTCAAAAAAATACTGCACAACTTAGCTAGTTACAAAGTATAGACTTGAAACAATTCATGTCTTCATTTATTTCATGAACCAATCTTGGAATTTTGTTTATTTGAACAGGGGATTTTTGTTTTTGTTTTGTTTTTGAGAGTTGCAATGAACAAATTTTCCTCTTTCTGTCGTTGAGGTCACAGTTCGGTAGCAAGCCTGGGCTACCGCTCAGCTCGGTCAAGCCAGCTGTGGTTTATGGTCACTGATGCGGCCAGCTGACGTGATTGTGCTCAAGTCCAGCTCAGTCTCTAGGTGGCTTTCCATGGTATCTTCCTGTGCATTCGTTTCAAAGGTCTTATGGGAGAGAAGTTCATGATGGACCCCACAGTAACTTATTGTGGGCTGGTCGTATGCCAGAAAGGTTGACACATTCATTGATAAAGGTATCTGGGAAAAAAAAACGACATGAGAAAAGTCAGTTATCAAAAGACAGGCAAGTATCCAGGGGCAAGACTTGGAGACTGTGAAGTGTGGATCTGACTATCCTTTATGATTTTATCTGTGGCTCCGCTGTCCCTGCAGTGTCCTGCCGCTGTCCCCCATTTTCACAGAAATGAATTCAATATGGAGGATTGAAAGCTTGAGTACAGCTTCTCGAATCTTAAGTAGAACCTGCAGATACACAGTAGTTTGAATGGTTCTAAAAAATGATAAAACATTTCTTCATTGGAGAGCCAAGAAAAGGGCTTTCTCTAACTGGTCTAAAATGTGTTTTTGAACTAAGGAAAGTATTATTTGGTTGCTTGTGTGTAGCATCAATCTTAAAAGGTCTTATTAATAAAAACAAACCTGGAGCCAGGTACTGGGGTCAACGCTGGAAGATCAGAGAAGCGGAACAAGCCACAGCCACCTCACCTTGCCAATTCCTCAGCTGATCTGTTTCCTCAGACTGAAAGCCTCTGAGTCCTCATCCAGATTGAATCTCAACTGAACTATGGGCTCAAAAGCCTAAAAGTTTAACTAGCTCTAGTTCCTGGTTTTCATGCCTTATATACCTTTCTGCTTTCTGCCATCATTTCCTGGGATTAAAGTCGTGAATCACCATTTCTGAGTTCTTAGCAGTTCCCAGGCAATGACGGTACAGCTGCTTCACACACCTCGCTCTGAGGAATGTTTCAGGAGAGAACTGTCAAGTCATCCTGACTGCGCTTACCTAGAATCCCGTCATTATTTCCTTAAGATTACTCCTGGAAACGTTAAGCTCTGTAGTTTGGTCTTTCTATCTAAAGGCTAGGGCACAGAGTCAACCCAGAAAAACAGACCTATGACTTCTGTAAAAGGTCGACCAGGCTGCCGAGAATGAAGCTGCTCTGAAGGACTAGTGGTCCAGCTAGGGAAGGGCATCTTTACTAATCAAAGATGCTACAGAGTGTGGGCAACAGAAGTAACTCCGATGATGATGGACAGAAGGGAACACAGGTGAGAGACAACAGTTGTCTTAGGTACAACTAGTCTTAGATGCCAAAGTCTAGAGAACATCGCTTCTTAGTTTCTTGATGAGACAAAAAGTTGTGGCATCATTGAGGAGCCTTTAGCCCTGATCTTACTTTGTCTGCTGTGGTATATACACCATTTAAGGGTCCTCCCAATCCTCAGGTCTTGACATTTACGTTTCCCTGTGGTGTATTAAGATGGAACAACCTGATTTGTGTTTAGAGCTGGGATTTCTGGGAGATGAGTAGAGTTGAACTGAGTAAAGTTGAATAGTCATTAGAGTTACACTTCCAAATATTGAGTCCTGTGGCCTTATATAGGAAGAGACAGAGATGCAGCAGAAGGGACCTTAAAGGAACCCACACAGTCCCTGACTCTTACCATGTGAAGATCTGTACTCAGCCAGCAAGAAGGCTGTCACTACATTAAAGCCTTGAAACTTTTCACCTCTGGAACCTTTAAGCCCAAGTAAACCACCCTTATTTATAACTCAATCAGTCCCCAGTGTTGTGTTATCAACTCAGAAAACAACACTATAATTGCTAATTCACATGGCTGAATTTCTTTGAATGAAAACTTGTACCATTCTTGTTTGGCAAGTGGATAAAACGTTTGTGCACATCAGACTAAATGCTTTTCTAATCTCAGATAAGAGCACGAAGCCAAGGGAGATAGAATGTCGAGTCTTCATTACCTGCTTCTTCACTGTCTGCCCTCTCCTTTCCAGGGATAAAACTCCTTCCATCTCTTTTTCTACCCCTGACCTCTTAGGCATCTTTGTCTCTCCTTTTGTTAAAAAAAAAAGTATTGCTTCCTTATTTCCTCTTTCAGTACAAACATGGTTTTTCTTTGAGATCATTTAATGGTGAGTATTTCAATGTGTCAAATGTGTAGGTCTCAGTCCCTGGAGACAGAAGTATAATCCAGTTCACCCAGTTAAACTCCTGTGTTTCCTAGTTTGTGGAATTCTGAAATTTCAAATATGAAATTATGTGGCACATGAATCGAATACAAACAATCATGGCCGCTGGAAGGCCCCCCAGATGGTGCATAGCGGCAAAGTAAGATACTTGTACTTAAAACCAGACTTCTTTTGTTACAGATGAGTTCTCTCTGATAACTAGAATACTATCATCTAAAAATAATTGTGCAGCGAGAGTATATTTAAGCTATAGGAGAGAAAAACTTAGAACCATTATCGGGTGCATAGTTTCACATATCAACTTCTGGGAAATTGGTCCTTGGTGATGTGCTGTGGTCACATATCTGCAGGATTGCAGTTGTTTTTATTAACTGTAGAAGTGTACACCTCTCGAATTTATTTGGGATACCTCCTGGTTTACAGAGTTAAATCTACTGTGAAGAGTTTGGGATGCCCATGGTTAAATTTTGGCAAATAATATACGATGATATACTTATTCTCTGTGTGTTTTTGTACACACACACATTTTCCTGATACATTTATTTTGTCTAGTGGATGCTGGTCTCTAGAAGACAAAGTCCTACTTTGAATCATAGCAACTAGGTGGCTAACTCTGATTTTGTATTTAAAAATCCCACATTTTTCTTTATTGTTGAGTATATATTATTTGATAAACCTTATACATGGATATATTGTCTTAATGTCAGGGCATGTTTATATTTAATATTTATGAAATTGGGATAGTTATTAAAAGCAGTTCTTAAGAAAGATATTTGTATTTTCCCTCTACAATCAAAAGTAAATCTTGAAGTTAATGAAATTTTATTATCACAAGAATGACATGGAAAGATGTAGCAGTGAGTAAAATCTAATCGCTCACCACATGGCAATATGCCACAGATTTTTTTATGTTGACTTAAATGGTTTTAAAAATAAAGGAGTTAGTATTGGGCATATGTATATCTATGTGTGTGTATGTTTATGCATTAAAGGAGTATATATATTCACATGAATTTGTATAGCTGTAGATATGTATAATATATACACATATACATATATTCATGATATAATAGCTAGAACTAATGCTTTAAAACAATTTAATTGAATTCTGACTAATAAATTGTGTTGATCTGTTGATTTAGATAACTGTAACATATTTGCATTCCCAATGTAGGGCATATATACATAAATATACCTATTTCTAAAGATGTCTATAAATATGGTGTTAATATACATATTTACGTGTATTTACTCAGAAAGTTTTTCAACTTGAGTTCAATTCTACTTTTCATGAATTATGAAAATTTTGCCCTGTTCTTTTTATTGGTAAGGTGAGATAATTTTTTAAAACTATGTCAATGCATTAAATTTGTTTCCAAATTTCTTTTTTTCTTTTCTCTCTCTCTCTTTTTTTTTTTTTTTTTTTTTTTTTTTGGTTTTTTGAGACAGGGTTTCTCTGTGTAGCTTTGCACCTTTCCTGGATCTCGCTCTGTAGATCAGGCTGGCCTTGAACTCACAGAGATCCACCTGCCTCTGCCTCCCAAGTGCTGGGATTAAAGGCATGTGCCACCATCACCCGACTTGTTTCCAAATTTCTTATTCATGAATATTTCATACTTATATGAATAACAAACTTCTTTTTTTTATTGACTAACCAGATAGGTAAAGATGCATTAAGCCCTGTTCATATATGAAGTACCCAATGTTAGTGACCAGACCAAGTGATTCATGTACAGAATAAAGTCAGTGATTTTCTTTTTAGTCTTACAAATGACATTAAATTTCAACTCATCAGATATTTATTTCAATTTTTAATTAAAACATATTTTCAATTTCATATGTATGTGGTGTGTATACATGGGTATGTGTGTATGCATATTTGTGTATGTTTACATGTGTGGAGGTATGCATGTATGTGTGTGAAAGTGGAGCCCCAAAGTTGATGTCAAGAACCCTCTTTGGTTGCATTTCATTCTCATTCATTGAGTCAGGGTCTCTCAAATCAAACCCAGAGCTTGCTGATGAAGCCTTGCTAGTTAGCTTGCTCTGGAGATCTTCTGTCTCTATCTTCAGAGGCTAGAAAAACAGGTGGGCTACCATGACCATCCAACATTTATGTGGATTTGGGAGATTCAAAGTACTTTATCTATTGAGCCATTTCCCCAGAGATTTACTTTAAATGTGATTGCTAACCTGTAGCAATGTTTTATGCCTAATTACCTATAATATGAACATCATTCTTTCTGATCCCTCATGAAAAATGCTATACATATTTTTGATGGATTTCCTTCTTCATAGCGACATCGTAGGATTCACTCAACACTTTATTGATGTGTGATACTAGATCCTTAAATGAATCGAAGTGGGAAAGTCAGAGGTGAATTGTGTAACATACTCACTCTTCAAGTAATAATGCCTGACTCTATTCTTATCTATTCTTCTATGACTTCGATACGCAGTACTGTGTGTGTTGGGTTTTTACCAGAAAGAGTGATTGTCTTTACTTTTCCATAATGGGCCAGTTGTCTGGGAACACAGCAGATAACAACTTGTGATAGTCTCATTGTCTGAAGAGAAGAACCAGAGTAGAAGCAACCTCATTTCTTTTAGTTTAGATGATCTAAAATACCAGCATGTAAAAGCTCCATAGACTTTTGATGTCAGGTAGAACACTGGCTGCAGAGGTTGGGGAACTAACTGCTGGGGCTCCTGCCATCTGTGCTGACTTTGGACTTGGTTGGTGGGGTGGATTCTTGTACTACAGTGTGGCTGATGGTTGAGTGGTGATGGAGAAACTACCAGCTGGCATTAAACAAACATATACTGTGAGGGTCAGAAACAATGTGTGTCAACCCCATCTGCTACCAAGTACAGCAGAGGAGCATCTGCCATTCCTTGGCAGGATTGTCAAGTGTGACCATGTAACCTTTTTCTTTTTTGTTTTCAGATTAACCTGTATATGTTGATCTCTCTCTCTCTCTCTCTCTCTCTCTCTCTCTCTCTCTCTCCCTCCCTCCCTCCCTCCCTCTCTCTCTCCTCTCCTCCTCCCCTCCCCTCCCTTCCCCTCCCCTTTCCTTTCCTCCCCTCTCCTTTCCTTTCTCCCCTTTCTCTCTCCTTTAGCCCTTGTTTTCTGTCCCTCATTCCTTCTCCTTTTTCTTCTGGTTCTTCTAATATGCTCTCCCCTGTGCTTAAGGTATTCAATAGTGAAGTGCTGGTAAGTAAGAAAATAAACAGAATTGCAGAAAGGGTTCTAGGAAGGGCAATAGGTTATTTAACTTGAATAAGGCTGCCATTTCCCCAGAACTGCAGCTAGTTTCCACAGTACCTTCTCTAAAGCATTGAGATTCTTCCTCCTCTGTCTTTGAGAGAACAGTTTCCTTCAATACATTTCTACCTGATAAAAGTCTTACCTATAATTACTTCAAGTTTCCTTTAGCCCCTTAGGTCACTGTTTTCTTTTTTCTTTCTTTCTTTTTTTTTAAAGACAGGTTTTCTCTGTTTAGCTCTGGCTGTCCTGGAACTCTCTTTGTAGACCAGGCTGGCCTCAAACTCATAGAAGTCTGCTTGCCTCTGCCTCTTGAGGGCTGGGATTAAAGGCATGCGCCACTACCACCTGGCCAGGTTACTGTTTTCTAAGTGAGGTAATTATTATTAAGATGTATTTTATGGAGTTTTAGGTATATGAAAACCTACTCTGATAAAGAATCATCAAATGCTATTCTAACAAAGAATTCTGTCTAGTTACTTAGGCAATTTCCCTTAGGAAAATATTCAATTCCAATCAGCTACTATTATTTTTACATCAGTGCTATTTGCCTTAGAAGTGGTTTCCCCAATAACTGTATCAACATCAATAATATATGCTGTTTATATAAAAGATTTATAGTTAAAGCTACCAGTTATTATGGTCTTCCCCCATGCACATATAATATCTAATCCTATATTTATAAAGGAAAAGCACAACTTTTAAAGTTTCTGAATTGTGATTAGGAACTCATTGTGACCTTACATTCTCTGGGTGAGATCTGTTTATAAAAATATGCTTATGTAAATATGCATATGTATTTCTCAAGTTCTAATTAAAAGGCATTCCTGTACATCCTATGTGATAATAAGTATTGTGCCAGTTCATCATGCAAGAAAAGAATCAAAAGTCTCTTTTTCTCTATGCAGAATGAACAATGAGAACAGCTTTCCTGTTAAGGGTTATTTCTAAATTGTAGTCCTTAGTAAATATAAATATTCTCCTCTAATTATGTTGGAGCAGAATTCCCACACTGTGAGCATAGTTCACGGGGGAAACTCTTCGAGATTGACAAAGTCGCACACTCTCTGCCAGGGACTCTTCCCTTCCAGGTCGTTGAAGCGATGGCACTTAAGGGCTTTGGCCACTTTTGTTTGTGTGTCTGTGTATGGTGTATGGTGGGAGAGGCAACAGAGACATTTCACGAAGGGATCCTTTGAAATACAGCCTTTCTCACACTCTAGTCCCCTTCATTCTGTGTCGGAATTCAGAGGCCTATAATCTTACCTTTGTTTGTTCATCTACAAAACTAAACTTCATCAATTTTTTAAATTGATTTTATCTCTTACTATTTTATGAAATAAGAGACAGGTATTGTGACTCCCTCCCTCCCTCCCTCCCTCCTCCTCTTTCTCCCCACTTTCCTCCTCTTTTCCCTATCACCTCCATTGTTCCTCCCTCCCTCAGTACCTTCTTTATTCCAGGCTGGTCTTGATCTCTTGATCCTCTCACCTTTACCTCCCAAGTGCTGTGGGTTCCAGGCATGCAACTACTGCATCTGACTGATACATTGTCTCCAGATTTGTCTCCTCCAATGAAACTTAGATCTTTGATGCAGAGACCTCTTCCCTCCAGCCGCCCTGTTTTCTACCAGGAGTGTTAAATTAACACACTCTTGCCCTACTATCTCAACCCCCGCTTCTAGTTCCACACTTTTTAGACACAATGGCATGCACCCACTTCTCTATCCTTGCTGTCCCAGTCTTCGCTCAGACGACCATAATCTTGCTCACTTTCAGTGATCACATGCCCAGTCTCTACAGAAATGCAAATAAATTTAGGCATTCAAAAACCATTTCTACAGGTAACTAAATATAAGCACCATATAAATAGCAAATGTTTTCTTTTTCAGCTTTTTATCTTGAGGGAATTCTATCTGAAGCAGTTCTCTTTATTTTGGGACAGATGTGGAACTTGACATATATATTATCCTGGGAAATTAACTTGCTTAAGTATATTATTTTATATAGAGAGAGCAACACATACATGTGTATCATGATATTGCCTGTAAAGTTCTTAAGGAGGACTTGTGACTTAACATGTACACATGTCGATGATGTCACTGTCCACCTGACACCCAGGCTTTCATTACATAACCTGATTTTCTTCACTATAATCTGGGTTTTGCTATGGTATGTGCAACTTTGTGTTTAGGAATTGGTCAACAATGATTGCTTCACTCCATGAAGTCTGATCTTTGTGGACAAGCTGGTAGTTTTGTTTATAGTTAAAATAGATGAATCCCTCTGTGGCATTATTTGAATGATATTAAAACTTGATTCCCCACCAATTCACTTCTCAGCTTGAAAAATTGTATCACTAATCATTATTTTGGTTTCTAAATGTTGAGGCAGCGGATAAAATCTTGGTGCTGTGGGAGGAAAATTTTGTGAACCAGTATCACACTGTAGCTTGGGTTTCCAGCTGTGTGTCAATGTCTGCTGGATATTTCCTTATTTAATTTCTTCTGGCGCACTGCAGTGGTTTGTCTGCATAGCTCCTTAGATCACAGCCATGGGCATTTGTTCCAGTTCTTGACTGATACTTGCCAGAGCACTGCACATAATCTTCACCATGATTCATTGAACGTTCATTATGTGTCAAATATGTTTTGTGCTGGTCTGTGTTACCTATTTTAAGTCCTGCAAAGCTGTTCGCATTTCACAGTAAATATAATTATCCCCATTTTACAGTTGAGAAAACTAAGACTTAGTTTAAATAATTAGTCTGAAATTAATCTCGTGATTCCCTGACTGCTTAACTGCTACATTTCACTGCCTGCTTATTGTAATCTATCTTACTCAGCTCTATAGGTTAGAAAGCTGAACATAATGTGTCTAATATTATTTCAGCACCGTTCCCAAATGGTGTAGTGGTGTGAGCAATAGGGCTTCTTATGTATTATTGTTTTGTACTCAGGGTCCTCAAGAGAAAACATAATTTATAATGGGTTCATGTGGGTAGGCAGAGATGGCTTCAACAAAACTGTTTGGTGCTTCTTGTGAAATTAGTGTGTGTTCCTTCAGACTATAAGGAACAATATTCACATTGGAGAAGCTTTAGGACTGGGATTGAAGTCTCCAAAATACTCCTGTGTTCATGTGTGTTAAGATTGCTCAGCAGGACTGGAGAGGACTTAAAGCTAAAATTGTCTACAAACCATGTATTTTTAGTCACTCCAGATTTCTGCTCCTAATCATGTTTGAGCAGAACACTGGTACTGTTTGTGTTTGCCCTTGTGTGTATGCACACAACTGCTTGTATAAATAAAGGCCAGAGGTCAACTATATGTTTTAATTTTTAGGTGCCATACACCTCATTTTTGAGCATCTCTCATTGGCCTAGGAGTCACCAAATAGGCTAGGCTGGTTAGCTAGAGAACCCCAGGACTCTGCCATCTCTACATCCCTAGCTCTGGGATTTCAAGAGTTCCCCTATGCCTGGCTTTGAAAATGTGCCTTAGATAGGTTTATCTTGAGTCTTTGTGCTCACAGGACAAGGACTTTACCAACTGAGCTATCTCCCTGGCCCTGACGGTTTGCTTTTCTCTTAACAAGATGTATACGTATACATACAGACTTCAATCAAAATGTGGTTTGTGTTGTTTCATATTGAACAGTACCATTTTGATTGTTTTCCACAAGTAAAACCTTTCTAGGGAGGTGTTAGGGGAAATCAGGACAAAAAATGAAGAACAAACATGAATAAGGTAGTTTCCATTTTCTGGTGAAAGTATAGGCCAGGGGCAACACAGAGGCCAAAGAATAAAGAAAAGCAATGGCTGGGATGGGGTAGACAATTATGATACATGTGTGTTTAAGGATGTACAATATATACATTGTTCTCTGATTGGCTGATTCTACTAACAGCATCATTCATCCTTTAATGGTGGGAAATGCAACGGCCACTTTTTTTTGTTTGAGACTAATGTTATTTTCCAGATTTATTGGTGAATCAATATTGCTGAGAAGTGATTGGATATTTACTTTTATAGACTCTTCAATAGAGATCATGTTTTACTTTGAAAGTGATTTATTTGAAGAGACATCTTCCTTCTGGAATACTTAGGCATTCTAATAGTTAATTGGTATGCATGGAACAGAATGTTGAATCATTAATTTTAATTATCTTGATTCTACCAGTAAATTATTTTAAAAACATTTTCAAGGGGTTCTTAATTAGGAATCTGAATTATGTTATCTATCTTTATGCCTTAAGTAGGCCTAACTTTAAAAACTTTGAATGTGTTTTACAATTCCAAGTTATAATCTGACTCTTAGTACTCAATTTTGGTATTTTTTTTAACTGCTGCATTATCATCTAAAGTGTCAGTTGCTATTCTGAGGTTACAAGGAGAGTGGAATCAAGTTTTTCCAGTGTCTGGAATTTGAGAATAGTGTGAAGAGAAAACACTGTTTGGAGGAGCATAATGATTCAAATGGTTTTATGTGTGAAAAGCTGCGTTGTGGTGAATTAAATCATGAGCTGAAAAAAAAAAAAGATTTCTATTCGAAAGGCCATAGTTCGCTTTGAAGCAAAATATATTTAGAGCACACGCACAAAAAATTCCCAGATTTAGCACCTTCATGAGAATCTAAAAATTTGTACCTCAATTATGCTCTTATTGCGTCTAAGTAATGGGGGAAGGCCTGTGAACTGAGGGGCCCTTTATCTTTGAAATAAAAGAAATACTAACTGAAATATCTAAGTGCTGTGGCCATTGTAAAAATGCGTTGTATCTTAAAAAGATTATTTCGTTTCAGTTTTGCAGCAGGGGATGAAGAGGAATTAGCTGTATGTGCTGTTTTCATCAATCATGCTAACATCTACAAAACAAAAGAGCAATATTCATTCATTTATTCACTTCAAGGAAGATTTGCTTAATGTCTTCTTGGGGTTGTGGTTGTGGCTGTTGTAAACATGGAAATTTACCAAGGTTTTGTCCTCACGGGTTCTGCATAGACCTGTGCCATCTTGACACATGACTAGTCAAAGAGAAGAGACAGGGGTCCGCTTAAGAAGCATATTCCTTCCCCTCCATTCGTCCGTCTTACACTGTTGTTCCCGGTAACCCCCCTCTGAATTATTAAGGCATGTTTTTTTTTTTTCAGTTCTACTTCATGGTAGGCATTTCTATTTTTTTTTTTATCAGTTGTTTTGAACATGTTTATATGCAGCCTGGGCTGACCTCAAAATCACAATATAACCAAGAATGCCCCTGAACTCCTAATTCTCTTGATCCAGTTTCTGGCTGGTGCTAGAATCACATATGTCTGCCACCATGCCTAGTTGTATGTGGTGCTGAGGATTAAAAACCAGGGCTTCCTGCATGTTAGGTAAGTACTTTCACCAAATGAGCTACATACCCTATCCAGTAGATAGAATTCTATATTTCTGTCATCTTCCATTTTTATTTGTACACGCTCTATTTCATGTTAGACCATAACCTCCTTGAGTTTGTGTTTTATCTGTTGTTTCCGGACTTCTGGTAGTTGGTTTTATTTTGCTAAGAATTATCGTACACCACAGTGGTAACTGGAGTTGCTAGGTTACCACAGTATGGACCAGCGGGGCTAAGGAAAAGATAGTTGTGAGGATTGCCCAGAATCATATGGAAAGCCCACACAGGTTCCCGTGTGGCACTCTCTTGGTGTGGGAATGTCCCCTTTGCTATCTTGTGCCTTCTTCTCCCTCTCAGGCTTGTTTCCATCACTCTGGGGGATGCGCCTGTCACATCTGTCTGCATTTAACACGGCGGCCTCTTTCTTCCTTTTGCCTCTGTTCTGCAGCAGTTATGATTCCCACAGCATCAAATGTCTGTGCGGAGGCAGCCACACAGACAGCCCAGCTCCACCGTTACTGGCACCAAGGCAGCCAGCCAAAGGGTAAAATGAGGGGAGGTATGCCAGCCACTACAAAATTCCGAGTTTTTCTTCCTTTTTCTCTTTTTCTTTTTAAACACACAAGAGCATGCCATGAAGAGAATTGTATTTCTACTTCATTTTTGATTTCTTAAGATGTCTGTAATTTACATTAGTATTGCGCATACTATGCAGAAGCAGAACCCCATGATTCTTAAGGGTTTTTTCCCCTCTATGTTTTATGTTGTTCTGCATTGTCCTGTAAGCTTAGTGAAAAAAATAACTGAATGAAAGAAGTAGGAGAATAAAAAGGTATTTAGTACAGACTGGGAAGAAATGAACAAATTCTAGCATAACTGGGCTTTATGGGAGCTGTAGGAGTGAGGTAATATATGAAAACCTAATTATGAAAATATCCAAGATAGTATAATCTCAGGTTAGAGACAGTGATTGAAAATGAATTATCAGAAAGCCACACTATTGTTGGGGCACATTTGCTGCCTTATAATGCTTGGATCCCTCTTTAAAATTTTAATTATCTTTAAAACTTTTTATTTGTACCTTTTATTGTAAAATTGGCTTTATCTTAGACATACTTTGATATTTATTTAATTATGAAAATTACAAATTAAATATTTGAAGTATGGCATCTTAAAATGAATATTAAAATGCAATATTCATTCTTCAGTGATTTTTCCTCTTATAAATCTCAGGATGTTATTTCTGTTTCGTCCTCCAAAATTTTCTCCATTTGCATTTTTTTCAAACTCTTTTGTTCTTCCTAGAACTCTTCATAGGATCTCCAGGAGTTTGATACATCAGGCAAATTAACCCTCCCGGTAATGGGCCTTAGCCTGGACCTTTCTGCATTAACCTCTGTTTTATTTTCGTAATGCCAGTGAATAGTGATGTTTCTCTGTGACTGAAGCTGAGCGAAATGCCCCAAACAGTGTTCATTTACATGCAAATCTTCTTGCACAGTCCGATGCCTACTAAATTGGCACCATTGCCAGGTGAAGTGATGAGACCCGAATTGAGACTGCGGCTCAAGGGCCCTGCTAATCTTGGAGCCGCGTTTCCAAATCTGTCCCTTCACACCACTGTGCAATGAGGGGCAGTGGCTAAATGGTTTGAAAACATTGTTCTTTGAATTTTTTCCCTGCCTCCCGGGGCGGGGTGGGGGGAGTTATAATAGTGTACTCATGATACAGCAGTTGTCGTTTTGAGTCAAATTTCTGTATGCCTGAAAGACTAGAAATCACCAATTATTTTAGAAACTACAAAACAAGCTTCAGACAAGTGTGGTATTGATCCAGAAGAGACTGAAACAGATTTCTCTATGTAAGATTTCTCTATGTATATGACTGACAGGACAGTGTAGTCTCCGGGAAAGGCTCTGTATGAGATTTTCTGGTTGGTGGCATTTGTGTTTGGTAATCTGTGGTAATATTAAATATTCCAGTAGCTTTCCTCCTCGGTCTTAGCTCATCAACAGATTCTGTCATTCTTTAAAATGTTTATGTATTATTATTGTGTGTGTTTTATATATGATGTGGGTAGAATAAAGGTTGGTCCAAGGACAATTTTCTGAAGTCAGTTCTTATTCCACCATTACGTAGGTTCTGGGTATTGAACTTGGCTCATTTAATGTCCACGGTAGGCACTTTGCCTGCCTAGCCATCTTCCCAGCTCTGACTCTGCATTTCTGTATGCCCACGTAAAACACTTGTCCTGTTTGGTAGGACTTTGGCCTCCCAGACTCCACAGGGACTCTCATTTTCTGGACCACAGTAGCTATCTGTTTTCCAGTCAAACACTCTGGGTTGATAATCCTTCATTATAATGTGAGATCCTGCAAACATAATGATAGAGTACCTGTAGTCTCAGGTACTCAGGAAGCAGTGTGATTGGGCAGCAGGATTGCTTGAGCCCCAGAGACTGCTCTGGAGCCAGCTGGGAAAAAAAAAAAAAACAAACCAAACCAAACAAACCAAACCAACAAAACAAAACAAAGCAAAACAAAACAAAACAAAAACAACAGCAATATCCCAATTCTTAAAAAGTTACTATCCTCCACAACACAAAATTAAAGCATGTCCTAAACCTTGTATGGGTATTCCAGTCATGTGATTATGTGCTGATTAGTGCTGAGTTTCTTATTAAACTTATTATGAAATTAATCCAGAGTTTAAATGAAGCTATCTGCAGCTAATTGGGGTGATATTATAGACATGCACCAATCCTCATGACAATACTGAACTTGAGGTCAATGAACATGTCCAACCAAAGTCTATTAGGAAAAATCACTCAGAAAAATGACTCTTCTATACATTCTTATGGATTTTTTTTATGTTTATATACACATTGGTATGAAATAATACTCTATGCATTCATCCACTCATCCATTCACACACACACACACACACACACACACACACACACACACACACACACACACACACACCACCTGTTATTGGCTGCTCTAGGGATCTTAAATGAAGAAAACCAATTCACTGATCTCACGTTCAAGAAAAATGTTTTTTTGGGAGGGTGGCAGGGTGTGATAGCAACGGAGGGTGAAACCTGCCATTGTTCTGAGGTATCACACCTATGCACCTTGTGTGAACTGGCCATTTTGGTATCATTTATACCTTGCTGTCATTTTGTTTGTATTAATCTTATCTGTCTTTCTAGATTGTGAATGTAAACTCACAGGGAATAAAGACTCCCCAGGGCTTGTGCAGGCTTGTGTGCTGATAAAATTTTGGAAATTCTTAGTAGAATGGTTGGAGGGGAATAAAATGTCTGTAACATATGGTGTGAAAGGTAAACTGATATGTAGTTAATCTATTACATTTTTTGGGTCACAAATATAAGCTTTTTTGAAAAGCAAGTCCTAACAAAATAACTGTTACTATTATGCAGTTGTTGACATTTGAACGGAATTCAATGTTCAGATTTCATTAGTGGGTTTCTTTTCTCCTCCATTTGAGGGTGACCATTACTGGGCAGAAGGGGGTGCCTCACAGTCACTGGTGTTATACCGAAGCTGCCTCACCTAATTTCAGTCTCCTTTTTCACATTCAACCTGGTAATCACAGGCTGTCTCATTCTAGAGGGCCTTTCCTTTTGCCCAACTTCATAGCATATAGTATGCCTTTCATTTCTTAGAGATAATGAACAACGAGCTAAATGATTGCTTTTTTTCCCCACAGTGTTGCTTGATCAGCACATATGTAAGCAGATAATTCCCTTCCAACTCCACTTTGATAAAAGCTAATTTAAAATTAGCTGCATGATTAAAAAAGTGAGGTGTTATTTAATGGTCTATCTTGTTTCATTAAACAGTGTAATTATTTGGTTTCAATTTGAGGTTCAATGTAGGCATCAAATACAAATTTACAAATAAAAATGGCTGTTGTAGAGGTAACTCAGTGGTCACAAGCTCTTGTTGCTCTTCTAGAGGACTGGAGTCTAATTCCCAGTCCCTACATCAGCTGGCTCACAGCCAATACACTCATACTTCAGGGGATTTGAGATCCTCTTCTGGGTTCTTTAGGTGTGTGTGTGTGTGTGTGTGTGTGTGTGTGTGTGTGTGTGTGTGTGTATACCTTTGTGTATATATACATACTAATAAAAAATGAGAAAATAAAAATTTTGGCTACATTTGGGTTTGGAAGACTGAGGCTGTGTGTGATTTTTTTTTACAACAACACCAGGGTGCCCTGTGTAGGGAAGGTCTTCACACTGTAGAACATGGCTTGGCATTCAGTGATTTACATGTACAGCATGAAATAATTGGAATAATGAAAGAATTGTGGCTGTAAAGATCTTTAATTGGCTCATTTATTGTGAGATTCTTCCAATTTCTCTTTAATTGATAACCCGAATGATACAAGATCACCAATGAAGGAAATCCTGAACTTCAGTTTATAAAACAAGCTTTAGTTAGATTATATATGGGATGCATACTTCTCCCTGAAGAAAGCTCCATTTATTATGGACATTGACAATGTATCTTGTTGTGTCCTACTGAGCCTGTTATTTACATATCTATGAAAATCTTAAGATGTCTGTTATCAGAGTATCAAGATTAGACTAAGGGGTCACAATGATTCTTTAGTTTCTTCTGGTTGACGATGTTTCACATGAAGGAATAGAATTATAAACAGTCTTCAAACTGATTTTCAATATCTGAGTCTCTACCCAGGTTTCAGTTTTAAGAGATATTAAAGGTGTTCTGATAATACTATGAGATACAGACTGAAGTACGCTGATAATGGTTAGGGACTTTTCTAGGGACATCTTTGGCATTTCTTCCATTACTCATCTTTATCCATCAATGTTTGTGG